>NC_052359.1:71981109-72136658 GCF_009727055.1 Benincasa hispida | reverse complement strand
GATGCCTTTGTCAATCTTTAAGCAGTTGAATGTGGGGCAACTTGCGCCCACGATCGTGACTCTCCAACTAGCAGATAAATCTCTAGTGCATCCAGAGGTGAAGGTGAAGGACGTGCTGATTACAATCGACAAATTTATATTACCAGCCGACTTCATCATCTTAGATTACGAAGCTGACAAATATGTGCCCATCATCCTAGGGCGACCATTTTTATCAACAGGTCATGCCCAAATTGATGTGTACAAAGGGGAGATCACCTTGAGCGTAAATGGATAGAAGCTCAAGTTTGACATTATTAGTGCCATGAAGTATCCTGACGAAGAAGACCTTAATGAATCTAACGACGACCAGAGTTTGAATGAAGAAGAGAAGCCTGACGAGGATGCAAGCACATCCATTGTTGCATGTAATGCGATCATAGAAAAAACAAACAAGAAAGATAAGATGATCGCAACCCAAGAAGAAGAGCCAACAATAAATGAAGAAAGAAAAACAACGCAACCGTCCTTAAAAGAACCACCAATAATGGAGCTGAAGACCCTGCCTAACCACCTAAAGTATGCATTTCTGGGGCAGAATGAAAAGATGCCATTAATTATTTCCGCTGAACTTAATGAATGCCAGAAGAATGTGTTGCTGAGCATTCTGAAAAAATATGTGCGAGTGATTGGCTGGACGCTCGCAGACATTCGAGGAATTAGCCTCATATACTGTATGCATCAAATTTGTTTCGAAGAAAACCATAAAGGATCGATCGAACATCAGCGCATACTCAACCCTGCGATGAAAGAGGTTGTTAAGAAGGAGATAATCAAGTGGTTAGATACAAACATCATTTATCCGATAGCAGACAGCACGTGGGTCAGCCCTGTGCAGTGCGTGCCGAAAAAAGGTGGGATGACAGTAGTTCCTAATGCAAATAATGAGCTGATACCACAAAGAACCGTCACCATATGGCGTATTTGCATGGACTACCACAAGCTGAATACGACAATGAAGAAAGATCATTTCCCTTTACCTTTCATTGGCCAAATGTTGGATCGACTAGCCGAAAATGACTTCTACTGCTTTTTGGATGGGTATGCCAGTTATAATCAGATTATGATTGCTCCCGAAGATCAAGACAAGACCACATTCACCTGCCCGTATGGAACTTTTGATTTTCGTCGCATGTCGTTCGACCTTTGCAATGCGCCGAGCACTTTCCAAAGGTGCATGATGGTCATCTTTTCAATTGAAGACTTCATTGAAATATTCATGGACGACTTCTCTGTATATGAACACATGTACGAAGTCTGTCTTGCCAATCTGGAGAAGATATTGAAAAGATGTGAGGAGACGAACCTCATACTTAACTGGGAAAAATGCCATTTTATGGTGAAGGAGGGCATTGTGCTAGGGCATAAGGTATCCAGGGACGGGTTGGAGGTGGACAAGGAAAAAACTAAAGCAATTGAAAAACTCCCACCTCCAATAAGTGTAAAGGCTGTAAGAAGTTTCTTGGGGCATGCCAGATTTTACAGACGTTTTGTCAAAGTCTTTTCAAAAATAGCACGACCGCTGAGTGCGTTAATGGAGGCTGACAGAAAATTTGACTTTGACGACAATTGCCTCAACGCATTCAGGATTTTGAAGAATGCATTGACGACCGCGCTCGTATTGATCGCACCAAATTGGACACTTCCATTTGAATTAATGTGCGATGCGAACGGGTATGCGATGGGAGCAGTTCTAGCACAGAAGAGAAAAACAATATTACATCCCATCGCATATGCAAGTAAGACATTGAATCTTACTCAAACTAATTATACCACCACAGAAAAAGAGTTACTTGCAGTAATTTTTTGCGTTGGAGAAATTTAGAGCATACTTGCTGGGAACAAAAGTACTCATCCACACTGATCACTCGGCGATAAAGTATTTAATTACAAAGAATATGCATACCCTTAGAAACATTTCCTGCACTTTGTATTTTCTGACTAACACTTAGATAATTCGTAGCAATAGCACTGCTTTACCTTTTATCCTTCACGACTCTGCTCAAATCTTCTTTTCAAAATTTTGATTAAGTGTTTTATCTATTCTGTCCACGCAATGAGAACCTTGCACATCTCTAAATTTCGGGGTGGGGAAGGTCTGAGTAGATGCGATCATTAGAAAAATAAAGCGTTATATGTAAGAAAAAAAAAAAAAAAAAACATACAAATCCAAGTCAACGCAAGGGAAAATCAAAATCCAACCTGATAAGAGTTAGTCGTGAAAGGAACCTGCTTGTAGTTGGATGTTCGCATGACACCCGTGGGAGCAAGCCAAATGAAGGTGGGTTTCCAAGAATGACGCAATATGAAAAAAGAAAAAAAAAAAGAGAGAAAAACAAAAGAATATAAGAGACAACTCCTCTAACCAGCAAAAGTTAAACTTAGCTGAAAATCAAGAGTTGAAGTTGAGATTGACACACAACCGTAGTTGGATATTCGCATGACACCTGTGGGATCAAGCCAAAACGAAGGGTATAACCATGATCAACAGTCTCTAATAAAACGACGCAAACTAGACCACCGCATACAAACCCACCAAATTGTTTTTGCATGAAGAGGTAAACATTATTTTCAAAATAAGAAAGGAATTTTTTAGTAGAGATTTGTTGTATAAAAGAATAAAGTAGGGCATGTTTATGAATTATCAAGGATAGAAAGAAATTGTGTTGTTAAGTAATTTTGCCAAGGCAGAGCATTCGGAGCAACCAATCGATGCAAAATAAGAATAGGAATTGAGCAATATTGCCTTAGTTGAAGATATGCTTGAGGACAAGCATATATCAAAATTTGGGGGTCTGATAACTTATAGAAATATAAGTTATTTATACTGTTTTATTTAGATATTGCGACTAAAAGAAAGAAAATTTGCGTCGATAGTATAGAAATTGGCTAAGAAATGCGAACATTATAAAATATCGTCAATACATCCACTAACACCATTACGATAGTAGAATAGAATGTTTCAGTTTCAGTTTTGCAGGAAATCAGTCACCGCATGCGTTCATGGCTCAAAGATAAAATAAACAACGCATCTACGTCACATTGCGCCCATCAATCGAGAACGAAGAGATGATCAACGCAATGACAGCGCTTGCGACAATCGATCAAGAGCTCTAGCGATCAACGCAATTTCAACCGTATGCGGTAATAAAAAATAACACCGCATGCGACGATAGATCAAAGATATAAAGAGCAACGCATTGCGGAGGATTCTGACAAATGTACAGCTTGCAGTTGTGCATTTCTGACGGATTGATTGTGTAATAGAAGGAATATTCACTCCACCATTTCAGGAACTACCATAACCATACAGTGGGGACCATACATTCAAAGAGCCAAGCCTCACCTATTAATAGCTTCTGCAAAATCACTGAAAGATATACATGAATACATAGAGATGTGCATTTACTGATCCTGAGAGAGAGACTGGTCTGAAGTGACTTATAGAGTAAATCCGGGTGAACCATGAGACAAGGCCGAGAGGTGAGTCTCCGAGCAGAGAATCCTTCCAATTCCCGTAGCTGAAGCTCTATGCGAAGGTCAATTCTACCGGGAAAGCAAGCTTAAGAGGGAAGTTTTCCTCTCCATTACTTCCACACGCCGGTAAGCACAACCTCCATTCAGGATCTGTGTCAAGACGTTGACATTTCTTCTGTATCTGTTTCTAATCTCTATTTCATCATTTGTATTCATCTTCCTTAATATTTCATTCACACCATGTATCGAACGCTTAATTCTAGAATTAAATGTTATGATAATTACCATTGTCATCTCTCTGTCTCTTTCCGTACATCCATAATTCATTTTCTCCATGATGTGTTCTTAATCCCATGGGTAAATAGCAAGAATTAAGCGAGTGAGTTAATTTGTGTTAAGGAAATAATTCGGTTTAGCTAAAGCATGCTCGACAGCATCTTCACTTGTGAGAGCAGAAGTGAAGATGTTATTCCGCCTATCGAGAGAAGGTTGGAAGAATGCATTAACTAAAGCGAGAAGTATTTCCAGAGATGGAAACAACCTTGCATTCATCACATTCATCCCTGTTTCACCATAGAGATATGGGAACGCGGCCGATCACTGAGAGGTGTATGCCAAGGGAAAGCGGAACCTTAGTTGCATCTTTAACGCAATTGACAAACTTGCGATGTTTTTACTATTTATTCTTTTTCTTTCTACGTCATTCATAAAGACTTGCCATTGCATACATCAAATCTTTGTACGACTTCACAGTCAGTTCTCGACCTCAGTATCGTGTATCGTGTATCTTGTATCGTGTATCATATTAGTTTAGGATTTTATTTTATCAACGCAATTTACATTCCTGTATAAACCTAATTCTTTATTCATTGTTAAACCGGTCGCATGTATCACAAAAGTAACGCATTAACGAAAACAATCCCTGTGTTCGACCTCAGATTATTCTGAGAAACTTGTGTTGGAATTATACTTGGTTTCAGCGCAAGGAAACTTGTGACACGCATTACTCCATCGCATACTACGAGCATACCATTAACAACGCATATATTTAGACGTAGTATCGTATAAAAATGTCTTTATCGCAAAGTACTGGAGCGCATATTTAGCACATCATTCATCTCATCCATAAGCCATGCGTTAAAGTAGATAAAGAGATTAACTTGTGTGCATAAGTGATAACACAACATCCCATTCATTTTTATCGCAACACGACCAGGTTGCAAACAACATTGAAGTGTAGGCGATGCGCTGAAAGCCAATGTTAACCCCAAGGTAGAAGGGCAATTAGTCGCAAAAGAGCTAAAGGCAGTATTAAGCTCATGACGGCCACATGCGCCCAACAATTGCCGGAAGTTCCAATAGTCAGGGCAACTTGACCAAGCAGTTGAGAACCATCTCCTGCACGGAAGACTTCTTGCAGTGACAACACTCTTATTTTTCCAGGGACATCTTCTACTTTATCTTTACTTTTCTTTCTTAGTATAGGTTATTTCTATTTTATTTTTCACTGTTATTTTGGATATATGGTTGCTTCCTTGGTTGTGGTACGTTTGCTCTTGTAGGTGCAACAATAAGTCTCCTTGGTTCGTAGTTCAACAGAAGAATTCCTCTCACCCTTCAACGCATGGCTTCAATCGCGTGGATTCCAACGCATGAGCGCATGCATTGTTCCGCCTAAGGTCTTTTCTTGTTATCTTGTATGCCTTATCCTTTTGAAATTCTCTTTTTCCCGATTGCATTGTTTTGCGATGTTTCTATGATGGTACGTATAGTTCACCGCATTTTCTAACTAATCAACCCAAGACATTCTTCACTTTTATTAGCTTCTTCAAATTTTGGAAATCTTGAGTTTTATCTTGTGCAAACCTTTGTTCAAACATTTATTAACGCATTCTTGTAATTTTGTCTTTAGCTTTGCGGTGAGAACGCTGCCAACCTCTAAGTTTGGGAGTGGCAGCGGTCTCGAGGAATTGCGTTCATTATATTGCGATCATATATAACTCCACTGTCAACGTAATGGGAAAACCCATGTTGATAAGAGTTAAGTTGTGAAAGGCACTTGCTCGTAGTTGGATGTTCGCATGACACACGTGGAGGCAAGCCAAAACGAAGGCGAGTCGCCAGGATCAACGCATTAGCGTAACTCCTCTGTCTGGCGCAAGCCAAAAAAGAGACAAGAGTTGAAGTTGAATATGGAACGTAACCGAAGTTGGATGCCCGCATGACACATATGAGGGTAAGCCAAAACGAAGGGCGTAACCATTCGTGTGGAGACGTGGAGTGAAGATGTTTATACAAAGAGTTTGTAAAAGACCTGAACTACGAGATGACTAGACTCTTTATATAATGCCGTTGATACTAGAGACTTGCATCTCACTTAGACAACCATAGGTGACATGACCTCAATCCTGAGTATTTTGTGAACTCCTGTCTTTGAGGGCGGTCCTTTGATTAGTATGGGTGAGAGTGGCTAAATTGCCAACTCAACATGCCTACCTTTTTGGGGACTTGTCTGATATAGGAGTTGGGAACTCAATCCACAATATGGAATTCACTCCTTTCCCGAAGCAGGGATAAGTAGAAAGATTGCTCCCTTAAGGGTTGATTTTGGGGCCTGAACATAGTGGTCACAGCTTATCTTTGGAAGAGAAGACTTAGTTATAGTAGGACTATGACTTATGTTCATTAGAGGGATCAGTGGTACTTAAGGAGACAAATGTAACTATAGAGGCATAACGGTTATTGGCCCAATTGTACTTACGAGTGATCTGTGAAAGGTTGTCGCACTACTGATTGGTTAAGATGGATACATAATATATCTGTAGTAAGGAGAGTTCAACTGTCGGTCTTTAATTGAGTGCTTGGCAGTTAACGGATGGTGGATCTCATGACTAAAGAGTTTAGTCAGTTATTCACGTACCGTTGAAGCTTTGAGTTATAGGTCCATGAGGTACCCTTGGTAGCTTGGATTCTGTTGAGGATCAGTTCTTGGTGTCGATTTGAAATGTTTAAATTGACAAGAGGTATTTTGATTATATATGATATAATCGGTATGATATATAAGATACATCTAGTGGAGGATTGATGTAAATGAGTTTTACATTAAGTACCATGGAATAGAAAATGAATTATGGTTTATATGTTTCATGAGATGAAATATTAAAACTATAGGTTATAAATATAGTATGATAAGTTGGTTATCATTTATGTTTATAATAATATTAATTATTGGACAATTAATTCTTTTTCTTTTAAATAACCAAAGTAGTTGGTGGTTATTGGATCATGGTAACAGTGAGTTTAAAAGGAAAGTGGTTTCTTATTTTGAAAAGGAAGTTTTACAAACGATTGAAAAATTATTTTGAGTTTTCTCTCCGCGAAAAAGAAACTCACGAAGTCGTCAAGTAAATTCAGATTTACTAAACAACGGCTGGACTAGCTAAACGATCGTGCAGGTGCGAGCTAAACGATCGTGCAGTATTTACTAAACGATCGCATAGCTTTTCTAGGCGATCACTCGCCCAAGGTAAACGATCGTGTAGAGTCTGTAGGTGACAGACCGAACTAGACGATATACTAATTGATCGCATAGTTTTTACTAGACGATCGCATAACTTTATCTAAACGATTGGGCATCGACCTATACGATAGGTCTCCGCCATCTCCCACTTGCCCAATCGTGTACGCGATCGTTGTTTCCTCCGTTCGTCTGCCTCATAAGTCCAAACAAAGCCCACGCTCTGGATTCTCACACCGAGAATACAAAGGTAGCCTTGTTGGTGGTGTCAGACTCAACTCGACACCATCGAGGTTTTCTGGAGGCCGTTCATGGTGCTATGGAGGTCATTCGCTATTGTGGATGAGTTCGTGATAGAGAAGATCTTTGAGGATGAGCGCGAAGTGTTCGTGCGGTGTTGCGATCGTGTAGATCGGGCGTTCGAGGTTGCTGTTGTTCGAGCGGCCCCGTGCCATCGAAGCGTGGAGACAATGTTGCATTTGTTCATACAGTTTTTCCCTCTGTACATTTGAAATTCTCATGCTGTGATTTCTATATTATTCGCATAACCATTTGTATTCAAGTCAACTATAAATATATGTACATTCATGATTGTAATTTGGAATAGTCTTGTTCCGCTGCTCATGAAAATCTTGTTTCCGATTTCCTTCACCTCTAATGAACAATACAACATAGTCCTACTATGTGTGAACACCTCTCGGACCATGAGAAGGTGCGTAGCGCCACATCATTCAAGTCCCGGGATCAGCCCTTAAGAGAACAATCTATCTACTTACCCCTGCTTTAGGGAATGAGTGAACTCCATCTTGTGAAGCTGAGTTCCCAGCTCCCAAATCAGACGAATTCCCAAAATGGTAGGTTTGAGTCGACGCTCTAGCCATTCACACCCAGCCAATCAAAGAACCGCCCTCAATGGCAGAAGTTCCTAACTCACTTAGGATTGAGGTCATGTTACCTATGGTCATCCTAGTGAAGTGAAGTCTCAGTCATGAACAGAGTTATATGATAAGACATTAACACTTCGAGGTCAGGTCTTATATAAATTCTTTGTATAGGACACCCCCGCTCGCATGTCCACTACACGAATAATCAGGATCAGACTATCTATGACAAGTCACAACATTTGTAAGAATTCCACAAAGCGGGTCGTGTCCGTAGTGTTGCCAGAATAAGGTTTCCCTCCTATATCCATATACTACAGACTATTTTGATTGTCACTTAAGACATGATCCACTTGTATGTCACTACATACATGCTTAAGTTACATAAAGACAACCAGGGATATTAAGTTTATTGGTTTGTGGTAAAATAAAAAACATATAAATGTGCAAAGTCAAGAAGTGAAGTAAATATTATATATATTATATACATCACAAGTGTTCTTACAAAGTTGTTTACAAACTACAGGATACGAGACTTTAGGGCACAAACCCCAACATTTTCTTGGTCCGAGAAAGGTTTAGTCATAGTAGAACTATGATATATTGTTCATTAGAGGAATCAGTGGTACTTAAGGTGTTAGATGTAACTACATGGGCAAAACGACAATTTGGCCCAACTGTACTTATGAGCGATTTGTGAAGGGTCATTGTACCGTTGATTGCTTATATCCAATGGACACATAAATATATATGTAGTACAAAGAGTGCAACTGTTAGTCTTTAGTGGAGTGTCCGACAGTTAACGGATGGTGGATATCATGATTAAAGAGTTTAGTCGGTTATTCACGTACCATTGGAGCTTCAAGCCCGTAAAGTTCCCTTAGTAGCTCAATGGATTCATGTTGAGAATCAGTTTTTGGGTTAGTTTGAAATGTTCAAATTAACAAGAGGGAATTTGATCATATATGATATAATTAAATTAATTAAATTATATGTGATATAATTGATTCGATGTATTTGATACATTATTTGATTGGAGGAATTAATATAAATATGATTTATATTAAATGCCATAAAGTAGAAAAAGAAATATGGCTTATATGTTGTATATGATGTGATATTAAAACTGTAGGTTATAAATATAATATGGTAAATTAGTTATTATATTTATTTATAATAAATTAATTATGAGATAAATGATTTTCGTTTTTCTCCAAATAAGCACCTTAGTGGGAGGTTTTAAATGGTTTATGGTAACTGTTGGATAAAGATGAAAATTGTTTTCATTTTTTCATTCCACGAGCAAAAAGATCAGGTAATCAGATTTCTTGTTGAGAGAGTATAGTGTCGAGTTTACTATAATATAGTTACTCGCTTGCTAAACGATCGAGTACTCAAGTCTATATGATAGACTTCTTCCTTTGTCACCTACTCAATCGTCTACTCGATCGTCTAGTTCCTTTATCCCTCTACCCAAATCCATATAGAGCCCACAACTCTTGGATTCTCACACTGAGAATCCCAATGTAGCCTCTGGTGGTGTCAAGTTCTCTTCGAGGGTCGAGGATCGAGTATTTTTCCAGTTCGTGTTGTTTACTGGTTTGATTGTTGCATTCGTGCTGTTGGACGCATTGCTGTTCGATCGAGGGAAATAGTAAAAGAAAATGGTTCTTTAAAGGTATTGTACTCGATCCTTTGTTTTTAATTAAAGTGCATGCTGTAATTTTATCCTTACTGCATAATCTGTTTGCTTGATTGTAAATGTTCATGTTCTTTTACAATGGGATTTGGAACGATCTGCTTCTGCTCGCTGGTTCTCTAGATTTAGAGTTCTTTCACACACGAACATGACCTGTCACAGGATGAGTTTCATGGGGACCCCAACTAGTTTTGGTTCCGAAGGAGGCAATTCATCAAGGGGTAGTAAGAGAAAACTTTATGGATATCAGTCTGAGTCGGTTGAGGTCTTTAATAATGCAATGGACTTTGTAAATGACCAATTGAAGTCCATTGTTGAATGTCTGAAAGAGCAGCATGCAACAGAGCTTGAGCTACGTGTCAAAGTTGTAAATGAACTTATGATATTCTAGAACTGTAAACTTGATAGAAAGTGAAGTTTATGAATATCATATTTCGCAGTGCGCATAATACGAATAGTTTTTTTTGTCTGTTCCAACGGATATGAAATTGGAGTATTGCGAGCTTTTTCTTCTAGACAATGTCTAACTAGCTATTTTCATCACGTGCTTTTCCATGTTTAATTTGGACATATTCTAAATTATGACTTGTACTTTATAGTATTTTTTATGTTTCACTCCGTACTATTTCATGGACATGAATGTGATTTGGTTTTCTTTTTTTTGCTATTTGTGAATTTTCTCTATCTCTACATGCATTAATGTTTTGGGCAATGATTAATATCCTTTGAAGAGAATGGAATTGTATTTGTTGCATGGTCACGAAGTTTGATACATCAAACAAGGCTAAAATTGGTGGAATGAGGACGATGTAACGTTCAACACATTTTATACAAATTGGTGGAACAAACAATTTTATTTAGGTTGGTGAAAATATGATATTTCATTTAATTCTTTCCCCTTTAATATAAGGAAAAGTAAAATCAATTGTGATATATAATAAGATAACATGCATTTAATTTACACACTGTTATAACCGACTATTATAATAATCTGCATCCCAAACACAAATTATTATGACCCAAACTATAATAACCTGCACACCAAACACAAACTATTATACCACATACTATAATAATCTGCACTCCAAAGATAGACTGTTATAACACAGACTAAAATATAATTTGCACTCTAAACACAGACTATTATAACACACAGACTATTATAATCCACAGACTAACATTGACTATTATAACTCACTCAGCGCTCCAAACACCCCCCTTTCAAGGGTATTTTTCAAATAACATTCAACACCTACATGTAAAACAAAGGATTTTTTTTAATCAAAGACTGAATAAAATGGATCACGATTTGTTTGCCAGAATTCTAAAGATTTTTCTTTTTTGAGATTTTCTAAAATCAAACCTTAGAAATATGCTATTCACACCCATTTCTAATGAGTAAGAGGATGACCCTCAGCCCAATCAAAAATCAAATAAGTAAAAGATTTTAAAGAAGAATAAAGAAAAACAAAACCTAAAAGGGAAAACCTCAGCCGCCTTCCTCACCCGGCCCCCATTACTTGTTAAGTTTCTTCTTCAGATTCTCCGCTCTGCACCTCGCACCGTCGCACGCACGCCGGCCGCCATTCTCCTCCGTTCTTCAGAACTCCACAGCTCCCTCAGTTTCATACTTCGCACACACGTACGTCGCCGTCACTCTCTCAGTTTTTCCTCCACGGCTTCCCTTCAGATGAGACCACCACCACACCAGCTCAACCATCCGAGATTCTGAAAGCTCCACCGCCGCCGCCAGTAGCAACTTCGAGTTCGAAAGTCCTCCAAAAGGTATTTTATTCGTTTGTTTTTTTTTAAAAAAACGACACCTATTCTTGGTTTGAGAAAACACACACACAAAAAAAAAAAGAATCGGTTTTTGATTTTCAGCGGTTCAGTTCGGTTAAGTGGTTCGCATGTCTTATAAACCGTCCAAGTCGATTCAATCTTTGGTTTTGCTCGTAACCGGATCGAACCGAACCGTGCACACCCTTGTATCCTCGCTTTTCCCTCCACTCTTAACTATTGACGCCGCTGACACTTTTTGTCATACGTTTCAGGTCGCCGTCGTCCAGCGCTCACTCCCGGCCCTGCTTCAACCTCCTGGTAAAGAACTACCCTAAATTAGTATAAAGGAAACCTTGTTTCCTTTTGGAATTAGTTTAAAAAGACCTGTTTTTGTTATTGCTATAAAACCCACCTAAAGTTTCAAGCGGTGAGTGTTCTTCAAAGCTTAGTTGTTTCCCTTTCGTCTCTCGAGAACGCCGGCTGTTGAAGATTGAGTAGTTGGAGTAGCTTTTCACAGCCATGGCTCAGACCACAGAGGTACTAATGCCTGTTTCTCTCAATCGCTGTTTCCTTCTGTTGCTGTACTATTGTTTCTTATGAGAGGATTTGAAGTAAAAACATAGTTGATTTTGAAATTATCTTCCTTGTATCTAATGTTTGATGTTCTAAGCTTCTACCGATGAAGGTGAGGCCATTGCTAGCTGTAGAACACTTTTTATGTTGGAAAATTTAGCCCTGTGGTATGTTAGGATGTTAAAAAGTAGTGTAGGATATTTAATGGCGATAATTTGTTGCAGGGCGCGTCTGAGTCGGTCAAGATGGTAGCCTTCAGCTTCATGACTAATGAGGAGGTTCGTAAACATAGTGCTGTAAAAATTACTGCACCTATATTATTAGACGGTATGGGGAGACCCGTATCTGGTGGACTCTATGATCCCGCAATGGGCTCTTTAGACGAGACAACACTGTGAGTATCCCGGGTGTTCTTTTCTACCTCTCTTCAATAATCGAATGTTTGCATGTCCCAACCGATTTTCTATATCTGTGCTTGTTGATGAACTTTTACATGCTTGGCTTCACCTATGAGATTATTTTGTGATGCTTCCCGTTCATAGGCTATAGGCTCAGAAAATATTATATTAAGCATACAAGCTGGTTTTTCCTTTCATGATTATTTTTACATTTAAAATGAGGCTTACGCCTTGCCTTTCTGTGAGAAAACACCTCAAGACCGCGTTAACCCTTTTAAAACATTGCTTTTAGCTACTTAGCCACCCTACATTTTTTTTAATCTAGTGTTTTGAGCTTGACTTGTATTCTAAGGTTTATTTATTCTGTTCAGTAATTTTTTTATTTGGTTGGTATTTTTTTTATGCAGTTGCAAATCTTGCGGACAGAGGCCTTTCTATTGCCCTGGTCATTGTGGTCACATTGACCTCGTTTCACCTGTGTATAATCCCTTGTTATTTATTATTCTCCATAATCTTCTTCAATGTACTTGTTTCTCTTGCCACCATTTTCGAGCTGGTGCAAATCAGGTAAACATACTGTTGTAGTGTAAGGATGTAGCTAGGTAGAATATATCCTAGTTTCGTATACCCTCGTTTTTCGTCTTCTATACATAAACAATACTTGCCAATTTTTCAAATTTAGGTTGAAAAATGTAAAACTCTACTGGAGCTTATTTTGAACGGTCAAGTTGTTGAGGCTAAACAGTTGAAACAGTCGGAGGACCAGACGGAGGATTCGGAGTTACTAACTGAGTCTTCACATTCAATGTATACCGATGAAAGGAAGAACATGAAACCGAAAACATGGACTTCTCTTCAATTTTCTGAAGCCATATCAGTTGTGAATAAATTTTTGAAGCACAAACAGAAAGAATGCAAAAATTGTGGAGCCAAAAATCCTAAGATTACTAAACCAACTTTTGGTTGGCTTCACATGGTATTTCTTCTTACATGTCCATTTCTTTAAATTCTGACACGATAATGGATTCGTAGCTTTACCATTAATTCATGGGCATACATATGGTTATACATGGTTGCTCTTTCTATTATTGCTTATTTTACCAACTTTTTGATTGTGGTATAACTTATGTCAGATTATTTTATTTTTGTTTTCTCCTCTTTTCCATCGTTCTTTGGTCCTTCTTTGTTTAATTCCTTTTTTTTCCCATCAATTTCTCTAAATGAAGGATGCTAATGATATCATTCACATTTTATTAAAAAATAGTACAAGTATTTTTATGTAGAAAAAATATTATTTCAACGACAGGCCCAAGAGGTGGGTGTCTTTACATGGAAGGAAAATGATGATGACGATGATTATTATTTGTGATAAGAAACAAGAGGGATGCGTTATCACCAAAAGAAGACAAAAAACAACCCAAGAGAAGGGAGAAGAGTAAACCATCATGGGTTGACCGAGCAAGGGACATGACCTTGATAAAGAACGAAGAGGTCATGAATTCAATCCATGGTACCCACCTACTTAGGATTTAATATCCTACGAGTCTCCTTGACACCCAAATATTGTAGGGTCAACGGGTTGTCCCATTAGATTAGTCAAGGTGCGCGTAAACTGGCCTGGACATTCACGAATATAAAAGAAAAAGAAGGGGGAAGAGTAAAGAGAGAACCCCCCACCGGCCCACCCAAAAGAACTACTTACAAAAAAGGCTTCCAATCCGATAGGATTAAAGAAAGGGGGGTAATTACCAAATAAATCATTAGAACTATGACAAACCAAGAAGCATAAAGCTTTACATAAGCCCGAAAAAAGATTAAGGGGGTATCTTGTCTTTGTAATTCTTTTGTTATGTTTCAACCAAAGACACCAAAAAGGAGTTCTTGAAGGAAAGGACCACAATATCCTAGCAAAGAAAAAGCTTGATTAAGAAAATGACCAAACATTTGTTACTCTTAAAAGTTATAATACATTAATTGATTATTTAACGGCAATGGGAAAAATTGACCATGATAAATACTAATGCCCTCGACAATCTCTGAGGCGCATGGAGCTTTCTTCACAGAGAGGCAGATTCTTGAGCTGGCTCTTATTGCCAATGGAGCCTTGAGGACTATAGAGCAAATAAGGAGAGTTATTTTCAAACTTGATTTGAAAGGCTTATGATCATGTCCATTTGGGACTTTTTGGATAAGATGATGCAGAAGAAAGGTTTTGGGTATAAATGGAGGAGGTGGATGTGGGGATGCATTAAAAACGTGAATTACTCTTTCCTCGTTAATGGAGCCCCAAGCTTCTAAAGGTTTAAGACAAGGAGACGCTCTTCCTCCTTTCTTGTTTATAATTGTCGTGGATGTCTTAAGTCAACTTATTTTATGGGGTGTGGAGGGAGACATTATTGAGCCTTTTAGAGTTGGTGCTGATGCGGTTGCCTTGTCTCATATGTAATTTGCTAATGATACGATGCTTTTTTGTTCTGGAAATGAAGATTCCTTCATAATCCTTAACCATATGGTGAGATTTTTTTGAGCCATGTTTGGGCTTAAAATCAATAGGAGCAAGTGCCAAATCTTGGGTATTAATTGTGATCAGGCTAAGCTAAGGAGATGGCGGATGTGATTGGTTTCCTTCCTTCATCTTACCTTGGCCTTTTGTTGGGTTGTAACTCGAGGGCTGTCTTTTTGGGACCCATATCTGATAAGATTCGTAAGAGGTTAGCTATGTGGAAGAAAGGTTTTTTCCTCCAAAGCTGGTAGACTAACTTTGATTAGATCGGTGCTTAGCGGCATTCCCATTTATTACTTTTCCTTGTTTCGGGCTTCTAGTCCAGTTTGCAAGAACCTCGAGAAGTATATGAGGGATTTTCTTTGGAAAGTGGTGGATGAAGTAAAGGGTTCTCATTTGGTTAGTTGGGAGGTTGTTGGCGCCCTGTAAATCGGGGAGGGTTGGAGATTGGTAAATTAAGGATTCAAAACAGAGCTCTGTTGGCTAAGTGACTTTGGTGTTTTTCCCTTGAGCACGAATTCTTGTGGCATAGGATCATTATGAGTAAGTATGACACCCATCCCTTTGATTGGGTGGTCAAAGGGGTTAAAGACACACTGAAATTTGTGGAAAGATATTTCGCTTAAGCTCCCCTCTTTTTCTCACTTGGTTCGTTGTATTGTGGGGGATTGTAAGGATGCGTATTTCTGGGAAGCTTGGTAGGTGAGGGATAATCCCCTCTGTTTTGCATTTCCTCATTCTTATCTTTTGTCTTTAAAAAATCATTCGGTCTTTGATCTCTTGGTTTGGTTGGGAAATTTTATGTACCTTTCTTTCAAGTTCTGTCGTCATTTGTCCAATAGGGAAACGACGGGGGTTGCCTTTCTTCTTTCTTTGTTAGATGAGTGCAATTTTAGGGTTGGGAGAAGGATATTCGTGTCTGGAGCCTTAACCTGAGTGAGGGCTTTTCTTCCAAGTCTTTCTTTAGGTTATTGTTGGATTCCTCCCCCATTAATGAATCAGTCTTTGATGTGGTCTATAGGAATAAGATTCCAATTTCCAAAGAAAATCAAGTTCTTTACTTGGCTAGATTTGCTTGGTCGGGTGAACACTTTAGACAGGCTTGCTAGAAAGATGACCTCGTTAATGAGTCATTTCTGCTATATCCTTTGTCGGAAGGCAGAGGAAGACCTGGATCATTTCCTTTGGGATTGCTAGTATGCAAGGTCTGTGTGGAGTTGTTTCTTGTAGGAGTTTGATGTTCATATTGCGGCCAAATGGATATTTGTGCAATGATCGGGAATTCCTCCTTCATCCACCTTTCAGAGAGAGGTGGTTTTTCATGATTTGTTGGGATATGTACTGTGTTGTGGGATATTTGGGGGGAAAGGAACCACAAATGGTTCAAAGATTTGGATAGGGACCCTTATGAGGTTTGGTCCTTAGTGAGATTTCATGTTTCGCTTTAGCCTTTGGTATCAAATCTTTTTTGTAATTATTCTCTTGGTAATATCTTACTCAGTTGGAACTTTATTTAGAAAAGGTGTTTTTGTGGGCTTGTTTTTTCCGTATGTTTCTTTCATTTTTTTTCTGAATGAAAGTTGTTGATTCTACAATTATTTCTCAATGAAAGTTGTTGATTCTATATTAAAAAAAAAACTACTTCCAATAGATTCATCATATGAAAGTCAGAAGTTTTTCTGTTTTTTTTTTTTTGAAAAATACTTTTTCCTCATTTATTGCCGGGAGTGATAATTTTACTTCCTAATAGTTGAGTGTAACGGTGCCCTTTTTGATATAAAATAATGAACCATACACTAAATAGCGAAGATCTTCATGACACATTTTAGAATGTTCGTTGAATGGGAAGGAGTAAGTTTGGAAACCGTATCGATCTTCTCTATCTAGTGAGTGGAAACTTTGTATGATATGGTTTTTCCTGTTATTACCCACTTTCAGTGTACATGGTTCCATAGGGGAATAAAAAAGAAGAAAAAGATAGTTTCATACCCTCTGGCAAATATTGTATCTTGAATAGTTTGTATTAGGTATTGATACCTCGCTCATTCAATGACTTCCATATCGGACAGTAGAACTAATTTAATAGATGAATAGAGTTGATGTACTTGTTTCATTGGAACCATTTATTTAATTGAAATTTTGTACCCTCTTCTTGATTTCAAGTTCTCCTTCATGGTGGATGCAGAGTCGCTTGGCTGGAGCCCATAAAAGGGCCAATGCCATTAGAGGTTGCAAGCCTGTGAGTGTAAGTAGTGGAACTGAAGGAATATCCTCGCTTGAGGAAGAGACTACAATTTCGCACCCCACTGTTATCAATATATTGGAAGGAGATGCATTTGATGACACTGCAACCAAGGCCCCTATAGAAGATTCTGAGGAAGTTCCCCCGGAAATTTTCATGCAAAAGAATTTCTCCTCAGGACAGTTGATGCCATCTGAGGTACTGCCAGTTTATTTTGTGATTGCAGGTCAAGTTTTCCCTTTCCTTATCTTTATATCATTTTTTTAATAGGTTAAAGATATCATGAAGCGTTTGTGGAAAAATGAAGCTACTCTTTGTTCCTTTATTAGTGATATTCGTCAGCAGGGACATGGAAATAGGGCAGGCTATTCCATGTTTTTCTTAGAGTCTGTTCTAGTCCCTCCAATTAAGTTCCGCCCCCCTGCAAAAGGAGGTGATTCTGTAAGTATACTTTCCCTCTCTCTATAACATGAATGATCAAGGGTTTTGATGAATGGTGATCACTCATTTGGTCGTCCCTTTTCTTTTAGGAACTGCTTAAGTTGATGCATGTAAATGAATTAAACTTAGTAGATGGAAATTGACTTAAATTCAAAGTTTTTGATGATAACTACGACATCTCTTGTTCCTTGCAGTGGGCCTTTTTTTTGCCTGCCCTCTGAGGCATTCTTTTTCAATGATATTTTAAAGGGACAATGCATCTGATTGCTAGCTTTTGCATTTCTCCTTATTAATAAAGTAAAGAGTCTTGTTAAAAACAATCGTTCAATTTTTAAATGGTTTTGAGAATTAGGATTGTGAGGCCTTGTATGTTTTACGCCTGTAGTACTTTCCCAATATTAACCTTCAACGTTTTTTTCCTTAACCCAAATCTAATTGATCTATCTACAAGTCTACAACTATATGCTCTCTTTATGAGTTGCTGCTAATTCGTGTTCTCAGGTAATGGAGCATCCTCAAACAGTGTTACTGAACAAGGTGCTACAGTCCAATATATCATTAGGAAATGCTCATGCTAACAAATCGGAACACTCAAAGATAGTGAGGCTATGGATGGATCTTCAACAATCTATCAATATTTTGTTTGATAGCAAAACTGCAGCTGGTATGCACGTTTATCTATGTTAAGTTTTCTATGAAAATTTTTGTCCTTCAATTTATATCCGGTGCTCCAATTCTCAATGTATGGCTTTAGTTTATTTTCTAAATAACAGAATTGTTCATTGATGAAAAGAAAATTAGAAAAAGAGTATCAACATAACACAAATGAATTAAAAGCTAGAAAAAATACCCAACCCTGAACCCAACAGCCTTGAAAGAGAACTAAAAATCACATTACTAAACAAAGTCAAACTTGTTTTCTATAGGAAGAACAAACATTTCATTTGATGAGGTGAATTGGTTATAAAAAAGCGAGGTCCTATTGATGAGATAATTATAAGAAGCTTGTCCATGAGAAGTGATGGTGGAGAGGCTGTAATCACAAAAGGGAGTAGTTTTACTCCAGCACATTGCCGAAAAGATAGTGGAGTCATAGAAATTGTCGAACATTACATATAACAACTGTCTAACTTAAGAAATTGAAAAAACTTGACAGACATTGCTTCATTTTTCCAAAAATATATCTGCTTGCAGCTTCATGATCAACCAACAAATGCCAACCTGCTTTTACAAAAAAAAGAACCCCAACAAATGCCAACTTGGCGTCTTTTCCTTTCCCAGATTTGAATTGAAAATTTCTTTTTAACACTATAGGCAAATCCTGGACACAAGCCACTTGACTTGGCTTTGATAAATGGATTTTCATGTCATCCTTCTTTTTTTTTTTTGGGGGGGGGGGGGTGGTAATTAAGCTCTTCTAAAAATTTGATAGGCTATATTTATTTTCTTTTCTCTATTGTTGGATAAAACATATTGACCAAAACAAATGTTTCTTTCTGCAATAATTATTTTCCGTCGGGTTTACATATTGTGTTTATCAGTAATCACCCTGGATCATGTTTATGGAGAAGCTTATGATAAAGCAAAACTGATGCACAATGTGATGGCCTTCAGATTCTTGAATAATATCTGTATGAAATGTAATTCTGAGAAGGTCGACCTTAGTAATATGACAACCCATTGAGAATGAGAATAGGTTAATCAACTGTCTAACGAACGACAAAACTGACTGGTCAATGAACCTCCAAAATCAAATCGAACCAATAGTGCTCATGAACTTATTTCTCTTTTAATTTTTTTTATTAGGAACAATTTCGTTGGTGTATGACATATATAAAAAGAGGGGATGAAAAGTTCCAAACCAATGGAGTTACAAAAGCATCTTCAATTGGACAGAAGAAAGAAAAAGGATCAGAGAAAAATAGATGATTTAATTTACACCAAGTGTAAGAAAAAGAATACTCTAAACAAAGACTGGATAGACTTTTAACTTTTTCTTTGGATTCGGAAGCCCCACGATTCCTTTCCTTCCATATGGACCACAAACAAATTTCTGGTACTATGTTTTATGAAATTGATCGAATCAATGCATGTTTCTGAAACCAAATTACTCTGACTTAGTTTGGTTTGGCTTTTTGGTTCTAGCTTGCATCCTTCTTGCTATTACCTTACTTGAACAGTATCTGTTCTATAGGTTGTACAACTGTATCCTTGAGTTCTGAGCTTGCATCCTTCTTGCGGGTATACTTTAGTGAAATAAATTATAGTAACTTTAAATATAGAGAAGGAAGAATGCTGAAGTTGGGGATCTTTTTTGCTGGGTATATTTTTTGTCACTGTGAGATATCTAAATAAAAAGCCACCTTGTTATAATGAAATAATGCACAGGTCATCTGGCATTTTGCCAGTAATTGAAAAGATCTGCCTGACCGTGGTTACAAAATTATTGTATTGATGATATTGCAGTTTTGCCACTAATTCCATTGTTATTGATATTAATTTTAACCTAGTAAATCATGTTTACTATTCTTGGTAGTCTGACATTGTCATCTCATAGATGGTATACTACATGGCTATAATGGTGGCCATGCTTTCTTCATGGCAGGTCCAGGCAAAAAAGATGCTTCTTTGGGAATATGTCAGTTATTGGAGAAGAAGGAAGGCATGTTTCGTCAGAAGATGATGGGAAAGAGGGTTAACTTTGCATGCCGATCTGTCATTTCACCAGATCCATACTTAGCAGTTAATGAAATTGGAATCCCCCCTTATTTTGCATTGAGATTAACCTATCCAGAGGTACTAATCTAAACAGCATTCTACTTATAGTAGTATCGATTATCCTTAATTGAATATGGTATGTAGTGGTTTAAGATTAGACTGACAAGTGGTGATTGATAAGGTGCGGCAACATGTGGCACAAAAAGAACAGATTAGTTGTAGATAACTAGGGGAAGACAAGCTAAAAAATTTTGAACCAAAATGTATTTTGCTTGCTTGCGTTGCCTGCCTTTGTTCAGTTGGCCTACTCTCTTGTGCCATTTATTATGCTAAATCATTTCTAGTTAGTCTAATTAGTTTGTCAGGGCAAGACAATATTGGTAAAAATGACTTATTAGATTCAGAATTAAAAGTTTAAGGTTGTAATGAAAAAAATCAAGTTATTTTGTTCGGGTATGGGGATTCCTTTTGGAACATTTATCTCATATTTTACAGATAATGTCAAGTCTTAAGGTTAACAGGAGAAATGCCACGGGAAAGCAATTGTAACGAAGGCAAATTTAGAAGATGTGCTAGTTCTTTTGTGTGCAAAGTCAGCTCTGTTCCTCTTTATATAGGTTTTACCATTTGGCCTGGCACCATCATTTTGGAATTCGATGGTAAAAAAGGTTAAAAAAAGTATTCGTTGTGGAAACTTTTCTTCTCTTTTGGAGGATGACTTACTTTAGTTTAGTTGGGGTTGAGTAACTACATTCCTTTTTACTATCTCAATTTAGGGTTCGAGGATCAACCTGGCAAGGAAAGATAATTATATGACCCATGAGGACCTATCTTTAGGAAGGAGTGGACAAAAGTTAAAAAAGTTCTTGAGGACTTTTCTTTAGGAAAGGACGGGAGGAAGGTGATGGGTGTTAGGATACCCACCTAACAAGGACACTCAAGAACACAAAGAACAAACAAAAAACATTAAAAGATAGAAGTATATTGCAATATCTATAAAGAAATTGCAATATACCTCAACACATTCTAGAGGGCTGAGAATCTTTTACCAAATTCTCCAAAGAAAATCCTACAAAATTCTTCATACCTTCCTCTCAACCCATTCCCTCTATTTATAACTAAAAAGTCCTAACAAACCTAATAGCTAATTACTAATATGCCCTCCTAATAACTATATTAATATTCTACTAATAATCCTAATATTACCATAACAAGGGGCCTTACAATGGGTATTATTTAGTGAATTAGGGCGTGGAAAGTGGGTCGGGGATAGATAATTTGGCCGTCGAAAATAGCTCTTTTCTCATGGTAGTTTTCGAAGTTTCATTTAGAACCTCATGCTTTGTGGCATCAAGTAATTGTATGTATGAGTTACAGACTTACAGTCTAGTGATTGAGATTGGTTCAACTTCTAAATGCACATTTAGAATTCATGGAAAAAGATCATTTGGTTAGCTGGGCTGTCGGAAAATCTATGAATAAGGGAGGGTTAGAGCTAAAAAATTTAAGGTTACGCACTAAAACTCTATTAGCTATTGAGAGCAAGACGACCCATCCCTATGCGTGGATGGTGAAAGGGGTTAAAGGCAAGTGGAAATATATTTCTTCTGATCTCCCTTCCTTTTCCCATCTTGCTTCTGTGTATTGTGGGAGATGGTAAGGAAATGTATTTTTGGGAAGATCATTGGGTGGGGGATAGACCCCTTCTCTTCTGTGTTTCCTTAGGTATATCATTTGTCCTCCTTGAAAAATTGGTGGGTTTCTGATTTTTTGGTATGGTCGGGGAATTTGATTTCTTTCTCTGGTTTCCGTCGGTCTTTGTCCAATATGGAATCTACGAAGGTAGCCTCTCTTCTTTCCTTGAATGAGGATTTGCACATTAGGCTTGGGAGAAAGGATCTTCGTGTTTGGAGTCCTTCCCCCATGGTGGGTTTCTCTTGTAAGTAGTTCTTTAGGATATTATTGGATCCCTCTCCCCCTCTTGACTCGGTCTTTGATGTTTTATAGAGAATTAAGATTCCAAAGAAAGGCAAGTTTTGTTTGGTTGTGTGAACATGATGGATAGGCTTTTGAGAAAGATGTCTTCGTTAATGCGTCCTTTTTATTTTGCATCCTTTGCCGGAAGGTGGAAGAAAACCTGGATCACCTTCTCTAGGAGTGTTAGTTTGCAAGATCAGTGTGGGATGACTTTTTTCAAGAATTTGATTTTTCTATCGGGGAGTTCCTTCTCCATCCACCTTCCAAAGAGAAAGACCGTTTTCTTTGGTTTGCTAGAGAGTGCACTTTATTGTGTGGGATCTTTGGAGGAGAGAAACAACGTAGTGTTTCATGGTGTGGAGTGAGACCTTAATGAAATTTGGTCTCTGGTGAGGTTTCATTTTTTTCTTTGAGGGTTTCAGTTTCGAAGACTTTTTGTAATTATTCTCTAGGTTATCTTACTTAGTTGGAAGTCCTTTCTCCCTTTCTCTAGGATTTTATTTTATTTTATTTCTTGTTTTTGTGAGCTTGGTTTTTTGTATGTTCTTGTATTCCTTTATTTTTCTCAATGAAAGCAATTGTTTAAATTAACAATGGAAAAAGATCATGTTTATTTATTTATTTTTGCTGAAAACTAATCATGTTTTATTTATTCATTTTTATTTTTACTTTTCTTAGAGAGTGACTGCTTGGAATGTTCAGAAGTTACGAAATGCTATAATCAATGGTCCTGAAATCCATCCAGGTGCCACACATTACATAGATAAGTTAGCTACAGTAAAATTGAACTTAAAACCAAGTCGGAAATCACGCATTTCTATCTCGAGGAAATTGCCATCTTCTCGTGGTGTGGTTGTGGATCAAGGAAGCGATGATTATGAATTTGAAGGGAAAATTGTGAATCGCCATCTGCAAGATGGAGATATTGTTCTCGTGAATCGACAGGTAAACTTTGGTGTTATCTGACATATTTCTTCTACATGTGTACTGCTTTCTACAAATCGTGAACCTAGGATTATGCCTTCCTTCTTGTCATGATTGTTATAGTTGCTTCCAAAGTAATGTGATGTAGTCAATTATTAGGATAACACTATAATAATTCCCCCCCTCCCCAACCAAAATGGGTTTCCACAGTGTGAAGGTAATTTTAGTGGGAGAAGAACATCAAGGGTTTCCATGTGCAAAGGGATAAATTCTTCCTCTCACATCTTCCATTTGCAGTTGACGCCTTTTTTTGGTTGGGCAAGGAGAAACTCTTTTCCTATGTGATTACATGTTGGTTTATTTTGAGGAATGGTATAGAGCAATAGTGGGAAGACGGGATGTGATATGAAAGCCCTAGTGAAATTGGAATTAAGAACCTTTTTGTTTTGAGAACCCCTAATTAGAATTACTAAAATCCTAAAATCTATTCAAGTTCAATCCCTAAGGGAAGGATTAGATAGGGATTACATCCTGACCGAAGACCAGGAGGTAAGGAGAACTAGTACCGTACTCAAGGTTTGAACACTCCAAGGCCAAGCTTTAGATATCCTCTCATAAAACATAGAAAAATGACAAAAATACCCATATTTAACTTGTTTTAGAATTTCGTATTCTTGTATTCTGAGCATAAGTCTCACGTTATTTTCTTAATGAATAAAGGCTTGTTTCCTTTTAAAAAAAACAAAAAAAAAAAGAACTTATTTTAGAATAAAGTAAAAACAATAAAGTTACATCCAAATGATCATATTAAATAATAATTTTGAGCCATTGGAGGTTCATATCAAGATGAAATTTGCTTTTGAGAAGTTCCTTAGATGTCATTAGTCATATTTACCCCTCTTAACTCTTTAACCTATCCAATAGTTTGGCCTGTCAAGCGATTAACATTTGGGAGGATTGTAAAGCTTGGATATGGAAGGGTCAAGGAAGTGGGTTTTTTACTATCAACTCTCTCGTTCATGAGCTGAGGAACACTTTAGGTCCATTTCGAAAGCAAAAATCCTGAGAAAAGTTGTCCAGTGTAAGAATTCTTTCTTTCTTTTTGATGGATAGTATAGTGAAGGTGGTCTCCAGATGCTTCCAGTTGTGAAAAAGAGAATTCTTCATGTACTTTATTGAACTTTTTGCCTAAAAGGGAGAGTTTCTTCTTCATGTTTGCTCTAGAATTTCTGTGATACTTTTAGGGAAGCCTTTCACTATATCCATGAGAACATTAGTTTAGAAACTTTCGATTAGTGTATTTGGTTGAAAAAAACTACGTACAGGTGTTGAGTGTCAAGTTTCTTACAGTAGAACAAACTTTTACTACTTGGCTTATATGGCAAAACTGTCCAAATTTGTTGATTTGTTAAGTTCATCCTCTTCTAGCGTCTTATTTCTTGCAAATTTTATGCCCATTTTTAATATTGTAATTTTTTTTGAAAAGTAAATAAGTCCTTTCATTGATATAATGAAGAGACTAATGTTAAAAGATGCAGGAAACATGTTTCGAAGGAAAATACATCAATGGACAAAACATGATTAAACAGAGAAAATAAAGGGACTCCAATTCAAACTAATATTGTGAATAGAGTAATGAGAAATAGCCTCGGAGAGAAGACACCAAGAAGAGGCAAGAAGACGAGCTGAATATCCAGCTGAGACTAATATTGTATTTTGATATAGATTATATGATGAGAGCCTGTAAGGAGCTGCCCTGGTGGTTGTGGGTTAAAATGTAAGGTTGGATTAAATGTTTTTTTTAACAAAAACATAACCTTTCATTGATATAATGAAAAAGACAAATGTTCAAAATACAAGAATGAGCAAAAGATACATCGAAACATGGAATCTAGGGATTAGCAGATGCATCCGGATATCTCACCTAGGTTGACACATCCTTAGCATCCTCATCACATCCCAATACAAAAGAAATCCACTTGATATACTTAGTGAATACATGATTACATAGGAAAAACAATAGCATTCCAATCAAAAGAAATTCCTTGATAACCTAACTGCAGAAGATAGTTATATGTCTCACCCCTATGGATTAGCAGGTGGAGCTGATATCATGATTTTTTTAGAAAAGTAACCTTGTATGACAAAAATTAATTATTCACAAAAAATATCCATTAGATGGATTGCCTATACCAAACTCTTGAAGTGGGTAAAAGTTGTTTATGCTGGTGTGATACATACATATTCCTTTCACACTACAATTTTACGGTTGCTTCCTTGCTAGTATTTGGCGTTGTAGATAATTAAGCATTTCTATGCCATTATATAAGCAAATGGATGGGTAATATTTAACATGCTTGTTATTATGTTTTTCCGACCATTGTATGGCCCTTTGAGCCCAAAATAAAGGTGTAAACAGGCTTTTAGGATTGACTTGAAGTTTGAGATGTTTATTTATGCCCTGTTTGACTTTTTGTTTGTCTGTGTTTGACAGCCTACACTTCATAAACCTAGTATAATGGCTCATGTTGTCCGTGTCTTGAAGGGCGAGAAAACAATTCGCATGCATTATGCAAATTGCAGGTACCAGTGTGTATAATTGGTATTTACTTGTAAAACATTTTGTTATTTTCGATGAGAGCATGTTCTGTTGAAAATTTATTGTCCTCTAATTACAGTACGTATAATGCTGATTTTGATGGTGATGAAATGAACGTTCATTTTCCTCAAGATGAAATTTCTCGTGCTGAAGCTTATAATATTGTGAATGCGAATAACCAGTATGTCAAACCCACTAGCGGTGAACCCATCAGAGCCTTAATTCAGGTACCACATTTCTTTTGTTGATAGAATCAACAACTTTCAGTGAGGGGGGGAAAAAAAAACAAAACTCTCAGCTTATTTCTTCATATATTTTCTGATGTATGTCACTGAGTAACCACCTAATTTTGTATATATTCTTCAGGACCACATTATAAGTGCTGTACTTCTCACGAAGAAGGATACTTTTTTAAATTTTGATGAGTTTAGCCAGCTTCTCTATAGTTCTGGCATTACAACATCAAGAGCATGTGGTTCTTCAGAGAAACCTGGGCAGAAGATTTTCACTTTAGATTTTGAAGCTGAAATGCTACCTGTTCTTCCTGCAGTATGGAAACCAGAGCCTCTTTGGACAGGAAAACAGGTTTTTAGAAATTTGCTAGCAAATAAGTTGCATGCCAGTTCATGTTGTATCTAGACATGATAAGATGTCTCATCATGCAAAAAACACAATAAAGATGAGGAGTGCAGAAGCATATGCTACTTTAGTAAATAAGAGGAGTTTTGTTTTGTTGAGGTGTTTGCAAAAATACTGGCTCTCATAGTTAATTTCTGATAGTGTAATCAACTATTTTCTTGTGGTTTACAGGTTGTCACAGCCTTATTGAATCATATCACTAGAGGCTCCCCACCATTTTGTGTGGAAAAAGATGTGAAAATTCCACGCGGTTTTTTTAAGTGCAGAGATATAGGAAATAATTCTTCCAAAGGTAAAATGGTCGATGGCGAAAAATCAAAGAGAAAAAGAACTATGAACGGAAATAAGTTGGGAAAAGGTGAAGTTCTTGATGAAGAGGATTCAAAGAAAAAGGAGTACTTAAAGGTTGATAAGTCGAAGGCAGCACGTTTGGAGGATGATAGCTTACTAATATTTAAAAATGAATTGGTGCGCGGTGTCATAGATAAGGCTCAATTTGGTGATTATGGCTTAGTGCATACAGTGCAGGAGCTCTATGGTTCAAACACCGCTGGCCTGTTGCTTTCTGTGATGAGTCGTTTGTTCACTGTTTTTCTTCAGGTGATGGTGCTCTAGTTCAATTTTACTCTCCCTCTTAATATAAAATAGCATATTTTAGTTTACAACTTATGTTTCTAGTTGGCATTGATAATACTTACACATTCACCTTTCATTACTTAGACACATGGATTCACATGTGGAGTAGATGATCTTTTGCTGATAGAATATATGGACAAGGAGAGAGAGAAGCAACTCCAAATCTGCGAGAAAATTGGTGAACAGGTGCATCTTGGATTTCTTAAGGTCAAGGATGGAGAAAAATTAGGTATTTTCATGTTCACCAATAGTGCTTGATGCATAAACTTGAGTATTAATAACTAGTTTGACTTGTGTTTCTCAAATAGCAATTGATCTATTGTAGATATTGTTTGAGTAAAGGAAAAAAGGGTTCTGAAGGATGATTATGCTATATAATATTTTTATTTTAAGCCTGAATTTTGTTTTGGTCCTCAAATTTGTTTACTTTTATTGTTTTGGTCCTTATATTTTGGGACCTTATTTATTTGATTTGCAGACCCAATGACACTGCAGCTGAATATTGAGAAAACTATTTCCAATAATGGAGAATCTGCACTAACATCATTGGATAGAAAAATGACCAGCCAACTTAATGAAAGGACTGGAAACTCAAAGGTCCTCAAGGATTTGCTGTCTGAAGGTTTGCTAAAACCCTCAGTGAAGAACTGCATTTCTCTGATGACGACTTCTGGGGCTAAAGGTGGTACGGTAGGTTTCTTTCCAGTTCTGTATGAGCATTTGTTGTCTGTATAATGCATCTCCCATATCTCATAGCTTGTCGAGAGTTCCAGCCTCTCTTACCCCAATTTTATAATGCATCTCCCATAGTTGTGATATGTTTCTATCTTCTTCATTAGTCATTTTTCAAACTTTATTTTCCCTTTTAATCCCTTTTCTTCTGAAGGGACGTAAGCCTTCATTGAACAAATAACCTTGATGTAGCCTAAATGAGATAAAAGAAGAATTCTCTCCAAGAATCAAGATTGTTGATCTTTTATTAGAGTGAATAATGTATTTCATACAAGAAGGGAGAGTTCCTATTTATAGAACTTTACTAAAAGGAAACTAACCTAGAATATTACCTAATTACCCAATTAACCCCTATTCTTCTTACATCATTCTACCCCTCCAAAAAGAAAACTCGCCCTCGAGTTTTAAAAAGAAAAAAATTATGAAGCAAACAAGGAATGGAATAAACTTGCTCAACGGAGTATGACCAAACCTTCCTACATTTTGAACAAAAATATTATGATCAAAGGTATAAATTCGAGACAAAAAATCTAATATTGCCACCACAAGATGAACTTCTCCATCGAGCATAAACCCAAAAAATTTGTTTCCTTCAAGCTCATTCAAAACCGTATTCAAAGGACCAATCACTAAAAAATCACCTTCCAAGGAAAATCATTCAAGAATCACATCTTCTTTATCATTCGCTTCAAGTTCGTTGACAGTTTGGTGATCCATTTTCACCGCAATCAGTGTGTCGTTCTTGTTCGATTTTTGCTCGGTGTTTGATACTTCTTTTCATCTTCTTTGTTGGATTTTTCTTCTTCATTTGAAACTATTTCCAAATCAATATCTTCAAATTCTTGTTTTTTCTTCAATTTTATCTTCAAGATTTTCGATTTGAAAATTTTCCAATCATGGTTCTTTTGTTCTTTCTTCGATATATGAAATTAATCCGTTCTTGAACTCTTGCAAATGAATTGATAATTGATCAATATGTTGAGTCATTTTCTCCAATGAACGTTGGATTTCTTTTGTTGTTTTCTTTATTTCCTCCAATGCTACAGGATCTAAGTAGTCGTTTTGTTGGATTCTTGAATATGTTTTAATCTCATGATAGGTATAGGACTCATCCATTGATTCTCTTGAATCAACCTTTCTTGATCGTGTTTCATAACCAAAAGAGTAAAAATCCCTTTTTGATGATTCTTGATGATTCTTTAATTCATCTAACTCCCAATCTTTACATTGATATCTTGAAAAATGGGTTTGATTGGATCTTTGGGCCCTTTTCCGATATTGTCGCCTTCTTATTTGGTCCCAAACTGTCCTGGATACATCATCGGAATCAATAGAATCACTAGAATCAAACTTCCAATGTGGATACTAATACGTTCTTTAAGAAAATCGAGCATGGGCAAAATTAGTATGTTGAAATTCTTCATCGAAATCACTTGAGTCAGAATTCCAGCACTCTTTTTTGAAGTAAGTTTGATTTTCTTGCCCATACCAATTGTTATATTTTTTCTTGGATGCCTTCTTTGGTCTATAATAGTCCATTCATGCAAAATCTTGAATAATCTTTGGTTTCTTTTTTCTTTCTTGGAATTTCAAGGGTTCCCCCTAATTAGCTGTGTGTTGTTTGACAACGAGCACAATTCACGAAGCTCTCTCTTGTGATCAACGTTGCCAAGAGTTTCCCGGTCTTCTACAGCGGCAGTCAATCTTGGCCCAGACGGTCGCTTTAATACCAATTCATAGCCTAAAAGAGATAAAAAGAGAATTCTCTCTAAGAATCAAGATTGTTGATCTTTTATTAGAGTGAATAATGTATTTCATACAAGAGGGGAGGGTTCCTATTTATAGAGTTTTATTACAAGTGGGGGTAAAAGGGAAATTAACCTAGAATATTACCTAATTACCCAATTAACCCCTATTCTTCTTACATCAAACCTTCATTAGTGCAATTGTTAAAAAGGCATAGTAAAGGTGGATTTCTTTCCAAACAAAGTTCACCTTACTTATGCACGACTCCTTAAGAATATAAGACAGTTACTTTAGCTTAAACATTTAGATCTTGTGGTAGACTGGTAGCTTAATATGCTAACAGAACAAGATCATGTTTTTCATGTATTTGACCCCTGCAATGCTATTATATTAATAGCTACACGTTTCATGTTTTTTGTTTGCTGAGTAGCTACTTCCTAGTAGTTAGGGTTGTGGTTAGTTGGTATTGTTGTTGTTAGTTGTTTTTTTCTTTTTCCTTTTGTCTTTTTATAAAAAAGAGAAGTTGGTATAGTTATTAGATGATTCATTAGACGCTTATGTAAATAGGATCCTATGCCTTTGCAATTTTGCAAATGCTACTCTTTTTTTTATTGAACTGATTGTTGAGTAATAATATTAGAGAGTCAAAGTGTAGGCTTCTCTCGTGTCATTTTTTCCTGTAGAGAATAATGGTTTCATTTTCCCTTCCTGTTTAATTTGACACTACAGTGAAGCTATAACTTCCGAAGATGGTAAAATTGTGGATGGTGGTATTGTATTCTTTGTAGGTTGTACCATAGGAAGTATGATGTGGCAATAAAGAACATAAGATTTAAGAAAAATAAAACGAATGATTACATAAGATATTTTAGGGATTCCATCCTACACAATATAATTGTCCTTTTTTTTATGAACTTAAACTTGTTGATGCAGTTTAAATGCTTTTTTCATATCTTATTTGTTGCATTTAAGTGCGTCTGGTTGGAAACTTAAAAGATCGCTCAATCACAATTTTACTATATTTTAAGATTTTGCCCCCCCTAAAAGTATCTTGCTTTTGAACAGGCTAATTTTCAACAAATATCTTCACATTTAGGCCAGCAACAGTTAGAAGGCAAACGAGTTCCCAGAATGGTCTCAGGAAAGACTTTACCCTGCTTTCCACCTTGGGATTGGGCATCACGAGCTGGAGGGTTCATTGTTGATCGCTTTCTTACTGGGCTTCGACCTCAAGAATATTACTTCCATTGCATGGCTGGCCGTGAAGGGTAAATTAAACTTCTTCTGGACTTCCGTTGATCGCACAGTATATTTTTGCATGATTTGGCATCAACAGGATTGCTTATTTTTTATTTTTTTTAAATATCCAGTTAAATTACTTTTACTTCATGTACCTTCATTGAAACCCATTATATTACACATTTTGTACTTTCCTAGTTAAGTTTGTATTCTTGATCGTCATTTCAGTTCAAGATTTGTGTACTAGCAAGAAACTTGAAATAGATTACTAAAAAGGGAAAGGGGTTATGTTAGGCCACCAATTATACATCAATATACGAGGAGGGGTAAGAATGTCATAGTGGAAGGGACCAGTTAGTTACATTTTGGGAGGTTGGGGACGTCTTGTGGGAACCAGTGAGGAGAATGTTGGTGTACAGAGTCTGTTATGTTGTTCGTTAGGCTGAGAGGTATTTAGGGAAAAATAGTAGCTTTTTTCCCTCCAGTTTTTCATGTTTTGGAGTATGAAGTTGAGAGAGGAGAGGACTGGGAGATTCTGTATTGCCTTGTTCTTTCTCAATATATCAATACAAAGTAAGGGCAGTACCCTACCGGTTAAAGCCCAAAGGCCAGAGGGAAGAGGGTTCCCCATGCGTTTGAAAAAGCTCCTCCTATCCAAGTTGATCAAAGAGCTGCTGTATTTACAGAAGTACCTGTGAGCTCCACTTCAATTTGAGGCCATAAACTGTATTAGGAAGCATGGCCACTTTGTTTTAGGCAGGGTGTTTGTTTTAAACACCCTTTGGAAATGGGTCCAACAAACTTAAAATATACATTTATATATATGTTTTTTTCCCCCTAATTTCAGACACTGGCTTTGAGAAAGAAAAATCAAAGTCAGCTCACGTATGCCCAACATATAAAGTGAAAAAAAAAGCAGAGGCTCTGATTCTAATCCTTATATATTAATCCATTTAAACTATTAAGAACACATCTTCTTCCTCTAGCCACAACCAATTAAATATTTCTACATCTTCACACTCTCCAATTATTAATCGGCTTACTTCACTCTTTCAAAAAAATTGAGTTACTTCACATGCTTTCAATGAAGTGTATTGTGTTTCTATTGTTGGTTAATTTACATGTTTTATATCTACCATTGTATTAAATATACCAATATACGGATATATTCTATATAAGAGATATATGTCTGTTTTTAATTTGTTTCCATGACATCTTTATTGATATATAAACCGTGAATTCTCTTTAATAGGTTGGTTGATACAGCAGTTAAGACATCTCGGAGTGGATATCTACAAAGATGCCTAATAAAAAATCTGGAGTCTCTGAAAATTTGTTACGATCACACTGTCCGCGATGCTGATGGCTCTGTGATTCAATTCCAATATGGCGAGGACGGTGTAGATGTCCATAAAACAGCCTTTATTACAAAATTTGAAGCACTAGCAGCTGTAAGATGACCTTCAGAAATCTGAATGTGCAATAGAGTTTTATTAGTATTATTTTTTTATTTTTAATTTTTTTCCCTTTTATAAAAAAATTGTTTGTTTTTGTTCTAAGTGAATGCCATACCTATTTTTATTTCAGAACCAAGATATGCTTTACCAAAAAAGTCATCATCAACTTGGCAAGTATAATCTATTCATCAATGAGTTGCCTTCATCTCTTCAAGAGAAAGCAGAGTTCATATATAATTCACTTTCTAAGGATAAGGTTCCTGGTCTGGTACCAAAAGAAGACTTCGTCAGACTATTGGAGAATAAGTACCTATCAAGTCTGGCACAGCCTGGAGAACCAGTTGGCGTACTGGCTGCACAGTCTATTGGAGAGCCATCAACACAGATGACGTAAGAGCTTCCTTTGTATTTCTCTTTTAAGGCTTAGTCATATTCTTTCTCTATGAATAAGGCTTTGTTAAAGCAATTCTTAGTTGGAAAGGATTAAGTCATCTTAATTAGTATAGATACTTGGTGAAGAATGAACTCTTTTCCCAGGTTTTCCTGGTTAGGAATTTCTTTTGTTAGTTGATTGGTGAGTACCCTCCTTAACCAAAATTCGTGAAAAGAAGCTTTCTTCTTGCTCATATAGAAGAGAGGAATATAAAATAGAGTTAGTTTTGGGGTTAAACTAATGTACGAGGACATGTACACTAAAGTATTTACTTCCAAGAGGAGGAAAAACTCAGGTCATTGCACTCCTCTTCGGAGGGGACAGATGTTTAGCGTTAGAGTCATGAGAAGGACGAAGTTGGCAATGTCACATGAAATATATGCTAGGTTGATACTTTGCTATACTTAATGCCAATATCTCATATATGTGCTGTTCCAGTGAAAGAACTCATTGGATAGATATCATGTAGTGTCTGATTTTACTATCATTCTCTTTTGTTATTGAGATGAAATATCTATCCCAGGTTAAACACATTCCATCATGCTGGGCGTGGTGAGATGAATGTGACCCTTGGAATTCCTCGCCTTCAGGAGATCTTGATGACTGCTTCTCAAGAGATTAAGACACCTATAATGACATGCCCATTGAGAGAGGGCTACTCAATGTAAGTTAAAATTAGTGTTTCTTGATTCTTCCCTACGTGGCAATTTGTTTGACTTTGTTATTACCTGTGTATATGTTATTTTCAGTGAGTTAATTTTCTTAGTCAACATAGTGATTTCAGCAACAATAACATCAGCATGTTTTAGTGTTGTTTCCATTTTTTTAATTAAAAAAATCTAGGTAGACCTTGAAACTTACCGAACTTTTGTGAAAGGAACATTATTGATCACATTGTATATTTGTGTGAATTTTGTGGACACAAGTGAGCTTCACCTGTGATTATATTATGCATGTATCTATGTATGTACATATATGTACGTAGATATACATCTGTGTATATACATATATGTACGTATACGTAGATATACATATACATATATGTATGTATATATATGTATGTATACATATTTAAAACATAAACAAGTGTCTTCATTGAAATAATGAAATGAGACTAATGCTCAAAACACAATAAAGAGGATAATACAAAAATAACCAACAATATATACACATATATATGACATCATATATTTGTATGTGAATTTTGTGTGGTTTCAAGGCATTGCCAATAATTTTCATACTTTCATCTTTGTATATCATAATCTTTATACTATATTAATCCTTTTTTAATTCAGTTCCCAGTGTAATCAAGGGTGAAGAGTGTTTGAAATCACCTTAAAATGAAGTGTTCTTAGTATTTTGGAATATATTCTCTTATTATTCAGAATAAAGTTACATATATATAGGGAACAAAGAAACCCTAGTCTGGGTATGTACAATTACCACAAAGGACAACTATACATAAATATGTAAATACGAATTATAACACTGTCTCAAGTTGGAGCAAATATATTAACCATGCCCAACTTGTTACATAGATAGCTTTTTCTTCACATATCCTGTGGAAACTAACCATTGTATTTTCTCGCAAATAAAATGACAACCCCCTTCAATATATTTAGTTCGTTCATAAAACATTGGGTTGGATGAAATGTGAAGTGCAGCTTGATTATCACACCATAATTTAGCTAGCACAGTAACACTGAAGCCCATCTCAGATAACAGTTGGTGTATCCATACTATTTCGCACATAGATTGTGCCATTGCTCTATATACTGACTTAGAATAGAACGAGAAACTACATTATGTTTTTTACACTTCCATGATACTAAGTTTCCTCCCACAAAAAACACAATATCCAGAAGTCGATCTCCGATCTTCTCGAGATCCAACCCAATCAACATTCGAAAAACATTCAATTCTTGTATGACCATGATCTTTATATAAGATCCCGCGTCCAGGTGCAGCTTTCAGATAACATATAATTTGCTTTACTATATCCCAATGATCCATTGTAGGAGAAAATATAAACTGACTCACAATACTTATAGAATAAGCGGTGTCTAGTCGTGTCACTATTAAATAGTTCGACTTCTCAATTAGTCTTCTATATCTCTCAGGATCCTTAAACAATTCTCTTTCTTTAACAAGTTGTAGATTTGGCATCATTGGAGTACTGTTGGTTTGACTCCTAGTTTTCCCGTCTCAGACAACAAATCAAGTATAAATTTTTGTTGTGACAAATAAATATCTTTCTTGCTTCTCGTACTTAAATACCCAAAAAATACTTCGATGATCCTAAATCTTTCGAATTGACCCTAAAGGAAAGTCTTGAGAGAAACCCATGTGGGCAACAAACCCATTTGGTTGCTCCATATAAACTTCCTCTTGAAGATCACCATGCAAAAAAAAACATTCTTTATGTCAAGCTGATGCAAAGGCCAATTATGTGTAGACGCCATGGAAAGGAAAAGTCAGATAGAAGTTAATTTGGCAACCAGAGAAAACGTGTCTGACTAACTAGTCCCATAAAATTGGGCATAACCTTTGGCAACAAGACGGGCTTTCAACCAAGCAACAACGTGTTTGTTTAATATCATCAGTTCCATCAAGGTTAACCTTGATCAAACACCCATTTACACCTAATTTCCTTCTATCCTGCAAGATGATAGACTAAATCCCCAGTACCATTATCATCTAAAGTAGTCATCTCCTCAATCATTACACTATGCCAGCCAAGATGAGACAAAACTTCATGAACAGAGTTAGGAATAGAGGTGGAATCAAGGGATGTAATAAAAGAGTATGTGGGTGAGGAAAACTGATGATATTAAACAAACTAAGAAATAGGGTAAGTACAAGCATGCCTATCTTTATGAAGTGCAATGGGAAGATCATCACTTGGTCTTAGATCAGATGTCAAAAGAAGTCATTGGTGTAGGACATGTGCCTGGAGGTTGTTGTGGAAGTTGTGTGGAGTAGACTTGAGGAATGGGTGGACGAGAAGGAAGAGACTTAGGTGTAGGTGGAGTGGATGATGACGTGGGAGAGGTAATCTCATAGACCAACAGATCGTCATCCTCCCCTTTACACGGACTCGACGGTGTTGGACTAAAGGGCATATCTTCGAAAAATGTAACATCAGGGGATACAAGATACTTGTTAAGAGTAGGACAATAACAACGATACCCCTTTTGAACACGCGAATGACCTAAGAATATGCATTTCAAGGATTTTGGATCTAACTTGGTATGATGAGAACGAACATCTCGAGCAAAACAAACGCAACCAAATATCTTTGGAGAAATAGAAAACAAATATGGTAGGAAAAAAAACACGATAAGGAATCTCACCATTAAGAACAGAGGATGTCATTCTATTAATCAGAAAGCAAACAATGGAAATGGCATCAATCCAAAAGTGCTTTGGAACATGCATTTGAAAGGATAATGCACGTGCAATTTCAAGTAAAATGCCTATTCTTTTGTTCAGCAACTCCATTTTGGGATGGAGTGTCAGCATAAGAAGATTGATGAATGATGTCATGTTCGCAAAAGTAAGATCCAAGCACATGAGAAAAATATTCCCTGGTATTATCAGTGCACATCTTTTATGGAGACATTAAACTGATATTTGAATTTCAACATGAGAAACACAAAAGTGAGATAGTAATTCAGAACTATTTTTGATTAAATATGATGAAAAAGGCAGAGTAGAGAAGAAAAATAGCACACACAGAGTTACGTGGAAAAACCCTAATAAAGGAGGGAAAACCACGAGATGATGAATTCTGGAGTTGTAACTGAGTAAACTGGTTTTGAATTATACTCCTTTGATCTCAACGGTGAGACGACGACTCCCCAACTTCGAACCCACCAATCATAAGTGATGAGTGACCCAAACTACTGTTCGAATCCGGTTGGAACAGAGGGTTCTGATTGATGAAATGGCAGCCACAGGTTGGATCAACTCCCGGCTGGTTCGGCTTATGAGAACCGCCGTGGCTCGGACCAGCTCCAGCGGTGTCGAAGACGTTGTAGGCTAGAAGTCCTCGGTTAGGCAGCGGCTGGGAGGGAACGCCGATCGACTGGGTGGTTGCACCGGCTAGAATTGCATAGATGACGTTGATCGACTGAGCTGCACGGGAGGGAACGCACTAGTCTGGAGCTGTGCGACCTGGAAGGCTTCGATTGGTTGGAGCTGCGTCGGACTGGAGTTGTGCGGCACGGGAGGGATTGGTTGTAGGGTGTCATTCGTCTGCTGCTGGGCGTGGATCAGATGGCCTGTTACGCCGATCAGCGGCGCCATGGGTCTCAGCTCAAGTTGGGTCTCGGCTCTGGACAGTGGCTGTCCGGTCGGCTGGTTTCCACGGTGGAGGTGTGGAAGAACTGTTTGAAAGTAATGATCTATGGCATTTTTGACAATAATGGCTATATCCATGCCATTGTTTTCACCTACTGGTAATTGGGATTCTTCCGTTGGGTTTTCCTCAATGGTGGCCAGGTTTTCGTCTCCATGCTCTGATACCATGATGAAAAGGGCAGATAGAGAAAGAAAAATAGAACACAGAGAGTTACGTGGAAAAACCCTAATAGGGGAGAAAAAAACCACAGGATGAAGAATTCTTGTTAGAATTTGATATACAGCATACACAGAGGCTACAAGCTTAAATAGAAAAGAGGGAAACCATAGGGTACAGAGGAAAAGACAAATATGCCCCTAAGGTTAAAACCCTATTTTCAACAAAATATAACCAAGTCAAATGAGAATAATTGTCAACAAGAGTAACAAAATAATAAAACCTTGTTTTTAGACATGATTGAGCAAGGACCGCAAGTATCATAATGAACTAATTCGAACGGAGCACTTGCTTGTTTATTGACTCTAGGACTAGAACTAAGACAATAAAATTTAGCAAACTGACACGGATCACAATTCAAAGAGGACAAAGACTGAAATGTTGGATAAACGAAGAAGGACGGATGACCCAAACGACAATGGACTTCAAACGGAGATGTAACTCCAGAGCATGCCTCAACTTTCAATATCTGGTGATAAAAAATATAAAGGCCTCCGATTCATAACCTTCACCAATAATCTTCTTCGTCATACGGTCTTGAAACAAGCAATAACCCGGAAAAAACGAGATAACACAGTTAAAATCATGAGTAAGTTGGCTAATGGAAATTAAATTAAAAGATTTAAAAGATAGTTGAGGCAAGTGTAAGAAGAAGATAGAGAAAGGGATGGAGTAAAGTTAATGGTGCCAGAACCAAGAATAGACTATATTGAACCATTTGCCAAAGTGACTGATGTGGAAGAGGTAGGGGACAAAGGTTTAGAAAATAAGTTAGAATTACTTGTCATATGAGCTGTGGCACCAGAGTCAATAACCCATTTGGTAGATGATGTAAGGAGACATTTCGTATTACCTGTGTCAGCAATGGTGACAGTAGGATTAGATGAAGATGATGCTTGCATTGAGTCTTGGTAGACCTGAAATTTAGCAAACTCATTTACAGAAATGGTAACCGACTTCTCTATCATATCACTGGTGGAAGCTATCTGAGCATGTTGAGATTGTTGATTCTTATACAACAACTTCTGACAATCACGTTTCAAATGGCGAGTCTTACGATAATAGTTATAGACAATCTCCCGAGAATCTGATTTTCGATTATCATAATTAGTTGTCCGGAGATTGTTGTATATCCCTTGAGTGACCCTGGGGTTATTATTCTTGCTAATAAGGCGCTGATGGGTTGAGGAATCGACAAATCGGATTGAGAACTCTCAATGCGAAGAACACGACTGAAAGCATCTTCTAATGACGGGATTTTAGAGTCATAAAGTATTTGTGTTTTAGCCATTCTAAATTCAGGTAAAACTCCATTCAGAAAGATCATGACAACTATCTTTTCTCATTGAGCTTGTTGAACATTAACATCTGAGCTGAAAGGTAATAACAAAGCAAGCTCGGCAGCTATCTTTTTAGGTCTCATAAAGTAGCTGGTAACAGATTCCGCTTTTTGTTCGGCACGAAAGAACTGCATACAATCTTCAAACATTCTATGGACTTGTTCTTTACTCGAGTACAGAAATTCTAAAAACTCTAAGATTTCCTTCATAGAATTACAATGGTTGACCAAACCAATTACCTCACTCGCAATCAATGTTGTTAAACTCGTACAATACGCGAGTTGTATCGTACGAGTCCGAACGAAACGTAAGCAAAACAAGTCAAATCGTATTTGTGGATCGGAAATAATGTGTATTGTCCGTTTCTTGACATTGAATTGTAAGAAATGAAATGAATTGGATCAATCTGATTCAGGAAAAAAAAAAAAAGAAAAGAAAAGAAAAAAAAAAAAGAGTAGTAGACTTCTTACTCACCTGAATCACGACACTGAGATTGGAGCATAGGTGAAAATTTGGAATTGAACCCAAACGAAATCGAAGGAGAAGAAGATGCAGTAGGAGATGAAGGCAAAAATTGAAGATGTCGAAGAAGAAGAACAAAATTGAAGAAGATGAAGTGATGAATTGAAGAAGACGAAAAAGTGGAGGAGGGACTGAATCTGAAGAAGATGAAGCAGCTAGGCATGCATGCAAAGGTAGGTGGAAGGGCATCTTGGGACTTGGAGAGAACTAAATAAAAGGAATAGAAAGGGTCACTAAATGTTTGAATTTTCTTCCATTTTGGGGCTGGTTAGCATTAAAGAAGGTTAAAAGCCTAAATAAGAATTAATTTTGAGACTTGAGAGAACCAAAGAGTCTTCTAATTTAAAGGAAGATGAGAAGGTCATACGTCATAAAAATATAGAGAAACAGATGAGGGTTTTTTTAAAAAATAAAAAATAAAAAACTTCATATTTATAAGGTTTAATTATCTACTTGTTATTAATTATTGATTATATATATAAATATAAAATATTAATTAAAATTTAAAACTTACGATATACAATAGTTATGATACATGATATACTAATTTTTAATTTCGATACACATTTCGATTTACAAGTTAACAACCTTTCTCACAATAGAATTTTTGATCAGGAGATAAAGTCGAGCATCATCACGAAGCCAACTCTTCTACTTCTTATCATCTTCTGGCAGACCCTCAGTCTTAGGATCATCCATATCAGTACTTCATAAATAAAAGAGAATTGTCCTACATCAATAATAGTAATTCGATCCATTTAACTTGTGATCCTAGATCTTTGAGGCAAGGAGAATAACATTAGATAACACCAAATTCTTCATCTCCCTCCTCCATATTGGATTCACACATGGACCATAGATCCCACAAACAAAATGAGAACAACTGAACGAAATATAAAAACTGGGGTAAAATCACACTAAATGGTCAAAACTGCCACAAAATTGAACAAAACATCAACCAACCCTAGAAACAAAGGTGTATTCTTCAAATATCTTCAAACCCGAATGTATTTTGATGGAACCAAAAGTATCGGAAAGGAGGACTCGAGACAAACAAGAAATGGAGCACCTGCGTGCTCCCACGTGCCTGCGTGTGGCGACAGAACAGATTTCTCCCGGCTGCACGTGAGCCTTACGCGTGGCATTTTCCAGTGAACGGCGAAGACAGACGGCGACAGAAGACGGTGAACGGCGTAGCCGTTAAATGAATGTTTCAAACCCTAGAGAGGCTCTGATACCATGTTCTTAGTATTTTGGAATATATTCTTTCATATATTATTCAAAATAAAGGTACATGTATATAGGGAACAAAGAAACCTTTCTTGGGGCAACTATACATAAATATGTAAATACATATTATAACATGAAGCATATGCATTAATTAATTAGTTAATTATTTATTTATTACTATATATATATATGTATCATTTTGCATGTTTAAGATTGACGTGTCCTTAAAGTTGTGATTGTTATCATCTCCTCCTAAACTCTGTCCGTCCGATGCTTTATTTTTGGATTTGTTTATTGTCATTCTTCTCCATGTTTGAAGCATTTTTATTGAATCGTCAAGGCTCTGGGCATTTAATCTTTATGCTTGTGCATCCGTGTTGCTTCCTATGTTTATTGTGAACCAGAAAAACTGACTTTGTTATAACAGGGATGTTGCAAAGTGTCTTGCTAATAAGCTAAAGAAGATTACAGTAGCTGACATAATAGAGAGCATGAATGCAACTGTTGTGCCATTTTCTCAAAGAAAGCGAGAGAGATGCAGTATTTACAAGCTTCGAATTAACTTTTATCCACTTGAAAATAATCCACAGCATGCTCATATACCACCTGAAGATTTGAAAGACACATTGGAAAATGTATTTGTTAGGGCGTTGGAAGATTTGATCGAAAATGAAATGCACTTGCTATCAAAGATCAATGGGATAAGAAATTTTGTTTCCGATTCACAATCAAAGGGTTCAAGTGAAAGAGATGAATTCAGCAGTTCACAACAAGAAGAAAATGATGATGATGATGATCTTGGTAATGACTTAGATGTCGCTGAAGATCTTGGTTCCGATATGAAAAAACAAAAACTTCAAGCTACCGATGAGATGGATTATGAAGATGATTCAGAAGATGAACTTGATGCCAAAGAACCATCAACAGGATTTGAAAGTGAAGTTGATCAAGGCGATGAAGCTGAAATAACCAATGATGATATGATGGAAATCGTGAAAGGCGGTACATCTGAGAATCAGACTGAGATAGTAGATGTCTCAAAGTCCAAGTCGAAAGGGAAGACAACCGAAGCAGCGAACAAAAAGAAGAAAGTTAAAGAGTTCACCAGATTTGACTACGATAGATCAATTTTTGTGGAAGCCAAGGGAAATCATTTTGAGGTTCATTTTAAGTTTACAAATGAACCTCATATTTTGCTAACCCAGGTACTTCCTCACCTTTGTTGTCTCTTTTCATCTGGATCTGGTTTTTTATTCCTTTCTATCACTAACTATGTCTTCAGAATGTTGACTTCATGTTTGCCCTTGTGTAGTAGTAGAAAATAATTAGTCCAATCAATTTTTTTTGACATCCATACCCATGTATTGTAGTTGTCCCGAGCGAACATTGTAGTTTCAATTTAAAAAACAGTAGGACGAGCAATAGCATACATTTTAGTGTAGTTTCTCTAACCAGTTAAATGGGTGAATTTTATTCTTCTAGCTCATCCAACAGTCTAGAAAATGGTTGGTGTAATATATGTTTCTCATAATATATTATGTTATTATTATTATTTAATTCTTCTAATATCTCAAGTCTCTTTTCACCATTGTCGTCATTTAATGAACTTTCTTGCTTGCATATCCAGATCGCTCAGAGAGCGGCCCAGAAGGTGTCTATTCAAAGCTCGGGCAAAATCATCCGATGTCAACAAATTACGTGCAAGGAAGGTCCGGTAATATACCATGGGAACAATGTCAAGGAAAGAAAGAATATCAAACCAGAAGAAAAGGAAAAAATTCCTGCTCTGCAGACCAGTGGGGTTGACTTCATGACGCTCTGGGAGTTGCAAGATGAGCTTGATGTTAGATATATATATTCCAATGACATTCATGCCATGCTTCAAACATATGGAGTGGAAGCTGCTAGGGAAACCATAATAAGAGAAATTCAAAACATTTTCACTTCATATGGGATATCTGTCAATATGCGACATCTAACTCTCGTTGCTGATTATATGACTCATTCTGGTGGGTACCGACCGATGAGCCGACTAGGAGGCATAGCCGATTCAATATCTCCTTTCAGTCGAATGACTTTTGAGACGGCTTCAAAGTTCATTGTTCAAGCTGCATTCCATGGGGAGGTAGACACCTTGGAAACTCCATCTGCTAGGATCTGTCTTGGTTTGCCAGCAAAGATGGGTACCGGCAGCTTTGATTTGATGCAGAAAATTGAAGTCTGATAAGTCAAAATTTTTTGCCTCATTTCTTGAGTTTTGAATTATTTAATTAACTAAATTAAGTACATACCATTTCATTAGTTCTTGGCATTAGGAGAGAGAGTGAGTTTGGATGTAAATTCTGGATGCTACAAAATTTTGTATTATTAGCTTACTGTTGTATTATTTATACAGCTTAACATGTAGCAACAAGTTTGTGCAATTTTGTTAAGAAGTCTAAAAAAAATGGCTCAGAATTTTTGCCCCTTAGAATTATCTGAGCAAACTACTAATTGAATTCTTACATCGACCAAAATATTTAGGCATACTTCAGTTTTCTTCTCGTTTTAGTTTTGCTAAATATTTTGTACGGTCATTTTATATGTATGGTGAGATCTAGTTGAATTTAGGGGTAACTACTTATCCTAGTCACCAAAGTTATAATTTTTGGATTAAATTATGAAAAATAGATTTAAACCATGAGTTGGTTTCATTACTCTCTCAAACTTCTAAAAAACTCATTTTATAATAATCATGGTAGGCTTTTGTCATTAAATTCATAGATGGAATAGATTGTACCTATTTATTTGGACAAATTTAAACACATACAAGAAAAAAAATAAAGATAACTCATCTGGGACCAATATTTATTGTCGTTTTTCTCTTTATCCCCATATCTTCAATGTTTTTTTGTTATTTTATTTATGGATTTGTAAGTTTAGTCCACACATGAACGATACAAATGTTTTCATTCATGAATTTAAAGACAAAAGTCTTTAAGGATTTTATTTTATTTAATTTATTTATTTATTTATTTATTTTTTGGTTGAAGAAATCTTAATATTTAAAGTGTATTTGAGGCAAAGACTATCCTGAGACTATAATGACCCCTCTTATTATAATTTTAGAGTATTTTTGATAATTTAACTCAAAAATTAGAATTGCATTCTATTTTCAATACTAAGTTAGATAATTGAGATATCAATCCGAACATGTGTTAATGTTACATCAATTATCTTTCCAAAAGTTTAGTTTGACTACCTTCTTGAATTCTCCCTTGAATTAGAGATTCAATCTCACATTTTTGTACTCATTGTTTAAATAAAAAGATTAAGAGGGTTATTAAGTTATTAAAAAATAAAATTTTATTTAATGATTTTGATTTTGATTTTTTTTCATATATATTTTTTCATACATATTTATTGACTTCACTTGAATGAAATTTGACACCTCAACCTGTTAAACCTCAGTTAGAATTTAACCTAATTATATTTTATTATATATGTAATACACAATTGTGCCAAAAAAAAAAAAAAAAAAAAAACGAAAAGAAAAGAAAAATATAATATTCAAAACATTCTTCTTTCCTATTTTTTCTATTGACATTCATAAAGAAAATGAGATTTTTGTATGAATGATACATATTTGATTATGTTAATGACAAATGACTTCGATTCTAGAACCAATGAAAACTAATATTTGGCTTATGTCATAAATTATTGACCAATATTAAATTGTCCATTCACAATCATGGATTTTCATCCATCGTGAAGTAATGAGATTTTGAACCCTGCCACGTTCCAAAAAAGTCATAAGATAAAATTTTTTAACAATGAACACAAATTTGTATTTTTGTAAAAATCTGGATGTGCCTTAATATTGCATATGGAGTCCCATCAATTAACGATAAATGTGCACGCACAGGAAATTATACAAAATGACCCAAAAAATATTTTTTTTCTATGACTGATCTCTTTCTAAAAATTTGTTTGTTAATGACCTTTTGACATGTGAAATCACTTTTACCCTCAATATTAAATGATATCTTCCCTTATATTATCTATCTCTTTTGCTCTTCCCTTCCAACAGCAACAAACACAAAAGTTCAAAGCCATCTAAAACTAAAGATGCTTTAACATTTTGTTTACTTTATAAGCATGGTTGGAAAGAACGCGAAGAACTATATGAAAACGAATGTCATATAGATAAAACATAGTTTTATCGACTAAGATATGACAAAAACAAAATTATCGTTTGGGCAAAAAAGTGTGCGGTCACTTACATTAACATATGCTATCATTGACATCAGCATAGACAATCACTTACATCAATATATGTGATCGCTTATATCAACATATGTGATCACTCAGTTTTTGTTTGTAATTTTGTTTTGATTATATTTTCGTCGATACAAGTCCGTTTTTACTAAATGATCACTCATTTTCGTACATTTTTTCGGGTTCTTTCCAATCATGCATGTAAATTAAATAATAACTTAAATAATCTTTGACTTTATTGGTCCAAAAGTAAATTTTTTTCTAAATTTAAATGTTATAATGCCATTTATTTTCATTATTTTTTTTAGCATTATGCTCAATATACAAGTAGAATTAGAAAGAACACGAAAAATCATATGAAAACAAGTGGTCATTTAGCAAAAATGGAGTTATATTGATGAAGATTTGATAAAAACAAAATTGCAGAACAAAAATTGAGCGTATGTTGATGTAAACGATCGCCTATGCTGATGTCAGCAATCGCATATGCTGATGTCAACGATCACATGCTTTTTCTGCACAAATGATGATTTTGTTTTTGTCATATCTTTGTCGATAAAACTCCGTTTTAACTAAATGACCACTCATTTTTATATGGTTTTTTGTATTTTTTCCAACTATGCTTATAAAGTAAGCAAAATGTTAAAACATCTCTAATTTTAAATAACTTTAAATTTTCATTTTGTTGTTGTTGGAAGGGAAGAGTAAAAGAGATATAGGTAATACAAGGAAAGAGACATAGGTAATACAAGGAAAGAGAGCATTTAATATTGAGAATAAAAGTGGTATTTCACATACCGATCAATAATAAACATGTTTTTAGAAAGAGGCCAATCGTTTTTGTTTTTTGGATCATTATATACAATTTTCCATCTGCAAATGCCGAAGAACTTAGGTTGGACGACCATGGTACTTTGTAACGGAGGTTAAATGTTAGTTGATTTTTCTTAGAATAAGAGTTATTGACATTAACCCAACAAAATTTGAAATAAGATAAATTCTTATAAATAAAAAAAATCCAAAACATATTTATAAGAATACATTTTTAGAATTTTTTACTAGAAAGTTTAAATATTTTTAAACATTTTTTTATATTTAAAAAAGATCCCATTTGATAAAAAAAAAAAAAAAAAAAAAAAAATAGAGAAGAAAAAAAGTTGTCCATTTTCTGTCAACCTGCGAGCAACAACGACGGTGTGAAGGCTTCCGAATTGCTCTTTTGCTGGACTGTCGCCGGAGGTAGTGCAAAAGGCATTGTTGAATCCGGAGCACCATCTATTGTATGGATTCCTTTCAAGTTTCTTCCAATCCGAACTCCGGTCGGGGCCTAGCAAGCCTTTAGGGTTCGTTGGAGTTCCGATCCTATCCGAGCTCACTCTGATCGATAATGTTTGCGGAATAAAGAAACTGGCGTTTATTCTTGTCTCCGCCCCTTTCGCATTTGAGACGAGGATTCCCGCCTTCTATAATGCTTCTTGAAACAAAGAATTTCCCCAAACTATAATGCTTCTTCAACTTCAGAGAGACCGCCTTCTCTCAACTCCAACCGCCATTAAACCCTCACAAAACTCTCTCAATCAAAACAGCTTTGAACAAAACTACAGGCAAATTTGCAACCTTCTTCTTTCCTTTACCCATTCCCGATCACTCGTTAAAGGCCTCCAGCTCCATGCCCACATCGTTAAATTCGGATTACAAACCATTCCTCTCGTTTCCCATCATCTAATCAACTTATACTCCAAAACCCAATTACCACTTTTTTCTCTGCAGGTGTTTGATGAAGCCCCGAGGAAATCTTCCACCACTTGGAGCTCTGTTATCTCTGCTTTTGCCCAAAATGAGGCCCCATTGCTTGCCCTTGAGTTCTTTCGACAAATGTTGAATGTTGGGATTCGCCCAGATGATCATATTTATCCTAGTGCCACTAAGGCTTGTGGGTTTTTGTGTCGGTGTGATGTTGGGAAATCTTTACATTGTCTTGTTGTGAAAACTGGATTTGATTGTGATCTGTTTGTTGGAAGTTCGTTGGTGGATATGTATGCGAAATGTGGAGAGATTGGGGATGCTCGTCATATGTTCGACGAAATGCCTGAGAGGAATGTAGTGTCTTGGAGTGGGATGATTTGTGGGCATGCTCAATTGGATGAGAGTGTCGAGGCATTGACATTGTTCAAGCAAGCTTTGGTTGAGGATGTTGATGTTAATGACTTCACATTCTCGAGTGTGATTCGTGTTTGTAGCAGCTCCACACTTCTTGAATTGGGGAAGCAGATTCATGGATTGTGCTTGAAGATGAGCTTTAATTCCTCGAGCTTTGTTGGGAGTGCTTTGATTTCTTTGTATTCCAAGTGCGGGGTTATAGAAGGGGCTTATCAAGTTTTTGATGAGATACCCACCAGAAATCTTGGCCTGTGGAATTCAATGCTGATGGGCTGCGGTCAACATGGTCATACAGAGAGAGTGTTTGGTTTATTTGAAGAAATGGGAAGTGCGGGGATGAAACCAAACTTCATTTCTTTTTTATCTATCCTCTATGCTTGTAGCCATGCAGGATTGGTCGAGAAGGGACGAGGATACTTCAATTTAATGAGAGATTATGGGATTGAACCAGAAGCTCAGCACTATGCCTCTTTGGTGGACTTGCTTGGGCGAGCTGGAAAGTTACAGGAAGCTGTTTCTGTGATCAAAGAAATGCCAATGCAACCTACTGAATCTGTTTGGGGAGCTTTGTTAACAGGGTGTAGAATCCATAAAGATACAGAAATGGCAGCTTTTGTGGCTGATAGAGTATTAGAACTAAATAGTACTAGCTCAGGTTTACACGTTTTGTTATCTAATGCATATGCTGCTGCTGGAAGATATGAAGAAGCGGCCCGGATGAGGAAAATGCTGCGTGACCGAGGAGTGCAGAAGGAGACTGGTTTGAGTTGGGTTGAGGAGGAAAACAAAGTTCACACGTTCACTGCAGGTGATAGATCTCATGCTAAATGGGAAGAGATTTATAAGAAACTGGAAGAGTTGGAGGAGGAAATGGAGAAAGCTGGCTATGTTGCAGATACGAGTTTTGTGCTGCGAGCAGTCGATGGTGAGGAGAAAAGCGAGACGATTCGGTATCACAGTGAAAGGCTAGCCATTGCTTTTGGACTCATTACATTCCCACCTGGAAGACCTATAAGAGTTATGAAGAATTTGCGTGTTTGTGGTGATTGTCACGCTGCAATAAAGTTCATGTCCAAATGCTCGGGGAGGATTCTCATTGTTAGAGATAACAATAGATTTCATCGGTTTGAGGATGGAAAATGCTCATGTGGTGACTATTGGTGATTGATATGTAATTTAAGGAGCAGCTCTCAATCTACGACATGAGCAAGTTACTCCCTCATGCTTGCAATTGGAGAAGCAAAAATACTCTCGGATAACCATTTCATTTTTTATTTTTGAAAATTAAGCCTATTTTCTCTTAATCTTAAAATGATTAGTATATTCTTAAGTAAAGAGTTGAATTTTAAGCCAAATTCCAAAAACAAAAACAAACTTTTAAAAACTAGTTTTTAAGTTTTCAAATTTTAGCTTAGTTTTTGAAAATATTGGTAAAAAGCAGATAACAAACTATAAAATTTAGAAGCGGAATGAGTGTTTATAGGCTTAATTTTCAAAACAAAAAAACTAATGGTTACCAAGCAAGATCTTGGATTGTTCAAACTCATCTCATTGCAATTATGCCATTTTCAGATCTTATAGAATGCTATGAACATGCCCCTGAATTGGAAGACAATGTTCAAGGCGGAACTATAAGACCCTATTCATTTCTGAAGCTTGGGTTGTTCTAAATCCTATGTTGCAATGCTTCGAAGGAATCGTTACAGTTAACGACTAGCTAGTTCCGCCTAAAAACGACAGCAGACGCAACATAGGAATCTCACGGTTCAAACTCATGGAGGAGACTGTGGGTTAAGTTGACACATTTCTTTCACCCACTTACTATGGACTATTTTCCTCATTCACCTTGTTATTGACCCATGCAAACACTTTCGAATGGAGCAGTTGCGCTAAAAGTGATACGAAGCCAAGCATGGATCTCACTGTGTGAACTCTTGAGGACGTGAGAGTTAAAAATGATATATCGAATATATTGTTAATCTCCTACTGAAGTGTTTTAAATGTTTGAGTATTCTTTTAATTAGGTTTGTTCCGACTATTTAAACAACCTAAGTCTAGGTGTTTATCCAAGTATAACATTTATATTTGGATTTAACCTACAATGTCTAGGTGATAAACCAGTTTTAAAACCTCACATCGTTCATGTATTGCTCATAAAACTAGTTGATAACGCTCAATTATTTGGCCATACTCCCCGAGTAGGAGGCGTTCTGTAGACCGTCAACTTAAATACCTTAAGTCTTAGACAGGGTTATATACCGGTTGAGTTTGTTATCCAGGTTTTATAAGAAAACGACCTATTTTAACTATTAAAACAAGTTATTAACCTACGTGAACATGCAACTTATCTTTGTTATGAATTTTAATGTCTAACCTAATTTTATGATAACTTATAAAACTTTAGACATGCTTTTGCATCCATAACATACATTAGATATCTCATAATTTAATATAACACTTATATTAAAACAATTGAAATCCTAAACATGCATACTATATATTATAACATCTTATAACATACTTTCAATGCATGTAACATGCTTCCTATGGTGGGATTTTAAATCTACACGACCTACTATATGTAGTACAAGATTGATTTAATTATGATGAAATATAAAAGAGAAAAGAAGAAAAGAGAGACTAACACATAGCTTACGTGGAAACCCTAGAGCTGGGAGGAAAACCACGATACAGATCTTTTTCTTATTATTAAACTGATACACAGAATACAAGGGAACAAAGCGAATAAATAGACAGTAGGGAGCCCTAGGGCTGAAGACAATTACAAAAGTACCCTTAGGCTAAAACCCTACTTTCAACACTCTCCCTCAAGTTGGGGCATAAATATCAATAAGGCCCAACTTGCTGATACAATAATCAAAGTTTGGCTTAAGTAACCCCTTGATGAGTACATTTGCCTTGTTGATTTAAGGGAATATAGGGGATGCAAATGTTTCCACTATCCAGTCTCTCTTTGATGAAGTGTCTGTCAATTTCTACATGTTTGGTTTTGTCATGTTGGACTGGATTGTTTGCGATGTTTATTGCTGCTTTATTATCACAAAACAATTTCATTGGAAGCTCACTATCCTGGTGAAGATCAGACAACACCTTCTTCAGCCAGATTTCTTCACAGATCCATAAGCTCATTGTCCTATATTCAGCCTCAGTGCTACTTCTGGCAACAACTCCTTGTTTTTTACTTCTCCAGGTGACAAGGTTACCCCAGACAAAGGTGCAGTATCCGGAGGTTGACTTTCTACCGATGACAGAGCCTGCCCAATCAAAATCGGTATACGCTTCGATAGCCCTTTTTCGGACTTTCTGAACATCAGACCCTTACCAGGAGTCCCTTTCAAGTACCGAAGGATACATTCAACCGCAGTCATATGCTCCTTATAGGGAGCCTGCATAAACTGGCTTACCACGCTCACTGCATATGAAATATCTGGTCTTGTATGGGATAGGTAGATCAACTTCCCAACCAACCTCTGATACCTTTCCTTGTTAACAGGAACTTTGTTGTTTGTAACACCAAGTTTTGCATTATACTCCACGAGTGTGTCAGCTGGTTTACAACCAGTCATGCCTGTTTCTTTGAGTAAATCCAATGTATATTTCCATTGCGACACTGAAATACCTTCTCTTGATCGGGCCACTTCCATTCCAAGGAAGTATCTCAGCTTACCGAGGTCTTTAATCTCGAACTCTTTGGCCATTTTTATTTTAAGCCTCATAATTTCACCCTCATCGTCGCCAGACAGAACAATATCATCAACATACACTATGAGGACTGCAATCTTCCTTGAGCCTGACCTTTTTGTAAACAGTGTTTGATCTGAGTGCCCTTGTTTATATTCATGGACCTGCTTATGTAATGTGTATAACCGAGATGCATTCTATCGCTTTAAATACATATCTCATGCTACCTCCCAGATATCTCAGGCAGTTGCTGCATATAGTAATGGTCGGCCAATCTGTGGCTCCATACTATTGATGAGAACAGAACGTAATAACGAATCTTCCCCTTTCCAGATTCGTTCCTGAGGATCGCTAGGGACCGACTTCGGAATCTCTCCTGTCAAATACCCGAATTTGTGCCATCCCTCTAAGGCCATTCTAATCGATTGGGACCAGGAGAAATAATTTTGACCATTTAATTTCTCTCCCACAAGGACTCCTGCAGAATTTCCCATTGAGTCAGATAAGTAAGTTGCATTGGGCAAAAAAGAGAACAAATTTTCTAGATTCTCTGTGGTGACAGGTTGAGGGTTTGTGCCAAAAGCCGTTTCCAAGTTTGAAATTTGTAGTTGAAGGTACGCCAACCGTCGTCGATCATCATCAGGGCATTAGGTCGAGCCACCATGATTGGGTGCGGCTGGAAAAGAAGCTCTTATGAATGGCTGGACAGAGGCAGAAGCAGCCGTGAAAGCTGGACTCGATCCGCCGGCTGGGTAACTCACAAACGGAGGCTGCTCTGCTGCTCGGCTCGGTGCACGGAAAGGCATCGACTGGGTAGCAGCTTAAACGATTGGCACGAGTGGCACGACCAGCGCGGACAAAGGGCTTGGCAGCAACCCACCGGCGCGGCTCGGCCTGATCGAGTGTCTCTGATCGATGAAGGCTGCTTCGGTCTGGAACGATGCGGATAGCGCGATCGAGCGTCTCTGATCGTCGGAGGCAGCTTCGATCTGGAACGACACGGATGGCCCTCCCTCGCGCAGCGGCTGGAACATCTCGGCAGGGTTAAATCTCTCCTCTATCGGCGGCGGCTGGGATTGGCGAGATACTCCTTCACAGCCGCTTGAATGGCTGCCTTCATGTCTAGGCTTGGAGCTTCGTCGGTTCCCATGGGGTTTGCTGAAGAAGTCTGTGGTTGGTTCTCATCGATGACGGCTAGGGTTTCGTCGCCATGTTCTGATACCATGATGAAATATAAAAGAGAAAAGAATAAAAGAGAGACTAACACACAACTTACGTGGAAACCCTAGAACAGGGAAAAAAACCACGATACATATCTTTTTCTTATTATTAAACTGATACACAGAATACAAGAGAACAAGGTGAATAAATAGACAGTAGGGAGCCCTAGGGTGGAAGACAATTACAAAAGAACCCTTAGGTTAAAATCCTACTTTCAACAAATTATAACATACATCACAATGCATAAATAATTAAACATAAACTGATATGGTTTAGTTTTGACATTCTCAAGTAAACAAAGGTGTAATTATTACAATAATAACCAAAACTGGTTCCAAAACACTTTTGGACCGCTCGAACCGGACCTGAACCTCTCGAACTGGACCTTCAATGCTTAAAATTGGGTTGTATCGGGCAAAAAACCATTGAGTACCATCAAGCATCGAGTACCATCGAGCATGCCATCAAGCATCGAGTATGCCATCGAGCGTCGAGTATGCCATCGAATATGAGCACCAAGTATGCCAAGGAGCATCGAGTATGCCATCGAGTATGGACATCGAGTATGACATCGAGCATCGAGTATGTCATCGAGCATCGAGTATATCATCGAGTATGAGCAAATATCATCGAGTACCATCGAGTATGGCATCGTGCATCGAGTATAGGGCAGTGACTGAAAAACCAGTTTCTGCTGCTCGGCCTTCTTTACTTCTTTCTTCAATTACAAACTAATTTCAACTCTAATAACTCCAATCGAATTACAGATACTTAATCACACATTAAGGCCCATCAATCAAGGGCCAATTACAAGAATTACAATATAATTAAAGAGAAAACAATGTCAAACCTCAGAAAAACCATATCAGTTCACCATTTTCATACAACTTATGTAGAACACTTACCAAGTCAAAATTAACTCGAATTGAATGCTTAAATGATGCTCTGATACCATTATTGGATTACAGAAATATGCAGCGGAAGAAAACTGAATCATTAAGCATTTTAATTTCTTAATTTTAATATCAAAATAAGCATGTTCATAGGGTATTAAGAGGGTTTTAACACAAACCTTTTAAGATCCTTTTCAAACACAAATTTGAGTCGCAATCTTCTCCAATTTAAGTCGTGGACCACTGAGAGATCTTCTCTACTATTTTGAGCCTTGAATTCGAGTGGTGGAACTCACAATTTGGTGAGTTTGTGAAGGTTTTGATGTGGATCTGAAGAGAGGCGGATGGAGGAGGAACTCCCGATCATCGGATAGAGTCTTCACGTTCGATGTATACCGATGAAAGAAAGAACGTGAAACCGAAAACATGGACTTCTCTTCAATTTTCTGAAGCCATATCAGTTGTGAATAAATTTTTGAAGCACAAACAAAAAGAATGCAAAAATTGTGGAGCCATAAATCCTAAGATTACTAAACCAACTTTTGGTTGGCTTCTCATGGTATTTCTTCTTACATGTCCATTTCTTTAAATTCTGACACGATAATGGATTCGTAGCTTTACCATTAATTCATGGGCATATATATGGTTATACATGGTTGCTCTTTCTATTATTGCTTATTTTACCAACTTTTTGATTGTGGTATAACTTATGTCAGATTCTTTTATTTTTGTTCTCTCCTCTTTTCCATCGTTCTTTGGTCCTTCTTTGTTTAATTCCTTTTTTTTCCCATCAATTTCTCTAAATGAAGGATGCTAATGATATCATTCACATTTTATTAAAAAATAGTACAAGTATTTTTATGTAGAAAAAATATTATTTCAACGACAGGCCCAAGAGGTGGGTGTCTTTACATGGAAGGAAAATGATGATGATGATGATTATTATTTGTGATAAGAAACAAGAGGGATGCGTTATCACCAAAAGAAGACAAAAAACAACCTAAGAGAAGGGAGAAGAGTAAACCATCATAGGTTGACCGAGCAAGGGACATGACCTTGATAAAGAACGAAGAGGTCATGAATTCAATCCATGGTACCCACCTACTTAGGATTTAATATCCTACGAGTCTCCTTGACACCCAAATATTGTAGGGTCAACGGGTTGTCCCATTAGATTAGTCAAGGTGCGCGTAAACTGGCCTGAACATTCATGGATATAAAAGAAAAAGAAAGGGGAAGAGTAAAGAGAGAACCCCCCACCGGCCCACCCAAAAGAACTACTTACAAAAAAGGCTTCCAATCCAATAGGATTAAAGAAAGGGTGGTAATTACCAAATAAATCATTAGAACTATGACAGACCAAGAAGCATAAAGCTTTACATAAGCCCGAAAAAACATTAAGGGGGTATCTTGTCTTTGTAATTCTTTTGTTATGTTTCAACCAAAGACACCAAAAAGGAGATCTTGAAGGAAAGGACCACAATATCCTAGCAAAGAAAAAGCTTGATTAAGAAAATGACCGAACATTTGTTACTCTTAAAAGTTATAATACATTAATTGATTATTTAACGGCAATGGGAAAAATTGACCATGATAAATACTAATGCCCTCGGTAATCTCTGAGGCGCATGGAGCTTTCTTCGCAGGGAGGCAAATTCTTGATCTAGCTCTTATTGCCAATGAAGCCTTGAGGACTATAGAGCAAATCAGGAGAGTTATTTTCAAACTTGATTTGAAAAGGCTTATGATCATGTCCATTTAGGACTTTCTAGATAAGGTGATGCACAAGACAGGTTTTGGGTATAAATGGAGGAGGTGGATGTGGGGATGCATTAGAAATGCGAATTACTCTTTCCTCGTTAATGGAGCCCCAAAGGGGTCCAATTCAAGCTTCTAAAGGTTTAAGACAAGGAGACACTCTGCCTCCTTTCTTGTTTATAATTTTCGTGGATGTCTTAAGTCAACTTATTTTATGGGGTGTGGAGGGAGACATTATTGAGCCTTTTAGGGTTGGTGCTGATGCGGTTGCCTTGTCTCATATGTAGTTTGCTGATGATACGATGCTTTTTTGTTCTGGAAATGAAGATTCCTTCATAATCCTTAACCATATGGTGAGATTTTTTTGAGCCATGTTTGGGCTTAAAATCAATAGGAGCAAGTGCCAAATCTTGGGTATTAATTGTGATCGGGCTAAGCTAAGGAGATGGCGCATGTGATTGGTTGCGAGTTGGTTTCCTTCCTTCATCTTACCTTGGCCTTTTGTTGGGTGGTAGCTTGAGGCTTGTCTTTTTGGGACCCCATATCTGATAAGATTCGTAAGAGGTTAGCTATATGGAAGAAATGTTTTTTTTTTTCAAAGCTGGTAGACTAACTTTGATTATATCAGTGCTTAGCGACATTCCCATTTGTTACTTTTCCTTGTTTCGAGCTTCTAGTTCAGTTTGCAAGAACCTCGAGAAGTATATGAGGGATTTTCTTTGGAAAGTGGTGGATGAGTAAAGGGTTCTCATTTGGTTAGTTGGGAGGTTGTTGGGCGCCTTGTAAATCAGGGAAGTTGGAGATTGGTAAATTAAGGATTCAAAACAAAGTTCTGTTGGCTAAGTGACTTTGGTGATTTCCCTTGAGCACGAATTCTTGTGGCATAGGATCATTGTGAGTAAGCATGACACCCATCCCTTTGATTGGGGGGCCAAAGGGGTTAAAAACACACACTGAAATTTGTGGAAAGATATTTCGCTTAAGCTCCCCTCTTTTTCTCACTTGGTTCGTTGTATTGTGGGGGATGGTAAGGATGCATATTTCTGGGAAGCTTAGTGGGTGGGGGATAATCCCTTCTGTTCGACATTTCCTCATCTTTATCATTTGTCTTTAAAAAATATCCAGTTTTTGATCTCCTGGTTTGGTTGGGAAATTATGTGTTCCTTTCTTTCAAGTTCGGTCATCATTTGTCCAATAAGGAAACGACGAGGGTTGCCTTTCTTCTTTCTTTGTTAGATGAGTGCAATTTTAGGGTTGGAAGAAGGATATTCGTGTCTGGAGCCCTAACCCGAGTGAGGGATTTTCTTCCAAGTCTTTCTTTAGGTTGTTGTTGGATCCCTCCCCCATTAGAGAGTCGGTCTTTGATGTGGTCTGCAGGAATAAGATTCCAATTTCCAAAGAAAATCAAGTTCTTTACTTGGCTAGATTTGCTTGGTCGGGTGAACACTTTAGACAGGCTTGCTAGAAAGATGACCTCGTTAATGAGTCCTTTCTGCTATATTCTTTGTCGGAAGGTGGAGGAAGACCTGGATCATTTCTTTTGGGATTGCTAGTATGCAAGGTCTGTGTGGAGTTGTTTCTTGCAGGAGTTTGATGTTGAGATTGCTGGCCAAATGGATATTTGTGCGATGATCGGGAGTTCCTCTTCCATGAAAGTCAGAAGTTCTTCTGTTTTTTTATTTTTTGAAAAATACTTTTTCCTCATTTATTGCCGGAGGTGATAATTTTACTTCCTAATAGTTGAGTGTAACTGTGCCCTTTTTATATAAAATAATGAACCAAACACTAAATAGGAAAGATCTTCACGACAATTTTAGAATGTTCGTTTAATGGGAAGGAGTAAGTTTGGAAACCGTATCGATCTTCTCTATCTAGTGAGTGGAAGCTTTGTATGATATGGTTTTTCCTGTTATTACCCACTTTCAGTGTACATGGTTCCATAGGGGAATAAAAAAGAAGAAAAAGATAGTTTCATACCCTCTGGCAAATATTGTATCTTGAATAGTTTGTATTAGGTATTGATGCCTCGCTCATTCAATGACTTCCATATCGGATAGTAGAACTAATTTAATAGATGAATAGAGTTGATGTACTTGTTTCATTGGAACCACTTTTTAATTGAAATTTTGTACTTGATTTCAAGTTCTCCTTCATGGTGGATGCAAAGTAGGCTGTAGCCCATAAAAGGGTCAATGCCATTAGAGGTTGCAAGCCTGTGAGTGTAAGTAGTGGAACTGAAGGAATATCCTCACTTGAGGAAGAGACTACTGTTATCAATACACTGGAAGGAGATGCATTTGATGACACTGCAACCAAGTCCCGTATAGAAGATTCTGAGGAAGTTCCCCCGGAAATTTTCATGCAAAAGAATTTCTCCTCAGGACAGTTGATGCCATCTGAGGTACTGCCAGTTTATTTTGTGATTGCAGGTCAAGTTTTCCCTTTCCTTATCTTCATATCATTTTTTAATAATAGGTTAAAGATATCCTGAAGCGTTTGTGGAAAAATGAAGCTACTCTCTGTTCCTTTATTAGTGATATTCGTCAGCAGGGACATGGAAATAAGGCAGGCTATTCCATGTTTTTCTTAGAGTCTGTTCTAGTCCCTCCAATTAAGCTCCGCCCCCCTGCCAAAGGAGGTGATTCTGTAAGTATACTTTCCCTCTCTCTATAACATGAATGATCAAGGGTTTTGATGAATGGTGATCACTCACTTGGTCATCCCTTTTCTTTTAGGAACTGCTTAAGTTGATGCATGTAAATGAATTAAACTTAGTAGATGGAAACTGACTTAAATTCAAAGTTTTTGATGATAACTACATCTCTTGTTCCTTGCAGTGGGCCTTTTTTTTGCCTGCCCTCTGAGGCATTATTTTTCAATGATATTTTAAAGGGACGATACATCTAATTGCTAGCTTTTGCATTTCTCCTTATTAATAAAGTAAAGAGTCTTAATCGTTCAATTTTTAAATGGTTTTGAGAATTAGGATTGTGAGGCCTTGTATGTTTTACGCCTGTAGTACTTTCCTACTATTAACCTTCAACGTTTTTTCCTTAACCCAAATCTAATTGATCTAGCTACAAGTCTACAACTATGTGCTCTCATTATGAGTTGCTGCTAATTCGTGTTCTCAGGTAATGGAGCATCCTCAAACAGGGTTACTGAACAAGGTGCTACAGTCCAATATATCATTAGGAAATGCTCATGCTAACAAATCGGAACACTCAAAGATAATGAGGCTATGGATGGATCTTTAACAATATATCAATATTTTGTTTGATAGCAAAACTGCAGCTGGTATGCACGTTTATCTATGTTAAGTTTTCTATGAAAAATTTTGTCCTTCAATTTACATCCGGTGCTCCAATTCTCAATTTATGGCTTTAGTTTATTTTCTAAATAACAGAATTGTTCATTGATGAAAACAAAAATTACAAAAAGAGTATGAACATAACACAAATGAATCAAAAGCTAGAAAAAATACCCAACCCTGAACCCAACAGCCTTGAAAGAGAACTAAAAACAACATTACTAAACAAAGTCAAAATTGTTTTCTATAGGAAGAACAAACATTTCATTTGATGAAGTGAATTGGCTATAAAAAAAGCGAGGTCCTATTGATGAGATAATTATAAGAAGCTTGTCCATGAGAAGTGATGGTGGAGAGGCCGTAATCACCAGCACATTGCCGAAAAGATAGTGGATTCATAGAAATTGTCGAACATTACATATAACAACTGCCTAATTTAAGGAATTGAAAAAACTTGACAGACACTGCTTCATTTTTCCAAAAATATATCTGCTTGCAGCTTCATGATCAACCAACAAATGCCAACTTGGCGTCTTTTCCTTTCCCATATTTGAATTGAAAATTTCTTTTTAACACTATAGGCAAATCCTGGACACAAGCCACTTGACTTGGCTTTGATAAATGGATTTTCATGTCATCCTTTTTTTTTGGGAGGGTAATTAAGCTCTTCTAAAAAATTTGATTGGCTATATTTAATTTCTTTTCTCTATTGTTGGATAAAACATATTGACCAAAAGAAATGTTTCTTTCCGCAGTAATTATTTTCCGTTGGGTTTACATATTGTGTTTATCAGTAATCACCCTGGATCATGTTTATGGAGAAGCTTATGATAAAGCAAAACTGATGCACAATGTGATGGCCTTCAGATTCTTGAATAATGTCTGTATGAAATGTAATTCTGCGAAGGTCGACCTTAGTAATATGACAACCCATTGAGAATGAGAATAGGTTAATCAACTGTCTAACGAATGACAAAACTGACTGGTCAATGAACCTCCAAAATCAAATCGAACCAATAGTGCTCATGAACTTATTTCTCTTTTAATTTTTTTTATTAGGAACAATTTCATTGGTGTATGACATTTATAAAAAGAGGGGATGAAAAGTTCCAAACCAATGGAGTTACAAAAGCATCTTCAATTGGACAGAAGAAAGAAAAAGGATCAGAGAAAAATAGATGATTTAATTTACACCAAGTGTAAGAAAAAGAATACTCTAAACAAAGACTGGATAGACTTTTAACTTTTTCTTTGGATTCGGAAGTCCCACGATTCCTTTCCTTCCATATGGACCACAAACTAATTTCTGGCACTATGTTTTATGAAATTGATCGAATCAATACATGTTTCTGAAACCAATTACTCTGACTTAGTTTGGTTTGTTTTTTTGGTTCTAGCTTGCATCCTTCTTGCTATTACCTTACTTGAACAGGATCTGTTCTATAGGTTGAACAACTATATCCTTGAGTTCTGAGCTTGCATCCTTCTTGCAGGGTATACTTTAGTGAAATAAATTATAGTAATTTTAAATATAGAGAAGGAAGAATGCTGAAGTTGGGGATATTTTTTGCTGGGTATATTTTTTGTCACTGTGAGATATCTAAATAAAAAGCCGATATTTTTTGCTGGGTATATTTTTTGTCACTGTGAGATATCTAAATAAAAAGCCACCTTGTTATAATGAAATAATGCACAGGTCATCTGGCATTTTGCCAGTAATTGAAAAGATCTGCCTGACCGTGGTTACAAAATTATTGTATTGATGATATTGCAGTATTGCCACTAATTCCATTGTTATTGATATTAATTTTAACCTAGTGAATCATGTTTACTATTTTTGGTAGTCTGACATTGTCATCTCATAGATTGTATACTACATGGCTATAATGGTGGCCATGCTTTCTTCATGGCAGGTCAAGGTAAAAAAGATGCTTCTTTGGGAATATATCAGTTTTGGAGAAGAAGGAAGGCATGTTTCGTCAGAAGATGATGGGAAAGAGATGCCGATCTGTCATTTCACCAGATCCATACTTAGCAGTTAATGAAATTGGAATCCCCCCTTATTTTGCATTGAGATTAACCTATCTAGAGGTACTAATCTAAACAGCATTCTACTTATAGTAGTATCGATTATCCTTAATTGTGTATGGTATGTAGTGGTTTAAGATTAGACTGACAAGTGGTGATTGATAAGGTGCGGCAACATGTGGCACAAAAAGAACGGATTAGTTGTAGATAAACTAGGGGAAGACGAGCTAAAAAATTTTGAACCAAAGTGTATGCTTGCTTGCCTTACCTGCCTTTTTAATTTGTTCAGTTGGCCTACTCTCTTGTGCCATTTATTGTGCTAAATCAGTTCTAGTTCGTCTAATTAGTGTGTCAGGGCAAAACAATATTGGTGAAAATGAATTATTAGATTCAGAATTAAAAGTTTAAGGTTGTAGTGAAGAAATTCAAGTTATTTTGTTCGGGTATGAGGATTCCTTTTGGAACATTTATCTCATATTTTACAGATAATCAAGTCTTAAGGTTAACAGGAGAAATGCCATGGGAAAGCAATTGTAACGACGGCAAATTTAGAAGATGTGCTAGTTCTTTTGTGTGCAAAGTCAGCTCTGTTCCTCTTTATATAGGTTTTACCATTTGGCCTGAAAAAGTATTCTTGGTGGAAACTTTTCTTCTCTTTTGGAGGATGACTTACTTTAGTTTAGTTGGGGTTGAGTAACTGCATTCCTTTTTACTATCTCAATTTAGGGTTCGAGGATCAACCTAGCCAGGAAAGATAATTATATGACCCATGAGGACCTATCTTTAAGGAGTGGACGAAAGTTAAAAAAGTTTTTGAAGACTTTTCTTTAGGAAAGGACGGGAGGAAGGTGATGGGTGTTAGGATACCCACCTAATAAGGACACTCAAGAACACAAATAACAAACAAAACTTTTTGCCTCATTTCTTGAGTTTTGAATTATTTAATTAACTAAATTAAGTACATACCATTTCATTTGTTCTTGGCATTAGGAGAGAGAGAGAGAGTGAGTTTGGATGTAAATTCTGGATGCTACAAAATTCTGTGTTATCTGAGCATGTAGAAACAAGTGTGTGCAATTTTGTTAAGAAGTCTAAAAAAATGGCTCAGAAATTTTGCCCCTTAGAAATATCTGAGCAAACTACAAATTGAATTCTTACATCGACCAAAGTATTTAGGCATACTTCAGTTTTCTTCTCATTTTAGTTTTGCTAAATATTTTGTACGGTCATTCTATATGTATGATGAGATCTAGTTGAATGTAGGGGTAACTACTAGTCACCAAAGTTTTAATTTTTGGATTAAATTATGTAAAATAGATTTAAACTATGGGTTGGTTTCCATTTCTCTCTCAAACTTTTAAAAAATTTAATGTAACTTTTGAGGTTTGAAGTTCGTTTTATAACATTCATGGTAGGATTTTGCCGTTAAATTCATAGACGGAGAATAGACTCTACCTACTTATTTGAACAAATTTAAATACATACAAGAAAAAAATAAAGACTCATCTATGACCAATATTTGTTATTGTTTTTCTCTTTCAACCTCATATCTTCAATGTTTTTTTGTTCTTTTGTTTATGGATTTGTAAGCTTAGTTCACACATGAACGATACAAATGTTTTCATTCATGAATTTAAAGACAAGTCTTTAAGGATTTTTTTTTAGTTGAAGAAATCTTCATATTTAGGGTGTGTTTGAGACAAAGACTATCTTAAGACTATAATAATTACATTTTACTACAACAAATATTATTTTGTATTTCCCAATTAGCTATCGTCAACACTATTTTTTTTGTATTATCCAATTAGCTACAATCAACACTATTTCATAACTCTCATATGTTACGGTGTTTACTATTTTACATTCATCATTTTTTTCTTTGTTACAGTGTTTAATATTTCATTGTCAAATTAAAATAGTTTACACCTTAAACACATACTATTATAACTCAAACTAAAATAATCTGCACTTCAAACACAAACTATTATAATTTATCTATAATAATCTAGGATTATATTAACTAACTTCTTATCCAAACATCCCCTTAAAGGTTAAAAATGGTTAAAATGAAACTTTTCAAATTTTAGGATGTATATTGAAATCGATCATACAATTTCAGAGTATTTTTGATAATTTAACTCAAAAATTAAAATTGCTTCATTCTATTTTCAAAGATAAATTAGATAATCAGAGTTGAGATATCAATCTAAACATGTCTTACTGTTACATCAATTATCTTTCGAAAAGTTTAGTTTGACCATCTTCCTTGAATTCTCTCATGAATTAGAGATTCAATCTCATATTCCCGTACTCTATTTAAATAAAAAGATTAGGAGGGTTATAAAGTTATTAAAAAATAAAAATTTATTTAATGATTTTGATTTCTTTTTTCATATATATTCTTTCATACATATTTATTGACTTCACTTGAATGAAACTTGATACCTCAGCCTGTTAAACCTCAGTTAGACTTTAACCTAATTACATTTTATTATATATGTAATACACACTTGTGAAGAGAGAGAAGAAAAGAAAAGAAAAGAAAATAAAAATATGATATTCAAAACGTTCTTCTTTTCCTATTTTTTCTGCTGACATTCCTAAAGAAAATGAGATTTTTGTACGAATGACAAATATTTGATTATGTTAATGACAAATGACATGGATTCTAAAACCAATAAAAACTAATATTTGACTTATGTCATAAACTATTGACCAATGTTAAATTGTCCATTTGCTATCATGGATTTTCATCCATTGTTGAACCCTGCCACGTTCCAAAAAAGTCATAAGATAAAACAATTTAACATTGGACAAAAATTTGTATTTTTGTAAAAATTGGGATGTGCCTTAATATCGTATATGGAGTCCTATCAATTAACGATAAATGTGGGCTCACAATTGTAAAGGAAAATTGTACAAAATGACCCAATTTTTTTTTCTATGACTGACCTCTTTCTAAAAACTTGTTTGTTATTGACCCTTTTGACATGTGAAATACCATTTTTACCCTCAATATTAAATGATATCTTCCTTATATTATCTAGTCTCTTTTGCTCTTCCATTCCAACAACAAAAAAAAACAAAAATTCAAAGTCATCTAAAACTAAAGATCCTTTAACATTTTGTTTACTTTATAAGCATGGTTGGAAAGAACACGAAGATTTATATGAAAATGAGTGCCATATAGTTAAAACAGAGTTTTATCGACAAAGATATGACAAAAACAAAATTATCGTTTGGACAAAAAAGTGTGCGGATGCTTACATCAGCATATGTGATCGCTTAGTTTTCGTTATGTAGTTTTGTTTTGGTCATATTTTTGTCGATACAACTTTGATTTTACTAAATGACCAGTCATTTTTATACATTTTTTCATGTTCTTTCCAACCATGCATGTAAATTAAATAATAACTTAAATAATTTTTGACTTTATTGGTCCAAAAGTATTTTTTTTTTCTAAATTTAAATATTATAATGCCATTTATTTTCATTATTTTGCTCAATATACAAGTATAATTAGAAAGAACACGAAAAATCATATGAAAACGAGTGGTCATCTAGCAAGAACGGAGTTATATCGATGAAGATATGATCAAAACAAAATTGCAAAATGAAAATTGAACGATTGCGTATGTTGATGTAAGCAATCGCCTATGCTGATGTCAACGATCACATATTTTTTCTACACAAATGATAATTTTGTGACCACTCAATCTATATGGTTTTTCGCATTTTTTTCAACTATGCTTATAAAGTAAGCAAAATGTTAAAGCATCTTTAGTTTTAAATAATTTTAAATTTTCATTTTGTTATTATTGAAAGGGAAGAGTAAAAGAGACATGGATAATATAAGGAAGAGAGCATTTAATATTGACAATAAAACTGGTATTTCACATACGGATGAATAATAAACAAGTTTTTAGAAAAAGACCCGTTGTTTTTGCTTTTTGGACCCTTATATACAATTTTCCAACTGCAAATGCCGAGGAACTTCGGTTGGACGTTTGTGACGGAGGGCAAATGTTAGTTGATTTTTTTTCAAAAAAAAGAGTGATTTGATATTAACCCAACAAAATTTGATAAAACTCAAAAAAAAAAAAAAAAAAAAAAAAAAAAAACAAAAAAACCTCAAAGAAAATAGAGAAGAAAAAAAAGTTTCCATTTTCTGTCAACCTGTGAGGCAACGACGGCGTGAAGGCTTCAGAATGGCTCTTTCGCCGGACTGTCGCCGGATGTAGTCCAAAAAGCATTGTTGAATCCGGACCACCACCTCTTGTATGGATTCCTGTCAAATTTCTTCCAATCCGAACTCCGGTCGGGGCTTAGCAAGCCTTTAGGGTTCGTCGGAGTTCCGATCCTATCCGAGCTCACTCTGATCGATACTCTTTGTGGAATAAAGAAACTGGCGTTTATTCTTGTCTCCGCCCCTTTCGCTTTTAACACGAGGATGCCCGTGTTCTGTAAATTCTGAAGTATGTTTCACTTTAATCTGTCGCAGATGCATTTTCAGTGTGTGGCTGTTAATGGAGTATTGTTTCGAGCTCGTACCTGGCTTTCAATTTACTCTGTGCTTTCTCTTTTCATTAGCAGGAGATTAAGATGACTCAACCATCAGTGATACTTGCAACTGCTAGCTATGATCATACTATTAGGTTTTGGGAGGCCAAAAGTGGTCGCTGTTACCGGACTATACAATACCCTGATTCTGTTAGTTCATAAATCCTTTCTGACTGGTTTTTCTCTGTGTTTCATTGTTATTCTCCATTATGTTTTTCTTTTCTTCTGTTAGAACTTTTGAAAGAATCTTTGATCACATTTCAAATTTGATAAATAGGAAAGTTAACTAATTGCCATAAATTGTGTCCCTTATCCCTTGGTAGTTTGGTTGAACAGGGTGGTAGACTATCTCAGGGCTTTTCTTAACCTAAGATCCCGGATGTTTTGGTTTGGTTAGCCTGTCCTAGTCTCACACTTGTCGAATACTTGGACACTCCAATACTTGTGGGACACGTATTGAACACTTGTTAGTGCAACAAATATGGCATGTCGCCGTATCCATGTCGTGTTGCGTCCTAGATTTTTAAAGTATGGCATGTCACCGAGTCCTCGTATCGAAATATATGCTTCTTAGTTTTAACTAACTAGAAGTTAGCCTTAGCCCTTGGTTTCTTCTCTCAACAGTTAATGATGAACGTTTTTTTACTCCCTCATTTGCCTAATTACCATGAATAATGTGCACAGCAAGTTAATAGACTGGAGATAACCCCAGACAAAAGATATTTGGCTGCTGCTGGTAATCCTCATATACGGTTGTTTGATATCAATTCAAACAGCCCTCAACCAGTATGTAACCTGCTCATTTCTTTAACACCTTACTGTTATTTAATTTTTCTTCCAGAATCTCTTTAGATGGAAGCTGAGAGAAAATAAATCTTCCCTTCATTTTCTAATGCGTTTGTTCTTTCTATTTTTATCCCCAAACTACATGGCAGATAATGAGTTATGATTCACATACAAATAATGTAATGTCAGTGGGGTTTCAATGTGATGGGAACTGGATGTATTCAGGTTCCGAGGATGGCACGGTAAAAATATGGGATTTGAGGTAAAGAAAGCTTTCGAATTAACGTGTCCATCGTCATTATTTGATTATGTACACATGTTTGATCTTGTATAGACTTATACTCTAGGTTATCTGGACTTATTTTGAGAAATGCAGGGCTCCTGGTTGTCAGAGGGAGTATGAAAGTCGTGCTGCAGTTAACACTGTTGTTCTACATCCTAATCAGGTCAGTTATCATTACCCCTTTTAGCCGTTCGATGTGATTTTACTTCAAATCCTATTAGCCCTGCTTAAGTAATGGAAATTTGTTTCTCGTCACAATAATAATAATAATACTGGGCAAGATGATTCACAAGAGCCTCTCTGAATGCAATTTATTTGTTTACTTTTTGGGCATGCGAAGGAATATTAATTTTGCAATTTTCATTTAACCAATTCTGTCTTGCTTTCCTCCGAGAGATTCATCCTAGGAAAAACTAATGGCCTTATCATTTTTCTTTCGCATTGTTGACCAAAATTCTCTCATTTGCAGACTGAACTGATATCTGGAGATCAAAATGGTAATATCCGTGTGTGGGATTTGACTGCAAATTCATGCAGCTGCGAATTGGTACGTCTTTGTGCATTTCATTTGTGTAATCATAATTGAGTGTGCCTTATTCATCTTTATGATGTCAGGCTAACACGCTTTACGAGAGGGAAAATTAGTCAAATGAATATAACATCTTTAGGTGAAAAATATTAGTAACTAGTCTCAACATTATTGCTAAAAGCTTGAGATGAAAATGAAATACCCTCAGGAGGATAATGATATGGAAATGCAAGGACTTCGATAAAATTTGTGGGAAGTAAGCGCACTTCATCACTCTTTACAAGAAGCCGGGCAAAGAAGGAAGTTGTTGATAACATGGCATTGGGGTTTTGGACAGTTCTTTAAGTGTTTGTAGTGGAGATGCTTCTAATTTTGAACTTGTAGAAAATAAGGGAGTTTTTGAGCCCGATACCTCTAATATTTATGGGGAGTTAACTACCATGTTTCTTAATGATGAGGATGCCTGTTGGGCTTGCAGTCTTTTGGTCCTACTGGCTTAGAGGTCCCGAGTTCCGAACCTTTTGAGTGAGCTTAATACCAAACACCCTTGATGTCTCCCAGATCTAGGCCTTGAGGCAGGTGTGTGCGCCCTTGGGTATAAGGTTTAGGATGGAAGTTCTTTCTGTGGATGAGGAAAAATCATCATCAAAAGGATTGGATAAGGAAACTAAACTTGTGAAGGAATCAGTTTGGGTACTTAGAGAAGGTCCAGGTCAATTCTTCATTCCTCTCAAGAGTTCAAACTCGAGTGATCGGAAAAATAAAAAGAAAAAGAAGTGGAAGGGACAAGCTGTCCTTAAGATAGTTAAATGATGGAGGAATAAGAAACTTCTTTAGGGGGTCTGAAATTTAGAGATAAAAGAGGTTCAAAAAATCAAAGATTTCAGAAAGGTAGTTCTGTTGTAATACTTTTTCTAGGATGCCACTATGAGGTGTTTCAAGGTGACTTGGCCCCTCTTTGGAAGATTTTTATGTCTAATAGGTCTGAATTTCTTTAGGTGTTAAATAGATCCAGGAAATATTAGAGAAAAAAGCTAAAGTCCAAATATCTATTAAACACTAAATTGAAAGTTTAAAGTTTACTGGACAATATTCAGGGAATTATATACAAATTTGAAAGTTAAGAATCTATTAGATCCTACCTTAGGTTCAAGGACCTGAACTTTTAATTTAACCTATTTGTAATCTCCTAAATGAGAGCTCTGTACTTTATTTACTGCCAAAAAAATAACGAAAGTTGCGTAATGACATGGATTATCATGGATAAATCTCAATAATCTAGTGTGATCCCAGGTGCCAGAAGTGGATACAGCTGTAAGATCTTTGACGGTTATGTGGGATGGGAGCTTGGTAGTTGCAGCAAATAATCATGGCACATGTTATGTCTGGCGCTTGTTACGTGGCACTCAGGTCCTACTTAAATGCCAAGTATTAATTACTGTTCTGCTGTACAATTTAAATAGTGTAACTCCTTTTTCTCTTTCAGACGATGACAAACTTTGAGCCACTTCATAAACTTCAAGCACACAAGGGATACATTCTCAAGTGTCTTCTTTCACCTGAATTCTGTGAACCCCACCGGTCTCTTATTCCTCAGAACTCGATACATTCTCTTTTCGATTATTTTTTCTTGTTGGACAATATATGTTTGAATAATTGATTTTTGTAACTTGGATACTTCTGCAAATTATAACATTCACATGGCTTCACATCTTTTAGATACCTTGCCACTGCATCTTCTGACAGCACTGTCAAAATCTGGAACGTGGATGGTTTCACGTTAGAAAAGACACTTATAGGTATCTACCTCTCATTTATAGTGTTATTTCTGTAAAAGACATATGGTCATTTCTATTCAATTATTATTATACTGAATCTTTTTGGCAGTTACTGAGAAGTAAGTATAGTGCTTGATTTTGCAATTCCATGTGCTTTTCAGGACACCAACGGTGGGTGTGGGACTGCGTCTTCTCAGTAGATGGTGCATATCTTATAACAGGTGACTGGGTTATTGACAAATCTGAGGGCCTCAGTAGGCCATATTTTCTCACTAAATTTCTTTGGAAGCATTGATCTCTGTTGACCATTATGCAGGGAGTAAGCTATATATCTAGATATGACAGATCCAACCCAAAGTAGCTGTTTTTCTTAGATAGTAATATCCTACAGATTTTTTAACCTTAAATGTCATAAGATCAGGAGGGTTGTGCTATTAATGCGCAAAAAAAGAAAAAGGTGTGGATATTCATAGTTATGAAGAAAATAACTTTCTATAAGTATCACAATTGGAATGGACAAACTTCTGTTATTTGTTTTAGTTGATTATTTCTATTTTGGCATTCTCCAAAAATATTGATGTATCCGTTAAGCCTTTCCTGTATGTTTGTGAAAATAACTTGAGATGCTTGTGAATGCCAGCTTCTTCCGATACTACCGCAAGACTCTGGTCCATGTCAACTGGCAAAGAGATGAAGGTTTATCAAGGTCATCACAAAGCAACTATTTGTTGTGCCCTCCACGATGGAGCGGAGCCATCGTCGTGTTGAAACTGGAGTAGTATTCATAGTTGTGCGGTATGCAGCCACTTTCTTTTCCGTCATTTGTAAATCATAAAGATATTTGGTTGAGGCAAGGAAGTAATATATATTTATAAATCAAGCAATACATTCTTAGGCAGTGAAGCTAAATAATTTGTCAATTTTCTCCAACTGTATCTGATTATGAGCATTGATCAGAATCATCCTGCCTAATCATGTTATTGTGCTTCAAAGTGAGTGGAATTCAGTTTTTGTTTATTTGGATTTTGGGGTAGAGCTTCAGTTAAACATGGTTAAAAAACATGGAAACAAAAGTCTGGTGCGTTCGTATACTGTTCTGACATGTAACATGATATAGTATCAGATGGGATGAGAATGAAACTTGAATAATAAATGCAGGAATCAGGTGAATATGGATGCCAGTTTTAGGGGCAGGTCACCTGATTCGATAAAATTGGAGCGATACAGAAGAATAGCTTGATCCTGTAGAAGCATTTATGGATGATGAGATACCTTACCATTAATGATTTAATTGTTGATGGATGTCGTATTTCCTACCAACAATGTTTCAGAGTAAATAAGGCAAAAAGACAAAAGCCAAGAAACTAGACCTTTTCAATTTCCTGTCAAACTATAAATCAAACAACATAAATGAAAGGCTCTGAACAATGGGTTAGTTTCGTATTATGTTATTGAACTTTGAAAATTTTTATTTTATTTTATTTTTAATAACTTTAAAAGACCTGCCGTTGAATTCATAGATGTAAAAATTTGTGTAGCTTGTGTTGTTTAAATTTAACAAATTTAAACACACATGGGAAATAAATTTGGGAGTTAAGAAAAAAAAAGTTTGTCAAAAGAACAGAAAGTTAGGAGAATGAAGTTGAAAGAAAAATGACATAAAGTATAGTCCACAAATATGCCAGTTTATGTGTGTGTGTATATATATATTCATATATGTACTTAGATATGTTTACATAAGTAAATAAGAATCTTTTTATGTAAGATTTATTTTAAAACAAACTTCAAACCCAAGGGTTAAAAGGAACCCTTTAATAGTTAATGTAGTAACGACTGTTGGTTGAAAAAAAAAAAAAAATTATAGGATATTAAATTATTCATCTCAACTTAAAATTTGTTCTCAATTATTTTAGGAAAAACTATCATTTTGGTCTTCAAGTTTTTGAGAATGTGTGGATTTAGTCATTCATATTTTAAATTAGTCATTTTAGTCCCCAAGTTTTTAAAAATAGGTTTAAAGATGATTGGCTCTCTTTTATAATTCTTTTGGCTTTCTTTAACTTCCTTTGCGGGTTAGTTGTAGCCGAGAGAAATATTAAATATAAAAATTTAAGTCATCAAGCTACATCATCCATAGTTTATAGTCCAGGAGTATTAGATTGAAAGACTTTTTCAAGTCATCAAGTCATATCATCCATTGTTTGAGTTGTAAATTTCTTCCACCCAAATAACCTTATTAAAAAATAAATCCAAATAACCTTATTAAAAAATAAACCAAATCCAATCATGAAACATTTGAGTTGAATTGATTCGAATTATTTGGGTCATTTATTTAAATTTTTATTCTAAAAGGAAGTCAAAGGTTAATATGTAAAAACTTGATTTAACTATTTTAATATATTGAATTAAGATTATCAACTTAATTTCAATTAATAAAATGTAAAATCTCTACTAAAAATACTATTTTTAAGAGTTGTTGGATAATGAATTATAAAAAAAAACTAACGAATTCAAACAAAACTAAAATAAGTATATGTTTATCTAATTGTATCATAAGCAAAAAAATGTACATTTTAAAGTTAATCATAAATTCAGGTTGGTTTAGATTGGTTTGGATTATTTTAGATAACTCATGAATCAACTCAATCCATAAAATTTTTATTTATTTAAACCCAACTCAACTCAAGGGTTGATAATCCAACTCAAACCACATGGATTGAATTGTGTTGATCAATTTTTTGGGTCATCAAGTTTTTTGAACAATCCTCATTTTAGTCAATTTTTTTGTTTAAATTTAATGGAGTTTTTAATAGAGGGACCTTTTTTAAACCCATTTTTAAAAACTTGGGGATTAAAATGGCCAACAAAAAATACTAAGGACTAAATGCACATATCCTTAAAAATTCATAGACTGAATGGGTAATTTTTCCATTATTTTATTATCATAAAATACAGATTGATAAGTTGTGCATCCAAGTCACCTGAAATAAAGATATGAAAAATAAAAGTATCATCTCAACCTGGAGAAAACGTGGCAACAAGTAGAGAAATAGCAAATAGCTCAGAGTCACAGTACAAGAAAATGCTAGTAAAATAAGCAAAATGGAACAATTCTAATCTTGCTTCTCTCATTATTAGCTATGTGGGCATCTAGGATGGGATTTGGATGTTCAGCTTGCAGTATCAGATGCAAACATATATACAAGCAAAGGAAATTTCAGCAAAATTTCTGAAAAAAGCATTGGTTATTCAATAAAATCCACCATTTATAGAGGTAAATAAAATCGTCTCTTCATTCAAAACTTGTCTCTCCGCTCAGATGTCTGCAAGTACTTCTACTTCATGCCAGTGCTTGCTATGATACACAGGAGCTATTGCATTGCTCATTTCTATACCTCGCTCTGAGTTTGGAGTGGGGCAGGGTAGACTGTAAAGAATGCCTTTTGAGGGGCTTTCTGAAAGGTTATCGTTGTTCTTCGTGCGCTACCAACCTCCAAATATCGATGGCCACTGACCACACTGCACAAGAATCTAGTTGTACTTAATGACATAAGAAATACTTTTGATAAAGTGAAAAAAATCTCATAATGGAAGAGAATAGTCGAGTTGTAATCAGATACTCACTCAGTGGGTAGGCTACCTAGGATGCAATAGTTCTTGCTCAATGGACTCAAATTCTTTAAGATTGGTAACTACCTTTTGAACTTTTCTCGATAACTGGTCGGTATGTTCTTCAACAATTTTCATAAATGCAGCAAGCTGTTCTTGGTATGTCGAACATAACCGTTTCTTATTCCGCAGCTCTATAGTGAGTTCCTGTATTTGCTTGTCTTTTTCATCCTATAAGGAAAGTCCAAAATCAATGATTTTTCATCACGATACAACAATATAAATGTATGTCAATCATCCATGGAAAAATTTAGCTTTCAACATACAGTTCATTCTATTATCTTCTATAATTCTAGTTGAAAATTTTCTTTTTCTTTATTAATCTTTTTTTTTGAAAATTTCCTGATCTCTTGTCAGTTTACTAGTTTCCCAAACCAGGGATAAACGTGATATAGTGGAATATTCCTGAGCTGCTAAATATGCTAGGTGGGTATTTAGATAAAGGTGAAAAATGCAGAACATTGTAATTGCTTCGAGAACGTATCATGTAAGGCATCATAAATGAAAGCATCAAAACATGTTAGGTATAGACAAGATCAATGCAATTCACCTATACAACGAGAAGGCTAGGAAACATAATGGGTAGGTGTTGGAAGGAGATAAAGAGATGAGATGTAGGAAGTTTGAAAATGGAGAAAAAGTTGGCTCAGGAAGGATGGCAGTCTCAAGGAGATTCCACTCTTTGTAATTTGTTCCATGATAAATAAGCAAGAAAGGCATGTATGCAAAAGAATTCCATAACAAAATACCATAGGGCGATAGTCATATCGAGTCTATATATATACAGATATTTTATAGTGAACTGAACTTTTATTAAGAAAGAATGAACGAATACAAGAGCGCATCCAAAAAATCAAGCCGGAAATGTTCCACTAAAGGAAGGGTTTCCAATCTAGAACATTAAGACCTAATGTATAGTTACAAAAGGTTTCTTTGCCTACACCCAAATAGAAACATAGAACCTAGCCAGGGACTAAACATTATATAAACCCCTCAAAACAACACACCGCATATGCACCCCATATGGAGTCATATTATCACTCCTAAGGGAATTAGCATGTTTTGCATCATAATTATTAGTTATTAGATGGATTGGAAGTTCAAGTAATGATGAGTTCTGCTTCCTTTTCGGTTCTTACCCCCCTAATTCATCCACACGAGTCAGCAAGTATATTATCTATTTAGCTTTTGCTTCGCCGAACCCAAGCAGCCTAGCCAAAGTGGACTTTCTATTCTTCTCTATAACCGGCTGAACTAATCATGGTGATGTCAGTTTTATTTAAGTGATGTATTCATTTTAGTCAGTTAAAAGGGCAGGTTTCTTCCTTAAGAAACTGACTAAAATCATGGTTACACCCATACTCCAAGTTAAAGACGTAGCAGTGGCATGCACCTCAATAAAATATGCAAACAATGGTTAGGGTCGCTAAAAGTGAAACTTATTGTGACATAGTGAATAGATAATATGGAACATGAGAAAATTGCACAGTTTTAATGTGCCAGGTGACAATTTTATCTTTCGAGAAACATCACAAAATTCATCTTCGTTTTCCTTTCTTTAACAATCCATTCATTATACTAGGACTGTCTGGGACTAATATAAACATTATGCATGATCAAGAATTCTTCATGCTAAAAAATTGGTCAAGTGCCGGAACCACTACTTACAGTCTTCCTGGCTCTAACAAAATTTTGCTGCTTCTTTAACATACTTGCTTCTGAGAGAAACAAAAATTAATACCCTTCGATCAGACAAAAATCCATTTTTATCTCCAACCCATTGAGATGTCTATCATTATGGTGATAACCCAACAAATTCGTTTTTATTTAAATTATAAAATGTCACTCACTGACTTCAAATGGGTTTAATTCATTCTTTAAATCAAGTGAACAGACTTTAATATAAAAAAAATTATTCAATGAGATTACCACAATACCTCTTAATAACTATTTGATATGGATTAAAAAATCTTCTAGCTTCCTAATAACACTAAATACATATTTGAGGAACTTTTGTAGTTTCTCTCAAATACATCCAACCGTTCAAAACTATCCACCACATTGTAACGACCTCTCTGAATAAATTTTTCCCAATATTCGAACACAATCACAAACACAAGTTCCCAATCTTTTCTAGATACAAAACAATACTTCCATTACAAAAAAGAAAGAATTCTAGATGGTGCAAGACACCAGGAGGGTATAAAGCAAACCCAACAAAACACTGGACCAGGTCAAAACTACACTGGGGCACAACCAAAAAATCCCTTCCATCCTCCATTTATCCACATTCAACAACGAAGGTAATTTTCCAAGGCACAGTATATGAGTATCACCCATGTTTGATATGATAATGCAAGGAAACAGGGCAAGAAAATAAACTTAAAAAAATCTAAAACAAATACCAAATTCAGTATGGAGAAAAATAGATAGTGAGGTTGGTAGGAGAATGCAGAGCTCAGAATGGTTGATGAAACTAGAAGCTTCTCCCTAAAAGCAAGGTAACACCTACAGTTAATATGCATAGTCTTTAAACTTTACAGATGAGTCCCTATAAAGCAGTTGATGGGGTGGATAGGCAATGATGTCTCACTTCCATCTCCCTTAAAAAGTAAAATTAATACTCTTGAACAATCCATCAAATAACTATCCTGGACTCAAAGAATCAAAATATGTTTCCACAAAGCAAGTCAATTATTGCCCATTTCATAATATCTTCGCAGATTCTAATGTATTGATTTTTAGGCCTCATCAGAAAGCATACTAGTAAAAGAACACCATCTTATTCTAACATAAGATGTTTGATTGAAGGTAACAATAGGGGAAGAGAAACACTCACCATGGTCTGCCGAGCTTCACGAGGAGAAACCACAAGAGGATGGTTATGTTCCTTTACAAATTTTGTTATCACCCATGTCCCAGATTTATCATATTTGACATGAATCATTGCCTTACAGCCTTCTCGTGTGCTCGGCCGCGGCTTCCGAACTGCCCCAAATTTACCTCGGATGCTGACACAATATCCCTCTTTGTTGCATCCAAGTCTTCGGGCAAGTATTCTCCCATCTTTTTCAGATCGACGACAGGACATCACACGCATAACAAATCCCAGTTGACGGGCATACTTATCATAGAAAATCTTGGCAGCATCTTCAGATTCAAATTCCATTCCCTCGTAAGGCTCAAGAATAATATCTCCATCACATTCAATTAATTGTGTTCCTGCTGGACTCTCAAATGATCCTCCCTCTATCCCTTCCTCTCCCTCATCTGCGTCCACTGTCAGAAGACATCTTTCACTATTATCTCTCAAATCCATCTGAAAGTTATCAATGTTTATAACTAAATCACTCAGGAAGCAAGTAGAAAAAAGAAAGATAGATGATCGCACATTGATTTCTAGACTGAATTAACAGGGTAGGAAGGGGGAAATCCATCAGCAATTGAAGGGAAACAAACAACAGCTGACATAAAACGTCAAATATAAATACCCCATTTCCTAATTTAGATCATCCAAACAAAAAATGGCGGCAGACCCAAGTACCGTAAATGGAAACTAAAGTCGACTCTGTGAAGCAAATTTCACCCTCTGTGTTCAGTATGCAGAAATTAAAATTAAATTTGCAATATAGAATGAAACCCAGATCAACAAAACAGTTTTGAAGCATATTCAATTCAATTATCTTATCACAACTTCAATCTGGAACACAGAGGATTGGCGAAAGAGGAAAACGAAGAAGTAGGAGAAACAATACCGTGATCAGAGATGGAAGAACTGATTGGGTAGAAGCAATCTCAAGAAAGAAGGAAAGTGGCGGCGTTTGTTGTGGGGAGTAATGTGAAAGAAGCTTCGAGAAAAGAGTTAAGAATGGAGGAAAATGGGAGTCAAAAAGGAAAGAAGAGGAGAAGAAGGAAAGATAAGAAGGTGAAAACTGGAAACAGAGATGTCTATTGTATCGTTGGTTTGTAATAGGTTGGGACTTTGGGCTTAGATCCAATACTTAAGTGGTCCAATCAACAACTTGATTTTTTTCCTTTTTTTTTTTCAATTAGAAATTTGTGTTAAAAAAAAATTATTTTTGTGTATAATAATGTATTAGATATATAGTAAATCAAAATGTTTCAAAAGTGATTTTACGTTGAAAAGAAAATCAGTATTGGCATACCTTATAAAGTTTAAAGATTCAAGATTCTCTCTAATTAAATTCCTTCGAAACATGAGGCCAAGGAGAGGTGAGGCCTCATTGTTCAAGATTCGAATCAGCTATTAAGGGAACAATTCATCTACTTTTCCTAAAGACGAGAATGAGTAGATTCCATCTTGTGTAGCTGTGTCCCCAACTCCCTACTCGGACAAATTTTCAAAATAGTAGGTTTATTGAGTCAGCAAAACTGGTCATTTTCATCCATACAAATCAAATGATTGCTCTCATAGGCAGAAGTTTACAATTATAGGTCAAGTCACCTATGGTCATCCTAGTGAAATGCTAGCCTCTTCAAGTAACGATGTTATAAGGAAAAGCCAATCATTTTGCAGTCTGGTCTTATACAAACACTTTATATAGGATACTCCCACTCAAATGACTCCATAAGGACAATATGGATCATATAGTTTGTAACTCTTATAACTCTTTTAATACGTACAAAGTGGGTCGTATCCATAGTGTCACCAGGATAAAATATCCAACCTTATCCATATATATTGTAGACCTTTTAGGTTATTACTTGATCACGATTCACTTGTATATCTACCACATACTATTTAAGCTACATTAAATAACCTTGGATCTTAGTTTATTGGATTGAGATTTAACTGATTAATTAAAGTGATAGCCTCATTAACATATGAATTAATAAAAACATCCTCAGTCATTTGCATGTTGAAATATGTCTTAAGAAGATAGGTTTTGTTGGGTTTTATGCCCTAAAACTCGTAGACAGTAAATGTAATTAATTGACCGTCATCAATAGAGAGATATTGATGTTATTACAATAAATGTTATTTATTGTGTTGTATTCTATTCTTAACAACCCTAAATCCAATAAACTAACATCTTAGGCTGTTTTATGAGTCTTGAACTGTATGTGGAGACATACAGGGATCAATGTTTAAGATACAACCTAAAGGGTATATAGTATAGGGATAAGGTTGGGTACCTTATCCTGATGACGCTATGGATATGACCCACTTTGTATTTGATACAAACGCAATGATCCAAAGCATTCGTGTAGGTGATATGCGAGTGAGGGTATCTTATACAATGAGTTTGCATAAGACTGGACCACGAAATAGTAACCACTATATGTAACACCGTTGACTTGTTAGGTTTCTATTTCAATCAGATGACCTAGACAACTTAGTCATAATCCTGAATGTATTATGAACTCCTGTTTACGAGGGATTGTCTTTTGATTTGTATGGATGAGAGTGGCCAGCTTGCCGACTCAATAAGCTTTTTGGGGACAATACTGGGTGGGGAGCTGAGAACATAATAATACAAGATGAATTTCACTCCTTCCCGACTTTAGGGTAAGTAAATGAGTGTTCTCTTAAGTGGTGTCTCTGGGACTTGAACAAAGAGCCCTACCCTCTCGCTGGTTTGAAAGGGATTTCTGTTTAATGATTGGACCATAAACAGGTTGTTCATTAGATGAACATTAGTACTTAAGGATACAGAGATAAACAAAGGGTAAAACGATAATTTTACTCAATTGGTGTTACGAACACCTGTGACGGACTAACTTGCTGTTATTGGTCTATATCTATGGACACAAAAATATGTCTATAGTGAGAAGAGTGCAACTATGGGTCTTTAGTGGAGTGTGCCCACAATTAACGAATATTGATTAATTTGTTTAATGAGTTTAGCCAATTAATCTCATATTGTTAGAGCTTCTGATCTGTAGGTCCACTAACTTCCCTTGTTAGCTCATTAAAGGATATAATGAGGAATGATTTGAATCGCTCAAATCAATTGAGGAAATTATATATTAATGTGATCAATATATAATTAATTAAAGATGTGATCTATAATTCAAATTATGTTAGAGAGAAATATTTGAATGGGATTCAAACATTTAATTCATGCAAATTAGATTCATGAAGAATTAATTAATTATAATGTTAGAGAGGTGGAAGCATATAAACACCTGCTGTTTATATATTAATTACTTAATTAATTAACTATATATTAAATTAGATTTAATATGTGGTTATTTAATTAATGTACCAATTAATTAAATAACCGGGGTTATTTAATTAATTTGCATCAAGGGTGAAAAAGGAAATACTTGGAGAAGGAGTAAACTCTTCTCCATTTAAATTCATCTTATTAACCCATTTAGGGCAAGCATTCATTTTATGCAAAAAGATTCCAAAATAATTTCTCTTTACACTCTCTCTACAATCTCTTTACCTCTTCCTCTTCCAAGTGTTGGAGACCATTCATCCAACTCTTGGAATCCTAGAGAAAAACAAGGTTATTCTTGTGGTGGTATCGTTGATTGTTGAGAAGACGTTTGTGTGAAGAATAAGAGGAATTTCGAGAAGTTAGGGAATCTACGAAAGTAAGAATCATTCATCCCTTTTGTTTCTCCTATAATGCATGCTTAGTATAATGTTTATCCTCTTCTATTTTGTTTTAGTTTACTGTCTTTTGTTTTTTTTAAATGGGAAAAATCAAATGCAAAGCGATCTCATGCTTCTGCTCGGGATTTGATTCCCTACAGGTCTTACTATTAGCAGATGGTTTCTCATACCTGTTTGTAAGAGCTTCCATCAACTTTACTACATTAGTCTCATTGGCTACAAGACTAGCAATATTTATTAAAAGACACATCCTGATGATTGCAACTATTTCTTCATTCAGGTTCTCCCAATCTTCATCTTACATCTCTTTCGGTCTCTCCTTTAATGCCTTATGTAATTTCTTGTGAGTTAAGAAATTCTTGACCTACATCTTCCAATACCCATTTTCTTTTCTTTTCCTTTCTTTTCTTTTCTTTCTTTCTTTCTTTCTTTCTTTCTTTTTCTTTTTTCTTTTCTTTTCTTTTTTTTTTTTTTTTTTTTTTATCAAATTTCATAGTTCCCTCGAAACTTCTTGGGTCCGATGATCCCATTACTCTTGAACCCAAAGCTCTGACCACTATTTAGAAATTTATACTAAGATACAAATTAAATGTGGAGTATCAAAATTATATCTAAAATTTCCACTTCCACAGGTTAGAGCAAAAAAAGTCAATGATCATAAAATTATCAAAATAATTAAGAGAAGGGAAAAAAAAGAACGACACAGAAAAATATATTGGTTCGCCACAAATTTGGGATTACATCCAGTCTTCTACAACTGAAAGTTATACTATGATGAAGATTGCAAAATGTTCAAAACACTCGTGCTATAAAACTCTCTCAAATAGCCCAACATGAACTACTCGATTCCTTATACCACAACTTGGTATCTTGGTATCAACAATGAAAGAGAAACATCCAAAACCCAAGAGAATACTCTCTCATTTTCGCACACAAATTGAAGAAAACTTCAAAAGTTCGAAATTCTGCTTTTGCCGCAAGTCACCTCAAAATTCATTCAGTCAACAAAACACATAAACATACGCACACATATGTACATGCACAAGCACGCGCATGCACACGCACGAGCACACACACACGCATGCATGCACGTGTGCGCGTACACGCACACACATGTAACCTAAAGGCCCAAATGGGCCAAAGCCCAAAAAAACCAACAATTGACGACAACCATTTATTTTTCCTTCTCTCAGTTTTGACTTTGGCCAAAATACAATTTCCCAGCTTCTACTGTTTACTTTGGTCACAAACATAAAATAATATAATATGTAGTCAAGGATAAAATAATAGAATATGTAGTATAAGGATAAAATAATTTCATATATAGAATAAATAAATGATAAAAATACTAAAAGGCCCAGCTTAGTTTGCGCTTCTTTCTGTTTTTTGTTTTTGTTTTTTTCAAATTGAAAGCTTTCACTAATAGCAGCTATCAATGATATTCTTGGTGGGGTTGTTGCCCTAAATCTCATGGGTTCTATGAGATATTGACATTTAGTAGCATTAACCCACAAACCAATAAACTAACATCTAAGATTATCTTCTGTAACTTAAACATGTATGTAGAGACATACAAGTGGATCATGTTTAAATGATAACTTAAATGGTTTGTAATAGATGGATAAGGTTGGGTACCTTATCCTGGTGACACTACAAATACGACCCGTTTTAAGATGTTACAATTATTGTAAATTGCTATAAATGATCTGATCTTGATCATTCATGTGAAGACATGTGAGTGAAGGTATTTTATACAAAGGGGTTTGTATAAGACCGGACCACGAAATGATTAGTTTCATCATATAACACTGTTAATAACAGAGACTTACATTTCACTAGGATGACGATAGGTGACTTGACCTGAATCCTGAGTGAGTTGTAAACTTCTGCCTATGAAGGTCATTCTTTGATTTTATAGGTGAGAGTGGCCAGATTGCCAACTCAATAAGCCTACCTTTTTGGGGATTTGTCTGATTGGAGAGTTGAGAATATAGCTACACAAGACATAATTCACTCTTTCCTTAATGTTAGGGTAAGTTGATAAATTGCTCCCTTAAGGGCTGATTCCGGGGCTTAAACAATGTGGCGCCACACCCTCTTTTGGCCCGAGAAGAGTTTGGTCATAATTGGACTATGAATTATTGTTCATTAGAGGGATCAGTGGTACTTAATGAGTTTGAAGTAACTACAAAGATAAAACGGTAATTTTGGCCCAACTGTTGACTGTGTTAGGATTGGTGTCCTAATTATCCTGGTGGTCTCGTAGTTTGTAAACACTTTGTGAACATATTGTTATTAATAAAATAAGTGTTATTTTATAAGCATTTACTCAATCCAATAAACTAAGATCCATGGTTATTTTATGTAACTTAAGGATGTATGTGGAGACATACAAGTGGATCATGCCTTAAGTAATAACTTAAATAGTTTGTAGTATAAGGATAAAGGAGGGATACCTTATCTTGGTGACACTACGGATACGACACACTTTGTAGATGTTACAAGTGTTGTAAAGTGCTACAAATGGTCTGATCCTGACCATTCATGTGGAGACATGCGAGCGGGGGTATCCTATACAAAGAGTTTGTATAAGACCACGAAATTATTAGTCTTTTTATATGACGCCGTTGATAATTGAGACTTACATTTCACTAGGATGACCATAGGTGACATGATCTTAATCCTAAGTGAGTTGGGAACTCCTGCTCATGAGGGCGGTCCTTTGATTTGTATGGGTGAGAGTGACTAGATTGCCAACTCAACAAGCTAACCATTTTGGGGATTTATCTAATTGGGGAGCTGGGAACTCAACTACACAAGACAAAATTCATTCCTTCCCTGAAGCAGGGGTAAGTAGATAAATTGCTCCCTTAAGGGCTGATTCCGAGTTTTGAACATAGTGGCCACACCCTCTCTTTAGAAGAGAGGATTCAGTCATAGTAGAACCATGACTTATTGTACATTAGAGGAATCAGTGGTACTTAAGAAGTTAGATGTAATTACACGAAAAAAATGGTAAATTGGTCCAACTGTACTTACGAGCGATTTGTGAAGGGTCATCACACTGTTGACTGGTTATATCCAATGGACATAGAAATATATCTGTAGTACGAAGAGTACAACTGTCGGTCTTTAGTGGAGTGACCAACAGTTAACGGATGGTGGATCTTGTGATTAAAGAGTCTAGTCAGTTATTCACGTACCATTCTACATATCCCCTTGGTAGCTCAATGGGTTCAAGTTGAGAATAAGATTTTGGGTTAGTTTGACGTGTTCAAATTAACAAGAGAAAATTTATAATCATATATGATATAATTCAATTAATTCAATTATATATGATATAATTAATATGATGTATTGGATACATTAATTGGAGAAATTAATATAAATATGATTTATATTAAATATTATAACATAGAAAAAGAACTATGGTTTATATGTTTCATATGATGAAATATTAAAACTATAAGTTATAAATATAATATGATAAGTTGGTTATCATATTTATTTATAATATATTAATTATATGATAATTAATTCTCTTTCTTTAATAACCAACTGAGTGGGAGGTTATTGGAACGATTATGGTAACTGTGAGATAAAAGGAAAATCATTTTCCAAAAGTTAGATGATGATTCATTTGTGTCGTTTGACAAAAGAAAGGACTATCGAGTAAAAACGTTTTACTAAACGATAGTATCTCGTAGCCTACACGATCGAGTACCGAGTTTACTATACGATAGTTACTTGTTTACTCGTTTCTAAACGATCGAGTATCTAGTCTATGCGATAGACTTCATCTATCTCCCACTTACTCGATCGTCTACCTTCTCATTTCCTCTATCCAAAGTCACACAGAGCCCAACACTCCTAGATTCTCACACCGAGAATACCAAGGTAAAACTTGTGGTGGTGTTCCTGTTTAGTTCGAGGGTCGAGGATCAAGTTGGACTCGATAGAGATTGAGGATTCTTCAGTTCGTGTTGTTGGCTGTTCCGTTCATTGAGATCGTGTTTTGATTGAGTTCCTGAACGATCGAAAGGTACTTGAAGAAAGGTTCTTCAAAGGTTTGCATACTCTATCCCTTGTTCATTTTTTAAGAAGCATGCTTGTAATTTGTTGTATATGCATAATCTATTTCTTGTATACTGTAATGTGTTTGAGTTCATTCTCAATGGGATTTGGAACGATCCGCTTCCGCTCACTAGATATCTATGTTTAAATTTCCTTCAATTGGTATCAGAGCTAGGTTGTTTTGATATTCCAAATTCCATTGCTGTATTGAACTTATTTTACAGTCGTGGTGGGTTTTAAGTTTGTTCTACAATGCATTTAAGTGTTAAGTGTGTTTGCGGATGGTTTGATGGATGTTTCAGGATAATGGCCTCTGTTTTAAAGCTTTCTTTTATATTTTAAAGTTAATTTGTAAAGGCCCTTGCATTTTTTGGGCATAATTACTTGCTATCGAGTCTGTATTCAAATGTTTGAAGTGTCTTAAGTCGCTTGTAATGAAGTTTCAAAGAAGCATAGAGATGCTATTCTCATCAAGGAGGAAGAAGACCAAGAGTTGGTCGTATCGTGTAGCCTAGGCTAAACGATCATTTAAATTTGTCTAAACGATCGAGTGGAAAAGTTCTAACTCAATCGTGTAGCATTTACTAAACGATTGTATGACTGATGCTAAACGAACGAGTAAAGTGTTTACTCAATCGGTTTGCATTGGCTACTCGATCGTGTAAACGATGGAGGTAAAAGATCGTTGAGTATATGATACTCGTTGCATGGTAGGCGCGCGCACTAAGTGATCGAGTCGGCCAGCATGTTTCATTGCATAGTCACTGGCTACTCGATCACTCGGTAAGTGTTGACGCTTACTCCTCGATCGTTTAGACGATCATGCTTTATCACATAGTTGTCGTCTACTCAATCGTTTAGGCATGCATTTAAACTCGGTGCGCTGGACGATTGAGTGACCTTCATGCTTCATCGCATAGTCAAAGGTACTCGATCGTTGCTACACGATCGTAGATAATCGACCAATGTTACTCAACGATCACAAGGAAAAGCTACACAATTAGTGGAACGAGGATTCACCTGAGCGATTCAAGACCCAGTTCGCTTGTTTGAACCGGCCGACTCGATGGTTTTATTTAATAGTTAGTTTCATTTTTGGATTTTGTGGCATATTATCCTCGTCCATCATATTTTTTTTTAATTGAGATATATGTTTGTTTATATGCGATAATGTATGACATATAGATTTAAAACCCATCTTAGGTTATGCATTTATTCATGCATGTGTTATAAAATAGTAGATTGCATGATTAAATTACAATAAAGCATGCTCATGCATCATATAATATAAAAGTTTTATTTATTCATGCATTAAGCATATTCATTCATCATCTTTATATTATAAGTGTTATAGTATAAGGGCGTATGAAAGCATGTATGCTTGGCTCATTACTTTGTTATATAAGAGTTATATTAAAGTAGTAATGAATGAACAATGCATGGAGCATGACATTTAGGTTTATTTATAAGAGTTATAAATGCCTTGAGAATGTGTTGCTTCGCATTGTGGATGGTTTTAATTGTTTCCTTTTATAAGAGTTATAATGGAAATTAGAACTAAAATCAATAACCAAGAGTTGCATGCAAACTTAGGTGAAATCGTGTTTTAAAATTTGATTGAGATAGACCTAAGTTCATGGTTCTAATGAGATTAGAAACCTAAGTTTAATCTTTTAAATCGGTTTAATAGGATTAAATTGATTTTCATAAAAGATTAAATTTGTAATAAATCTATCTATAAGGGACCTTTTGTCTAAGGCGGGTTTTGACTAGGCTGGGGTATTTAAGCTGACGGAAACGGAATACCCCTACCTGGGAACCTACTTGGAAAGGTGAATTAGATAGATTTGTTGCAAGCATGCAACAATTGATTAAAGTTCGTTAAAGTGTTTCATGAATGATGATCAAAAGTTGTTCAACTTTCCAAAGTAAGAGTTATTTTTGGGTAAACCTAAGCAGTCACTTAGTTAAAATAATTAGCCGTGTTTTTTCTAAGTAAACTAAACCCTAGGTTCTTAAAATACTCAATGGGAGGAAAAGATGTATATGATATGTCAATTCCGCTCACATTTCTTCCCGAATGTTTAAGTTGTGAGATTCATGTTTGGCCTCGTGGTCCTCTAGGAGCATCTACCTTCGGATGATGTTTACATAGGTCAATATCAAGGTGAAGAGAGAGAGTATTTATAGTAAGTGGGTGAAGGATGTATGTCAATATGTCATGCGATCTCCTTCATTGGTTTGCACCGTAAGATCTTCTTGCACGACCTCGTGGTGCTCTGGGAGCGTCCCCCGTCGTATGGTTTGTGCAGTTGGTCAATATCAAGGTGAACTTCAAAAATGGATAGGTTCGCTTTAGTTTTTGCCATAATCGGATTTTTTTCCTTCGGATTGGCTGCTTGCAGCGGAACTCTAGGATCTAAAATGAACAATCTTACGGGAAATTTTTAAGCAAGTTAATGATTTCTGGACCAAATCAATGATGGCTAGTCGTTATAGGAACAAGAGTTATTCTGGTGTAATGATTGGTTGAGAGTGTCTCAATTCAAAGGAGGGATAAATTGACTATACTTTGGTGGCTTTTGTTCTAAACCACTGAAGCGTTATTACAAAACTAGCTGTCGCACGAGGTTCATTTAGATTTTGCTAAACCAGATTGAATTTGTTTTTCAAGAGTATTTGCTAAAATCTAACGTAGATCAATATATTTGTTTTTCAGCAATATGTCGTATGATTTTTCATTAATTGCCTTTTCTACTTTGACCGATTACATACATTGGAAAGAATCTATTAAAACGTATTTCGTGGTGAACGACCTCGAGTTTTTCATAGTTGAGGAGTGTCCTCAAGTCCCAAACCCTGATGCACCATGAAATGTTCATAATACATATGAGGTGTGGTTGAAGGCTAATTCGATGTCCCGGATTCACATTTTGGCAAGCGTACCTGATGCCTTGGCCAAAAGGGTTGAGAACATGGTCATTACACAACAGATCATGGACTCGTTGCATGAATTGTTTGAATGTCAGTTCTCACTTTTTGAGCAAAATGGGATTGATGTCAAAGAAACCAGTAGTATCAATTCTCAATGTAATCTCCAGTCTTTCTTGAATGTCAAGGGACTAAAAGAGAAAGCAATTTTTGCTAACTCTGAAGTGTTGGGGTTGATGCCCTAAAGTCTCGTGTCTTGTAGTTTGTAAACACATTTCGTAAAAACGCTTATGATGTATAATATATGATACTTACTTCATTTCTTGACTTTGCACATTTAGATGTTTTATTTGCTTTACCACAAACCAATAAACTTAAAATCCCTGGTTGTCTTTATGTAACTTAAGCATGTATGTGGTGACATACAAGTGGATCATGTCTTAAGTGACAACCAAAATGGTCTGTAGTATATAGATACATGAGGGAAACCTTATCCTTGTAATACTATGGATGGGCCCGCTTTGTGGAATAGTTTCAAGTGTTGTGACTTGTAATAGATGATCTGATCCTGATCATTCGTGTAGGGGACATGCGAGTGGGGGCGTCCTATATAAAGAGTTTGTATAAGACCTGACCACGAAGTGTTAACGTCTTGTCATATAACTCCGTTCATGACAGAGACCTCACTTCACTAGAATGACCATAGGTAATATGACCTCAATGCTGAGTGAATTGGGAACTCCTTCCATTGAGGGCGGTCCTTTAATTTGCATGGGTGCAAGTGGCCAGAGTGCTGACTCAAACCTACCACTTTGGGGATTCGTCTGACTTGGGAGCTGGGAACTCAGCTTCCCAAAATGGAGTTCACTCCTTCCCTGAAGCAGGGGTAAGTAGATAGATTGCTTCTTTAAGGGTTGATCCCAAGGCTTGAACGATGTGACGCCACACACCTTCTCATGGCCCGAGAGATGTTCACACATAGTAGGACTATGTTGTATTGTCCATTATAGAGATCAGTGGTACTTAAGAAGTAAGATGTAACTACAGCTGCAAAACGGTAAATTGGCCCAACTGTACTTACGAGCATCTGTGAAGGGTCATCGTACTGATAATTGGTTATATCCAATGGATATAGAAATATATCTATGGTAAGAAGAATTCAATTGTCAGTCTTCAGTGGAATGTCTGGCAGTTAACGGATGGTAGATATCATGGCTAAAGAGTTTAGTCAGTTATTCACGTACCGTTAAAGCTTCGAGCTATAGGTTCATAAGGTCCCCTTGATAGCTTGGATACAAGTTGAGAATCGGTTTTTGGGTCAGTTTGAAATGTTCAAATTGTCAAGGGGGAGTTCGATTATATATGATATAATTGAACTAGTTAATTATGTATGATATAATTAATTTTATGTATGAGATACATTAATTTAGAGGAAATTGGATATAAATATGATCTATATCTAGTGGAGGAAAAATACTATGGTTAATATATGATATTTAACCATAGGTTATGAATAGAATGTGATTATATTTATTATCTATTAATTGGACAGTTATAGGATAATTAGTTGGCATCTCTTCTGCTTTCATAACAGATGAGTAAGAGGAAGAATCACTTTGAGACGCTTAAATAGCTCACGATGTGTTAAGCATTAGATTACAGATAGTGTTGAAGTGTGTCATCGCTTAGTAAAATTAGAGCCTATATGATAGTGTTGAACGATCGCTTAACGCTTACACCCGCGCGTGCTATTTATTAAACGATCGTTTAGCGCTGAGCTTTACTAAACGATCGTATAGACGATCACTTAGCTTTTCCTACACGATCGTATAGACGATCGCTTACTTTTTCCTACACGATCGTATACATCACCTAAACGATCAAGCATTTTGTCTATACGATAGACGAGCCTTTCTCCCACTTGCTTAATCGTTGTATACGATCTCTCTTCCTCCTCCCCTCTACCAAATCCGAACAAAGCCCACCCTTTGGATTCTCACTCAAAGAATATTGAGGGCTCCGAGTGGTGGTGTCGTCTCCGTTTCCTTTTGTTCGTGTGGAGACTGTTCGTGGTAGACGACTGGGTGTTTCTGAATGATAGCTTTCCATTCCAGTGAAAGCGAGATTTGTTGTGAAGAAAAATTCTTCAACTGGTATGGTCTCTTGGTCTTTTATTTATTGATTCTCTAAGGATGTTAGTAATTTAACGTTGTGAATGCATATCTGTATGCTTAAACGTATATGTGGAAATTCTGTCACAATGAATTGGAAAGATCCACTTCCGCTCATAGGTACTCTTGTATAATAGTTCTTTCATGAAGAAGTCATCGACAAGAATTGTTCTCTGAAATGGAACTTGGAGCTTATATAGGTTCTGATATGGATTCCACTACTCTCCAAAAGAGGAAGAAGTTTAAAGACGATAAATGTGATTTATTTGTCTTGGAGACGTGTTTGGTAGAGAATGATGATTCTGCCTGGATACTTGATTCAGGTGCAACTAACCATGTATGTTCTTCTCATCAAGAATTTAGTTCTTGGAAAAAGTTGGAAGATGGAGAGATGACTTTTCGAGTCGATACTGGTGAGGTCGTTTCAGCTGTTGCTATAGGCAAACTTAAGTTATTTTTGGACAAGAAACGTTATCTATTATTGGATATTGTTTTTGTAGTTCCTCATATCAAGAAGAACTTAATTTCAATTTCTTGTCTGATTGAATAAGGTTATTCCATCTCATTTTCTGAGAATAAAGTATTTATTTTTAAGAATGGTATGGAGATTGCTTTTAGTTCAATGGAAAATAACTTGTATGTAATAAGGTCGTTAGTAGTAAAAGCCTTGCTTAATACTGAATTGTTCGAAACAGCAACAACTGCAAGAAGATCAAGGGTTTCTCCTAAGAAAAACGTCCATCTTTGGTATCTAAGGTTCGGTCATATCAATCTCAATAGGATTGAGAAGTTGGTGAAATGTAGACTTCTAAATGGTTTAGAAGAAAACTCTTTGTCGGTATGTGAATCATGCCTTGAAGGCAAGATGACCAAACGACCTTTTACTGGAAAAGGTTATAGAGCCAAGGAAACCTTGGAGCTTATACATTCAGAACTTTGTGGTCCGATGAGTGTTAGAGCACGAGGTGGGTATGAATATTTCATCTCTTTCATAGATGATTATTCAAGATATGAGTATCTATACCTAATGCATACTAAGTCTGACGCTCTTGAAAAGTTCAAGAAGTATAAGGCTAAAGTTGAAAACTTGTTAGGTAAGAAGATAAAAACAATACAATCTAATCGTTTTCCGGATACTTCTATGATCCAAGTAAGAATAAGATGTTTGTGTCGATAAATGCTATCTTCTTGGAAGAAGACCACATACGGGATCATAAACCATGAAGTAAGCTTGTTTTAAATGAGATTTCTAATGAGACTACTGAGAGTTCTACAAGAGTTGTTGAACAGGCTAATAGATCAATAAGAGTTGTTGATGTCGGTTCATTTGGTCAACCATCTTAAGAGTTGAGACTGCCTCGATGTAGTGAGAGGGTTGCAAACCCACCGGAATGTTACATGGGTTTGACTGAAGCCCATAACATCATATCTGATGATGAAGTTGAGGATCCATTGTCTTATAAGCAAGCTGAAGGAAATCAGACATGAAGATTTCCATGAGCGACGGAATGATCGTTCCAAATTCCATTTGAAATTGAACATAACAATTACAGTCAAGAAATGACAACTAACAGGTCATGCATAATACACTACAAGAAATCTGACTTCTCCCGATGTCACATTTCGTCGGGAAAGTGTGGAAAATTCATCAGGAGAGGATCTCCCAACGTATAAATGATCGTCGAGAGTTTGGTCAGGAGAAACCCGTCGGGGGATCTTTTAAACGGTGACGGGAGTTATGGCGAACTCCCGACGCATTTTAGTGCGTCAGGAATTCCTGGAACTGCCGATGCCTAATATACGACGTCAGCAGTTCCAAGAACTCCCGATGCACTATAATGCATCAGGAGTTCCCCCATAACTCCCGACGCCACGTAGGCGTCCAGAGTTCCACCATAACTCATGACGCCGTTTTAGAGCGCGTCGGGGGATTCTATATATATCGTTTGTAATATATCGTTTGTAATATATCGTTTGTAATTTTTTAAAATTTGATTTGAAAACCTGTAAAACATATTATACCAAATAAAGATTCAAATAAACAAAAATAAAGTCCATTTTATAACAAATAAAAAATTATAATATCCAAACGAAGTCGATACTAGAAATTACAATATCCAAACGAAGTCGATAAACATTCATATCACAAATACATAAAAGAAGTAAAATCAAAACAACATCTAGAACACTTCTCGAACACAGCACCTTCAATAATTATCCCAGCTCATCTCCGAACAGCATTCTACAATAAAACAAAAATATTGAAATGTTATATCGATAAACATCCACAACACTGGGGTTTCTAAAGGAATATTGTTATGTTGCCTCGAACGATGCGCTAATTCTCTGAATCCGGTACCAACGGGTATCATTCCTCCTAGAACAACGTTCTCTTTCAAACCTCTCAACCAATCAATACGGAGTGTCGTCCATCTTTCTGGATGATGAAGCCCTGTTTGCCAACATTTTAGATAGTTGGTGGATCGGGAATCTAACCCAGCGAAGAAAACGCCTACGACTAAGTCAGGCGCACTAGCGCACCAAGCAAGAAAATGGTGGATTGACTGGCGAATCTATTGAAGCGTTACGTAAAAAGCTCCTTCTCATGCATGTTGCATTTCTTTGGTTTTTGGAAGTTCCAGAATGTTGTCTTTGGATTTCCTTTGTTGGAAAGCCCCCTTTGATTAATGAGAGTTCCATGCTGCTCGCCAACAGGAATACCAATTACAGTACCTATTATCCAAAGAGGAATCCTTCTAGTAGTCTCGGCCATTTGTCTCAGCAGCACGACGCTTGTATTGCTCTCCCACAACCCCGTTTTCACGGTTTAGGCTATAATTGATTGGAATAATGGAAAATAGGAATATTTTTGAATTCAAGGAAACAACTTATCATGATTCATGATAGATTATTTGAATCTACCTAACTTCATAGGTGTAATAGATGTAATGCATGAAATACATATGAACGTAGGAATAAAGAGACTTTGATACTCAAATTGGAATTTGCAACAACTTCGTTTTGATCGGTTAATAAATATTAGCTCTCGAAAGAGTAGATCATATCCACCTAATAAATGAGATATCATATAGCTTTGTATCGGCTAAGTTCACGAGTTGGAGATAAACGGAGTCTTTGTCTAAAGAAATGCCTTGGGAAAGGGCAGATGTATAGAACCTTTCAAGGAGTTGAATACCTCATTCAAGAATTGTTTTTGATCCAATCTGTAGGAATCAATAGAAAAGGCAAATCCCTTATGATACACCAGTTAATATAGTGATTTGGGCAAGAATTTTACGATTAAGAAGCAACGGCCTCTTGTACAGATTGTGTATGAATCTACTATAACTGTAGTCTACCTTATTAGATCAAATTACTGCATTTATTCGAGCGATCCACAACTGTCGAAAATTTCTTTTTTGCCTATCTCTATCCCGATAAGCTAAAGCCAAAGCTCTTATTTTCTGTTGAGTAAGTCTTGAATGAGCCCCTCGAAAGCTTGATGCAAATAAACGAATTTTTGTTTTCATTTTTCTTATCTTCACTTCAATCATTGATAAGAACTAAAAGTCAAGGTTAATTCAAATTAATCACTTTGACTGATTGTTTTTACGTATATTATAAGTAAAAAGGCGGTAGGAACTAGAATGAACAGTGCAGTAGCAATAAATGCGAGAATATTTACTTCCATAATCTCATCGTTTCATTTTTTATTCGCAATAACTCGGGATTTAATACCATAGAGATGATAAATGTTTCGCTTGTAAATTCAATAGGATGCATTGCATCTCGATGATATCGAATCATATTAAAATATCATGAATAACAATATCGGAGCTATCAAATCGATTCATCGTCGAGAATTGAATAGTATAAAATAGGAAGATCTTTTATCCATACCGAAACCGAATTTAAACAAAATGGGATTCCTGATGCAATCAAGAATTTCTTGACTTTTTTTTATTTATAATTGTTTGCATTCTTTCTTTTCTATAATCTACTGCCCTCTTGTTCAATGCAATCATCTATTTCTGTGAGACCAACACGGGTGGTAATGAACATCAAAACAAGTAAACAATGATGACCAACACACATAAAACTCAAATTTGTCCTCAAAATTGTTTGAGGAATGAATATATGAAACTGGGTGTAACTTAGATTGCAGCTAACTATTGCTCTTTGCATTAATAATTTACGTTTAAAAGGAAAATAGAGAGGATCATCCCAATAAAACAACACTACTTTCTCCATATTTTGCTTCTAATCACAACAACGAAGACAATAAATGACAAAGTTGTTTCTTCTTTCTTTGACAACAAATAGAGTTTTTTAGATACCAAATAAACCAAATGGAGAGAATAAGAGTAAAAAAATGAGCAAAAAAATATGTGAGAAAAAAAAAACAATTAAAATAAGTGAGAAAAAAACAATTAAAACAATATGTGACGCCAACAAAAATTTAAAAAGCTAATCAAATTGTATTGAGAAAAAAAAATGGTCATCCATACAAAAATTTTATAAATCAACTTTTGATCATCCTTACAAAAATCTCATAAAACAATATGTAATTTTAGTATAAATTGTATATGTGTGTGGTATGTGGCATCATTATCATCATCATTGATCAAACGATTTTATCAATTTGTTAAAAGTTTTTCAAATATTTGAGAGAGAGAGAAAATGAATGTGGCTGAAATAAGGGGCATATGAAAGTCTAAACTTTAAAGAATAGTATAGGAGAGAGCAAGAGGCAAGGAAAGAGCAAGAGGCAGGGAGAGAGTGAGATTCATGGAGAGAGCGAGATTCAAGGAGAGAGCGAGATTCATGGATAGAGCGAGATTCATGGACTATGATTGGGCTTTTGAAAAATCAAGGCATGGTGGGATGCTTATCTAATTTGTACGAGAGTGTTGAAGCTTTAAATGGCACATATTTACAACCAAATCAGAGCAAAGACACCCTTTTGAAGCCTAAAGTTTCACTATCTGGCTCTACCTTGCTTTTGCCTAATATTGAATCTTCAGCTGATTAAATGAAGTTATACATGTGCTCTTATAGATGTGACTATAAAGTTTCTAGTAATCCTAAATATCTTTGTTCAAGTTGTTCGTATGTTATGAACCAAGTCTGTGAATTTGTGAATCCACAAAATAGTGCAACTACACAGAAAAAAAGAAATGTGGGAGAAGGGTTTGTGAAGGATGTGGTTGTATATGGTGATGGATGATTTGACTGTGAAACCAATGTCCACCATTTCCAGTATTACTCTCCTGAACAAGTTTAATATCAAAGAAGTTGGTGCTTTGGTGGAGAAAGTCATTACTTTAGATGTCAATTAGGGTGTGAAGCTGCTGAGGGCATCTTTGCAATCCAAGACTGTTCTTATAGATGTCTAAACTTTAAAGAATAGTATAGGAGAAAGCTGGAGGCAGAGAGAGAGCGAGAGGCAGGGAGAGAGCGAGATTTAGGGAGAAAGCGAGATTCATGGAGAGAGCGAGATTCAGGGAGAGAGCGAAATTCATGGAGAGAGCAAGATTCAGGGATTGTGATTAGGCTTTTGAAAAATCAAGGCATGGTGGGATATTTATATGATTTGTATGAGAGTGTTGAAGCTTTAAATGACATATATTTACAACTAAATTAGAGTAAAGACACCCTTTTGAATCCTAAAGTTTCACTGTCTGGCTCTACCTTGCTTTTGCCTAATATTTAATCTTCAGCTGATCAAATGAAGTTATACATGTGCTCTTATAGATGTGACTATAAAGTTTCTAGTAATCCTAAATACAGGAAGAGAGCGAGATACAGGGAGAGAGCGAGATACAGTTGAATAAAAAGTAAAAAAAAGATGCAAGGAGAGAGCCAACAAAAAACACAGCAAAATCTAGTTGTTTGGCTACCATAACTGTAGGATAGCCAACAATTCTTTAATTATCATAAAGCTACTTAAGACATAACTAAACTTTGCTACTATAACTGCAAGATAGCAACATATTAGACAACTAAATAATGTGGTAATCATACCTAATTTGATGGGTCTCCTCTATGTGATCGTACCATGTCTTCAATCATCTTTTTCATTTCTTCATTTGTCTTGCATGATCCTCTTGCATTCTTTTCTGAACGTCTTCAAGTTCCTTAATCCTCGACTGAGATTGTTGAAAATTGACTCTCAATTTATCCATTCCCGCCTCCATTCCTTGAGTAGATGACAAGCTTGATGAGATGGTACTCCTTCTTGACTTAGGCTTAGGGCCCCAACCTAGTCCTTTTGGATATCCGGGTCGTCTACCCAAAACCGTCTTACAGATTTCATCCCCTGTTAGTGGTTGAGAACCTTCTACAATGGGGCTGGATTGTAATTCCAACATTTGATGCTAGACATAATAATTAAATGGGTAAGAACGAGTGACTAAAGTTAAAAGTGAAAAAAAAAACACGACAGTAAAGAAAAAATGTTACATGTGCACTTTCAGCTGCCTCGTTCACAAAGTTACCACCTTTAGAGTGTGTTTCCTTAAATAGGTCAACACGTCCTATTTCTCGACCCTCCTTTTCCTGTAACTCTACCTGAATTTGCAGGAATGACTTCGATCCACCTACGTGGTCGAACGGTAATTTCTTTCTATTCTTCCTGTTCGTCACAGACATGTCCGACATTTGAAGAAAAAAAATGTCAATAGTGTGATGTATTAGTAAATGCAGAAAATGATACACGCCATAAATATTGTACCTGAAACGCTTCACTCCCGAAGCGGTCACACAAAAAGTACCAATCTTCTGTCCTATTTTTAAGCCAACTAGGAAAACTGGCACGTGCTTGCTGAGGATCTCCACATTTTCTGTAATGTCTGTGAAAATATGCTCTAAATTCTTTGAAGGAGTTTTGCATTTGATGTTCTATAAAACAGTTAAGTCGTTGACTGAACAGATCAAGTTCGAAATGAGCCTACAAAAGAGGGAGGGAAGAATTAGCATAGATGATGTTCATGACTTTAAAAGAATAAACTTATAATTACTTACCAATAATTGACTTTTAGCCAATTCTATGAACTTGTTTGGAACCTCAACAAAAGTACGACAATGTACTGGAAATGCAGATCTCACGGCGACGCCGATTGCATTACTAAATCGTACCCAATGTTGAGATATCGGTTTCGTCTCCCCCTCATTTATCACGATTGTAATTGTCCCATGTTTTTAGACGTATCTTTCCAACTCGATGTTCCGCGAATGCTCTCGTTTCTTCTGATTGGATGATGAACTACTATCTGAAGAATAAAAAATTTAAAATAGTTTATGATGTATTTCAGTTAACAAAATATATTTCAAAATATACTAACCTGAAGTATCACCCACAGAAGATACCGTGTTGCCTAGATATAACTCCTGGAATTCTTCATCAGCCTCCCGTTGCCTATTAGGGGTTGACATCGTATCTATACAAACACAAAAAAAAGAAAACAATATTAAATTAACAATAAATACGTGTAAGCTAGAGAAAAAGAGAATTGAGTAGATACATCATTACTCATCTTCGTAATCTAATTTAAATTATTCATCAGCACTTGAACTGTTATTGGGAGATAATTGTTCTTCATCATCATCGTTTAAGAAGTCATGATCCCCATGTACAATAATTGGTCTTTCCACAACTGTAGGATTAACGTCAACTCTGCATAAAGTAACCTCCTCAATGGTTTCATCCACTCGGACACCACCAACAATTTCTAGTAAATCTAGTTGTGCGTTTTCAATATCATCCACTTCCGGTACATCCCATATTTGTTTATTTTGGACTACTTGAACAACTTTCTAATTTCTACCATGTTTGATGTCATCAATGTAAAAGACTTGTTGTGCTTGGATAACAAAGATGAAAGGCTCGCCGACATACCAAAAGTGTGATGTATTGATTGATTTGTATCTTAAATCCACATTTGTCCTATTACTTTTGTTGTTATCTGTGTCAAACCATCTACACTTCAACAAGAAAACGCGTCTTCTGTTCACATATTGGAAATCTAATACTTTGTCTACAATACCGTAGAAATTGTTATCCACACTTGTGTTCTCACGGAACTCCCCGACCACTAGGACTCCACTATTTTGTGTAGCTCGATGATTATCATGCATTACAGTGTGAAACCTTACCCTATTAGCAATGCATCCATTGTAAGAGAGCACCTCAGACGAAGGTCCCATTGCAAGTGAAAAGAAATCATCGGAGATATCTTCTCTCTCCCGCCGTTGTAGAACCTAATAATTACTTATACATTAAAAATGAATACGAAAAATGAATCATCCCTCAACTGTTGCCTACAAAATGACTATGTATACCTGAGATTTAAACCAATCGGAAAATTTGCGTTGATGTTTTATATATAAGTCAGAGGCGCTTTGAGCTTTACGACGAATCAACCTCAAATGTTGCCTAAAAAATTGATCATTTAAATGTTATATCAAAGGAGATACCCTAAAATTTAGAAAAGGAAAAACGATAGTCTGTTATTCTTTATAATTGTTGAGAATGTACCAATGTGCAATACGCTTTTCCTCCGCTGATAGCGTCTGTAAAGTTGACGCCCCTAATGGTTGTACCCTCTGCCTAAATAATTCAAATTCACCAAATATCTCATGATTGGGAATGTTATCATTATTTCGTTCATCTCTATTGAATCTCGTTTCAATCCCACTTAGATATCACGAGTAGAAGTTCCATGATTCATTCATTGCATATGCTTTCGCTATAGACCCCTCGGAATGTGCTTTGTTCCGTACAAATTGTTTTAATGTTCGTATAACTTCTTTCAATAGGATACATCCAACTGTAACTAACTAGACCCACAACTTTGTTTTCATATGGTAGATGAACTGCAAGGTGTACCATTACATCGAAAAAGGCAGGTGGGAATATTCTCTCCAATTTACAAAGTATGACTATGATGTCTGCTTGTAGTCTGTTCAAATCACTTACACATATTGTCTTTGCGCATAAGTCGCGAAAGAATGTACACAACTCAAAAATAGCAGTAGATACGTTATTCAGTAGGTATGCTCGAAAACCAATAGGGAGTAATCTGTGAAGCAACATATGACAGTCATGTGTTTTCAGCCCCGTTATTTTTCCATCTTTGTCATTGACACATCGTGATATGTTAGATACGAATCCATCAGGGAATTTCACTGATTTCAAATACTTACAAAACGAAATCCGTTCACCATTTGTTAATGTGTATGCTGCGTGTGGTTTTACAAATCTGTTCTCGACCTATATCTAGTATAGGTCCTTTCTTATCTTCAAATCTTGTAAGTCTAATCGAGCGTTCGTTGTATCTTTTGTCTTTCCTTCAATATTTAACAACATGCCTACCAAATTGTCGCATATGTTTTTTTCAATATGCATTACATCTAATTTATGTCGTAACAATAGTCTGGACCAATATAGAAGTTGGAAAACAAAAATTCTTTTTTTAGTCTAGTTTAGAATTCGCTTTCTTTTTTTATTTTGCTTCGATGGATGTTTGCTAAGCATAGAAAAGTTTAGCGTATTTATTTGTTGTAATATCTCTTCTCCATTCATCACGACTGGTGGAGGTCTACGTTCAACTTTTCCATCATGTTGTCTACTTCGACACCAACTATGATTCTCTGGAAGATAACGTCGATGTCCCATAAATGATATTTTCCCTCTTATCCCGAATGACTAGTTATCTTCTTTGCATATTAGACATGCTTGATAACCTTTTGTACTCCACCTAAATAAGTCACCGTACGCAGGGAGGTCATTAATCGTCCATAATAAGGTAGCATATAGTTGAAAAAACTCACCAACAACAGAATCATAAGTTCGCACACCAATTGTCCACAACTCTTTCAACTCTTCAATCAACGGTTGCAAGTAAACATCAATTTCCTTTCCAGGAGATTTTGGACCAGGTATGAGCAAAGACATGAAGAAGTTTTTTTCCTTCATGCATTTCCAAGGGGGCAAATTATAAGGAATTATCACCACAGGCCACTTATTATAAGAAGTGCTCATATTTCCAAATGGATTGAAGCCATTTGAAGCGAACATTTCGAGGATCTAAAGCAAAATGAGGGAATTCACGATCAAGATGTTTCCACCCCTCTGAATTAGCTGCATGTCATAATACATCATCCGTTTCAACTCACTTATCTTTATGCCATCTCATGTCAGAAGCGCCTTCTTTTGATGCAAATAATCGTTTTAATCTTGGTATCAATGGAAAATGACGCAATACCTTATGTGGTATTTTTTACCCTTACCATCATTAACTTTGTACCTAGACTCACCACAAACAGAGCATTGTTGCAAATCTGCAAACTCTTTCCAATACAATACACAATCATATTTGCACGCATGAATAGACTCATAACCTAGGCCTAAATCATGCAATTTTCGCTTGGCTTCATAAAATGAAGTAGGTATAGAGGTGCCAGCTGGAAATGCTGCTTTTAACAATTCTAGCAACATGTCAAACGATTTGTTACTCCAGCCATTCAGAACTTTGATATGCATCAACTTCACTAAAAAGTTTAAGGACGAAAATTGCGAACACCCAGGATATAATTCATTACGTGCTTCGGTCATTAAAATCCTCGAATAAAGTTCGTTGGGTATCTCTTTCTTGACATTACAAGGACATTTCATTATTCTCAATCCCCTTCCTTCAATTTGCATTTTCGTTTTCAATTGGAACTTGTAAATCGTTTATAAGATTCAACATCTCATTTTCTTCGACAGCATACTCTCATATATATCAATTTACTTTAACATCTTGTATTGAATGACTTGTATGGACTTCTAGATAAGTTTATTGGCTCTCCATGATATACCCATTCCCAATATGAGGGAGATATTCCATAATGTTAATAGATGTCGTTTCCCACAATATCTATCGTTTTCCAAATTGAATTCATACAATTCTTGCTGAATGGACATCTTATTCGTCCGGAATCATTAACATGAAACCTTGCCATATCTTAAGAACTGTGATACTTCCATTCTCTTTACTCCACTTGATAACTTATTCCTAGTTTAATCATTCTTATATTATCCTTAAAAATAAATATTTTGTGACCAACTTGTTATCCAAAACAATAACCTGGATTAGAGGACAAAGTACAAAGTATTATTAAGCATTGAGTTCCATTTACTTTTCATTTCTTAAGGCAAAAATGAACACAATAGGATCCCTAGACTACTTAAATTGTCTTAACAACTTTCAAATGTATTTAGTACGTCTCCAAGCTCTTTTAATTTTGTGTCTAATATAGGCCTTTCATTTATTCAAAATCTTCTAAAATTTACAAGCTTATGGACATAAAATTTACAGTTTAATTTTCTATTAGACACAAAATTTAGTTTTATGTTTTAGTAGATTCTTTAAACTTTTTTAAAATATTAAAAATGCGTTAAGTACCAAATTGGAGGTTTAAAATTTATTTTATGTTTTTTAGATTAATATAGGGCCTTTCATTTATTCAACATCTTCGAAATGTTAAAAATTTCAGATAAGATTTTTATGGGATAATAGTGATGAGCATGATTTGTAACAATAAATTTCAGAATAATTAACAAAAGCGAAATACAATATTTAACACATTTTAATCAGCATTTCACATATGATTTAAATAAATATACAAGATAAAATTAAAATGAGAAAATTACCCACGAGGAGACAATGGCGGCGCGGTGGCAAAAATGATGGAAGAAAAGGGAGAAATGGAAGAAAAATTTTTATCGGGAAAAATATGGAGAGTGTAAAAGGATGGAAAGAAATGGAGAAATGGAAGAAAAATTTGATTGAAAAGTGGAAGAAATTTGGATGGGAAAAATGGGAGAAAATGGGAGTTAAAGTGTAAAATGATGAGAAAAATGGAGAGGGAGGAAGAATGGTGAAGAAAAAGGAGGAAAATGGAGAAAGAGGGAAAAATTTGAGAGGGAGAGGAAGAAAAACGGGCAGGTGGCGGTGGGGGGTTAGGGTTTTTTAGAGGGAGAGAAATAAAAATTTTTGGATGCGTCGGGAGTTCCTGGGGAACTCTCGATGAACCTTTACGACTCAGGAGAACAGTCTTTCCCGACGCATTAAAACGGCGTCGGGGAGTTCCCGATTTTTCTTGTAGTGATATGACCAATTACAACATGCTTTTCAATAAGATCAAAGAATAAAATATACATACCTTTGAAGACTCATGCTTTAAATTCCTCGATCATAAACGCTCGTTCAGTCTCTAAGACAGCAACAAACGAACACTTGAACATAATGACTACAACACAGCACGATTAATAACAACCACCACATGAACACAAAACAAACGACCTCAAAAACCTCGAACTCAATCAAATTGAGTGAGGACACCACCACAATGGCTACCTTGGTATTCTTAGTGCGAGAATCTAGAAGTGTGGGCTCTGTGTGGACTTGGTTAGAGGAAGAAACCGGAGGAATAACAATCATGTAGACATTGAGCAAGTGGGAGATGAGAAGAAGTCTATCGTATAGATGAATGCTCAATTGTTTAGACGAAGGAAACCTATCATATAGCAAATGCCCCACGATCATTTAGCTACGAACAACTGAGTGAATTATCGTATAGAAACACTCTACGATTGTTTAGTCTCTCTATCAGCTATCGTTTAGTCAATCCAATTCACTTGACAGCAAACCGTGAGTACTTTTTCGAGAATGGCAACTCTCCTCAATTATACTAAATTTAGATAAATATTTTTCCTTTTATATAACGGTTATCATGGAACCACCAATAACCTCTCACTCAATTGGTTATTAGAGAAAAAGATATAATTATCCAATAATTAATATTTTTATAAATAAATATAATAACCAACTTACCATATTATATTTGTAACCTATAGTTTTAATATTTCATCTTATGAAACATATAAACCATAGTTCTTTTTCTATTTCATGGTATATAATGTAAATCTCATTTACATTAATCCTCCATTTGATGTATCTCATACATCACACTGATCATATCATATATAATCCAATTTCCTTTTGTCAATTTGAATATTTCAATTCAACACCAAGAATTGATTCTCAATTTGAATCCATTGATCTACCAAGGGGACCTTATGGACCTGTAGCTTGAAGCTCCAACGGTACGTGAATAACTGACTAAACTCTTTAGACACTTTACTAAAGACCGATAGCTGCACTTTCTTTACTACATATATATTTTGTGTTCATATCAACCAATCAACAATGCGATAACCCTTCACAGATCGCTCGTAAGTACAGCTGGGCCAATAACTGTTATGCCCCTGTAGTTACATCTAACTCCTTAAGTACCACTGATCCCTCTAATGAACATAAGTAATAGTCCTACTATGACTAAGTCTTTTCTTCTAAAGAGAAGCTATGGCCACTATGTTCAAGATCCGAAATCAGCCCTCAAGGAAGTAATGTATCTACTTACCCCTACTTCGAGGAAGAAGTAAATTTCATCTTGTGTAACTAAGTTCCCAGCTCCCAAATTAGAAAAATCCCCAAAAAGGTAGGCATGTTGAGTTAGCAATCTGGCCACTCTCACCCATACTAATCAAAGAACCGCCCTCAAAGGCAGGAGTTCCCAAAACACTTAGGATTAAGGTCATGTCACCTATGGTCATTTAGGTGAGATGTAAGTCTCAAGTATCAACGACATTATATAAAGAGACAAATCATCTCGTGGTCCGGACTTATACAAACTCTTTGTATAGGACATGCCCGTTCGCATGTCTTCACATGAATGGTCAGGATCTACCATCTGTAGTAGTTCATAACACTTGTAAACCTCTATAAAGCGGGCCGTATCCGTAGTGTCACCAGGATCAGGTATCCCTTCTTAATCTTTATACTACAGACCTTTTTAGATTATCACTTAAGACATGATCCACTTGTATATCTCATATACATGCTTAAGTTTATATACAATAACCATGGAGGTTTGTTTATTAAATATGGGTAAATGCCAAATAAAATAACTCTTATTTTATTCATAACAATGTGTACAGTTTACAAACTACGAGACTCCGGGAGAATTAGGATACCAATCCCAACACAAGCAATGAAGGATGTTGACAAAGATGGGTAGAATAAAGCCATGAATAAGAAAATGGAGTCTATGTACTTCAATTTCATATGGGAACTTGTGGGTCAGCCTGACGGGGTAAAACCTATAGGTTGTAAGTGGATCTACAAGAGGAAAAGAGGTGTAGATGGAAAGGTACATACCTTTAAGGCTAGACTTGTGGTAAAAGGGTTATACCCAGATTGAGGGAGTGGACCATGAGGAAACTTTCTCACCTGTTGTCATGTTGAAATCTATCAGGATTCTCCTATCCATAGCCACATTTTATGATTATGAGGTATGGAAAATGGATGTCAAAACCGCCTTTTTGAATGGTAATCTTGAGAAGACCATCTACATGGCCCAACCAGAAGGGTTCATTGATCCAGATAAAGAAAAAAAAGTTTGCAAGCTTAATAGATCCATTTATGGATTAAAACAAGCATCTTAATCTTGGAACATTAGATTTAATAGTGCAATCAAGTCATTTGGCTTTGATCAAAATGTTGATGAGCCTTGTGTTTACAAGAAAATCATCAATAACTAGTAGTTTTCCTTGTTATGTATGTGGATGATATCCTACTCATTGGGAATGATGTAGGTTTTTTGACTGACATTAAGAAGTGGCTAGCCGCCCAATTCCAAATGAAAGATTTGGGAGAGGCGCAGCTTGTTCTAGGGATCCAGATAATAAGAGATTGTAAGAATAAAAGGTCGGCCTTGTCTTAGGCATCATACATTGACAAGATGTTGATAAGGTATTCAACACAGAATTCTAAAAGGGGTTTATTACCTTTCAGGCATAGAATTGTTTTGTCTAAGGAACAATGTCCTAAGACATCTCAAGAGGTTGAGAAAATGAGATGGATTCCCTATGCATCGGCTGTTGGTAGCCTCATGTATGCAATGTTATGTACTAGATCTTACATTTGCTATGCAGTAGGGATTGTCAGTCGATATAAGTCCAATCCAGGATTAGATCACTGAACGATGGTCAAAACGATCCTCAAGTATCTTCAGAGAACGAGGGACTATATGCTTGTGAATGGAGGTAAGAATTTGATCCTTATAGGATACACAGACTCTGACTTTTAGACTGATCGAGATTCTTAGAAATCAACATCAGGGTCAGTGTTCACTCTGAATGGAGGGGCTGTAGTATGGCGAAGCATCAAGCAGGGATGCATCGTGGACTCCACTATGGAAGCCGAATATGTAGCCACTTGTGAAGCTGTTAAAGAGATTGTTTGGCTTAGGAAGTTCTTTACCAATTTGGAAGTTGTTCCAAATATGTCTAGTCAATCACACTCTATTGTGATAACAGCAGGGCTGTAGCAAATTCTAAGGAACCTCAGAGTCATTGAAAAGGAGAGCATATCGAATGGAAGTATCATTTGATTAGGGAGATTATGCATCGCGGTGATATGATTGTCACGAAGATCGCGTCGGAGCACAATGTTGCTGACCCATTTACAAAGGTTCTCACGGCTAAAGTGTTTAAGGGTCTTCTGGAGAGTCTGGGTCTACGAAACATGCGACACCTTGTTTAAAGCAAGTGGGAGATGATACTGGGGTATAGAGTATGTCCTAGTTTATTGTATATTGCACATTAGTCTCCCGAGACATTAGGAAAAGTGGGAGATTGTTGGGATTGGTGTCCTAATTCTCCTGGTGGTCTCGTAGTTTGTAAACAGTTTGTAAACATATTATTATCAATAAAATAAGTGTTATTTTATAAACATTTACTCAATCCAATAAACTAAGATCCGTGGTTATTTTATGTAACTTAAGCATTTATGTGAAGACATACAAGTGGACCATGCCTTAAGTAATAACCTAAATGGTCTGTAGTATAAAGATAAAGGAGGGATACTTTATCCTTGTGACACTATGGATACGATCCGCTTTGTAGATATTACAAGTATTGTAAAGTGCTACAAATGGTCTGATCTTGACCATTCACGTGGAGACATGCGAGCGGGGGTATCCTATACAAAGAGTTTATATAAGATCAGACCACGAAATGATTAGTCTCTTTATATAACGCTGTTGATAATTGAGACTTACATTTCACTAGGATGACCATAGGTGACATGACCTTAATCCTGAGTGAGTTGGGAACTCCTGCTCATGAGAGTGGTCCTTTGATTTGTATGAGTGAGAGTGACCAGATTGTCAACTTAACAAGCCTACTATTTTGGGGATTCGTTGGGAACTCCTGCTCATGAGAGTGATCCTTTGATTTGTATGAGTGAGAGTGACCAGATTGTCAACTTAACAAGCCTACTATTTTAGGGATTCGTCTGATTGGGAAGCTTGGAACTTAGCTACACAAGACGAAATTTACTCATTCTCCAAAGCCGGGGTAAGTAGATAAATTTCTCCCTTAAAAGCTGATTCTGGTCTTGAACATAGTGGTCACACTATCTCTTTGGAAGTGAGAACTCAGTCATAGTAGGACTATGACTTATTGTTCACTAGAGGAATCAGTGATACTTAAGGAGTGAGATGTAACTACAGGGGCAAAATAGTAAATTGGTCCATTTGTACTTACAAGCGATTTGTGAAGGATCATCGCACTATTGACTGGTTATATCCAATAGACACGAAAATATATCTGCAGTGCGAAGAGTGCAAGTGTCGGTCTTTAGTGGAGTGACCAACAGTTAACGGATGGTGGATCTCGTGATTAAAGAGTTTAGTCAGTTATTCATGTATCGTTGGAGCTTCAAGCTACAGGTCTATAAGGCCCCCTTGGTAGCTCAATGGGTTCAAGTTGAGAATCAGATTTTGGGTTAGTTTGAAGTGTTCAAATTAACAAGAGGAAATTTAATCATATATGATATAATTCAATTAATTCAATTATATATGATATAATTGATATGATGTATTAGATACATTAATTGGAGGAATTAATATAAATATGATTTATATGAAATACCATAACGTAGAAAAAGAACTATGGTTTATATGTTTCATATGATGAAATATTAAAACTATAAGTTATAAATATAATATGATAAGTTGGTTATCATATTTATTTATAATATATTAATTAGATGATAATTAATTTTTTTTCTTTAATAACAAATTAAGTGAGAGGTTATTGGAACGGTTCTGGTAATAGTGAGATAAAAGGAAAATCATTTTTCAAAAATCAGATGATGATTCATTGTGTCATTTGACAAAATAAAGAACTATCAAGTAAAAATATTTTACTAAACGATAATGTCTCACAGCCTACACGATCGAGTACCGAGTTTACTATACGATAGTTACTCGTTTACTCGTTTCTAAACGATCGAGTAGTAAAGTCTATACGATAGGCTTCTTCTTTCTAAACAATCGAGTATCTAGTGTATGCGATAGACTTCATCTATCTCCCACTTACTCGATCGTCTACCTTCTCCTTTCCTATATCCAAAGTCACGTAGAGTCCACAACTCCTAAATTTTCACACCGAGAATACCAAGGTAACACTTGTGGTGGTGTTCCTATTCAGTTCGAGGGTCGAGGATCAAGTTGGACTCAATAGAGATCGAGGATTCTTCAGTTCGTGCTGTTGGCTGTTCTGTTCGTTGAGATCGTGTTCTGATCGAGTTGCTGAACGATTGAGGGATACTTGAAGAAAGGTTCTTCAAAGGTTTTCATACTCTATCCCTTGTTTATTTTTTTTTAAGAAGCATGCTTGTAATTTGTTTTTTGTAGACTATAATGTGTTTGAGTTCATCTCAATGGGATTTGGAACGATCCGCTTCCGCTCACTGTATATCTATGTTTAGATTTTCTTCAGACTAGTTATATCCAATTGACACAGAAATATATCTGTAGTGCGAAGAGTGCAACTGTCGGTCTTTAACAGTTAATGGATGGTGAATAATTAATTAAACTCCTTTAATTAATTATTTTGAGAGAAGTTTAATTAATTATTCAACTATCATTGGAGCTTCAATATATAGGTTCATAAAGTTCTATCTGCAGCTCAACAGGGTTCATTGAGAATTAATTTTAGATTAATTGAGAGAATAAATTATATGTGATATAATTAATTTAACTTAATTATATATGATATAACTAATATAATGTATTTGATACATTATAATATAAAATTTATTTTGAGAGGAATTAAATATTTGAATATGATTCAAATACTAATTATATAATATGAAGTTCATATAATTAATTTTAATATAAATATGATTTATATTAAATACCACAAATGATTGAGAGAATTTAAACTATAAGTTATATTGTATTTGATATAATGTAAACTATAAGTTATATGTTATATGGATATAACATATATAATATATATATATATATATATATATAATATTTAGATAAAGAAATATGTTTTAATTTATTTAATTTTATTTAAAATTTTTTAAATTTAAAATGGAGGGAGACTCCCTACCCTTAAATCTCTCAAACTCTCTCAACGCGTGGAGAGTAGTTTTAGTTTTTCATGTTTTATTTTTTATTTTTTATTTTACTTTTTTGCTGAAGATCTCTCCCAATTCTTCTCACATAATATTTCTCTAAGAAAATTCTCCTCTCTAAATCTTCTCTCCCTCTCCCAAAAAATAGTGTGTCTTCTCTCCCTCTCCCAAAACACAGAGCCCACACCTTCTTTGATTTTCTTCACCTACATAGGAAACTCTTGTGATGGTGACCATTGTGGTTTATCATTCGTGATCATTTTGGGAATCATGTGAAGAAATTGTTCTTCAAAGGTAAGTCTTCTCTAACCCTATTTCTCCTATTTTATTATCATGCTGTAAATTCTTCATTAGTGCATAATTGTATATACTGTAATTTATTATTCTGTGAAAAATGAAAATTGTCATTGATAGCTATTATCAGTTCCTATCACTTATAACTGCTATTAGTGATAGCTTATAATTTGAGAAATGTGCTATCACTTATAGTTGCTATATGACTACTAGTTATCCTTGATAGTTGCTATCGCTGATAGCTTTCAATTTAGGATTTCTTTTGCTTCTAGAGAAGCCATCTCACGAGTCTGTAGGCCCCTGGTGCCAACGAAATTTTGACAATTGGGTTGTCGCCATTCACCATTGCAGCATTTGGGTCGACCTTGTTCGCAAGCGCTCGTGGCATTGAGCTTCATTACAATGAAGCTGAACAAAACGCTTAGCCAAAAACTAACGAAAAAAGTCCTAAATGTCAGCTGCTTCCTCCATGAAGGAACTTCTTGGTTCTCAAGAATTCCTCAATCAATAATACTCCACCTACAACCCCAAATTTCTACCTGTTCTTTTGATTTGGATCGTGCTTCACTACACAATTATCCACTCCATCTTCCATAATTTTGTTATCGACAATTCAAGTGCTGGTGGCCAAGGAGAAAAAGGAGAAGCATAGAGAGAGGGTACGACGCGGCAGCGGTGGAGGAAAGGGAGAAGAGTTGACGGTGGCGAATTGGACATGAGAAAGAATAAGAAAAAAAGAGAAAGAAGAAAAGAGGAAAAAAGTGCACGAGGGCAAACTTGGAAATATATTTAAACTTTAAAACCAGCCGGTGAGTATGTGTCATATATGCAATTAATTTTAAAAAGTACTATATTAATAGATATTTTAATTAATTTGGCTGTTTATTATAATTTCCTTTCATCTTTCCTTCTCTCAATTTTGATTTTGGTCAAAATACAATTTCCCTGCTTCAAAGTACAATTCCCAACATTTGTTGATTGCAACATTCTTTGGATGGAAGTAGTAAAATCTAAGGATATTCTCCCATAGAATTAAGATTTTTCTATCTATGAATTTTCACTAAGGCAAAACTAATGATATTTAAGGGATTGAAATCTAATGCATAATTGATACGAACATAGTAGCAAGCAATAATATTTATTGAATATTCCACTTTTTTCTATTACATTTTATGGATGTAATAATAGTTGCATAAATAGAATTCAAATCCAAAATAATAGAATATATAGTATAAGGATAAAATAGTTGCATATATAGATCAAAAAATGGTAAAAGACTAAAAAACTCATGCCTAGTCACCATTTTGTTCGCTTCTTCCCGATTTTCTCAAATTAAAAGCTATCACTGATAGCAGCTCTGATAACATTGATAGTTGCTATCGCTGATAGCTTCTATCAATTGCTATCGATGATAGTTTCTATTAGCGAGCTTTCAATTTGAGAAAAATTAATACAATCTTGAAATATTAGCTTTTAATTTGCTATCAATTATTAGTAGCTATCATTGATTCACTTTCATCAATTGGAATCAACGTTGAAATATTACTATTTAAAGCTATCAGTAGCTATCAATGATAGACCAACAACTTTGATTACCATAGTAGTTATCACTAATAATCTTTTATCATGACTATCACCGATAGCAGCTATCAGTCGTTATCACCGATAGACATTCATCAATTAGAATCAACCTTGAAATATTAACACTTAAGGCTATCAATGATAGACTTCTATAACTGGTTATCACCTTTGAAAGAAACTCGATATATAGATATCACCTAAGTTTTATTATCGATATTGCTAACATTACTCATATTGTGGTTATCAATGATAGCTTCTTTCACTGATAACATCACTAATAAGATGCTATCAGTGATAGTTCTCTATCATCGATAACGTGCTATCAGCGGTAGCTTCTATCATCGATAACGTGCATCAATAACATGCTATTAGTATTAGCTTCTATCAATCATAGCCACCGAAAACCTTTTTACCTCTTTCTCGTCCTTCCCAAACATTTGTAATTTGTAAGTCCCTTTTCTTTTCGATGATAGCTTCTATCACTAATAAACATGCTATTAGTGATAACTTCTAAGCATTCCACTTATATTTTTGTTCGAGATTCAACTTTATTAATTAAATTCACTAAGTTAGCTATCAATGATAGATTTCTATAAGTGACTATTAACTAAAATATAGTCAAAGATTAAGCTATCAATGATAGAAAATACTAGTGGCTATCATTGGTTGCAACCGACATTGAAGACTATGTTATTAAAGCCCTAATCGACATTAAAGGCAACTGACATTAAAGGGCTTTAATAACACTATTTTTAATGTTGGTTGTCAATCGACATGAAAGCCCTAACCGACATTGAAGCCCGAAATTCTTCTAGTGTATATTAAATATTTTTTTCCTTTTTATAATAAATTTATTTTCTATTAAAGTAGCTTCAAAAATAGGAAAAAAAATATAAAACGAATATAAATAAACATAAAAAAGAGTAAACTTGTCCAAAAATAACACTAAAAACCATTTATGAAAATATATGGTCAAAGATAAGTTTCTTATTTAAAAATCCCATCCAAGATACCACCAGGATGTGTCATTAAAATAATTGGCAAAAAAGGGTGCTATTTGTAAGAATTTTTTTGTGCTATTTCATTTGCACTTAACTAAAATATCAATGATAGAAAATATTAGTGGCTATTTATATTTATTGTTTGTTATAATAATCAAACTTAGATTGACTTGTTGGTATTACTCTTAAGTCATGCGTATGTGTAACTCGGCCTCATAATTCTTGTGAAAAAAAGGAAAAAATTCAAAGCAAAAACTTAAAAAAAAAAAAAAAAATTAAATTAAATAGAAAAAAGAAGTAAAAACCGGACAAATAAAAGAAAAACTAAAAAAGAAAAAGAAAGGGAAGGAGCAAAAAATCGGAAAAAGAAAATAAAATAAAATAATAAAAAAGGAATAAGCAAGAACGGAAGAAAGAAAAAAAAAGGAATAAGCAAAAATCGAAGAAAGAAAAGAAAATTAAAAAAAAATAGAAAATAAAGAAAGGAAAGAAAATAAAAAATAAAAGAAAAAAAAAAGAAAGGGAAAAAGAAGAAAATAAAAAATAAAGAAAAGAAGCAAAAATCGGATTAAAAAAGAACAAAATAAAATAAAATAAAATAAAGAAGAAGAAGCAAAAACTGAGAAAGAAAATAAAATAAAAAATGAAAAAAGTGAGGAAAAGAAAGAAAATAATAAGATTAAAAAAAAGGTGTACAACAAGAGGATGAAATTGAAAATTAAAAAAAAATTTCAAAGATTAACTAGTCAACTCATCTATATTTATAAATATTTTAAAAATAATATATTTTTAGATTTTTTCTCTTATTCTACTAGTATTACAAATATCTAATATTTATTGAATATGCCACTTTTTTCTATTACATTTTATGGATGTAATTATTGTAATGTTAAAACATTCTCCACTGTTATATATTTTATGAATCTTTCTAAATTTAATTCAATTTTTTTACCTCTAAAAAAATAATATATAAATATAGACATCAATAAGCCATAATAATTAGATATATAAATTCATGACAAAAAGGGTAAACATATATAATTCAACAAAGATTTTGTTCATTAAATTCTCAAACCAAATTCAAATAAACAATACTTTTTTTTCCTTCCAAGCCACACACCAACCACTAACCAGAGTTTCTCTTTCCCATGTTTACATAATATTTTTTTCCCTTCATTCCTCCCTATGCCTTCCTATTCTTTACTTAGCTTCTTACAAGTAATAGGCAAAGAAAGATGCAAGAGAAGCACCAATGAAAGCTCCAACAGCTGGTAAAGCAGCAGCTGCCGCGTCGGAGGACAGGCCAGGTGCTGGAGCGGGGCCTTCACCAGAGGCCATAGTAGCACTCATGACGGCAGCGGAGACGAGGACGGCACAGGTCACCTTCTTCATGTCCATGGTGATAAAGAAAGAAGAAACTGAGAAAGTTAGAGGTTTGTAGAGAAAGAAGAGACCCGCTTAGAAAAAGCAATGATCTTCTTAATTCTTTGCAATGATTGAGCTTGAACTGAGCGGGTCTGAAGAAAATGGGAGATGTTGAAGGGATTTTATAGGGTTTGTTTGTTGATATTTTTAGGCTAAAACAGTTAGAGAAAAATAAATAAATAGAGAGTTTGATTTTTAGTGGTGGAAATTAGAGTGGTTTGTTAATTTTGTTGCAAATTAATGGCATAAAAAATAGGGTGTAATTTGGGCAATGTAATGGTTTGGAACTGTTCTCATGCTTTTATTTTGCAAGTTGTTGATATAACCAAATAAAGTTGAGTTTTCAAGTTGTTTGGTGAGTAAAAATTGGTTTTTCAAATTTTTGTTTCTATTATTTTAGAAAATTATGTGCCATTGAAAATCATGACTCTTGGATGATGTATATGTGTTATGGCCTTTAGGATTAGTCTCTTAAACTACATGAGGTCATTAGTTCTCTTTTGATTATGTTTGTTAGTTATCTTCAATCACAAAAATACATGGTTCGTTTGTTTCGAAATTGACATCGCCATCTTACATATACATTCTTATAAGTTTAAGCAACACTAAGGTTTAAAATAAACTGTGGTAAAAAAAAGTTTAAAATAAACTTGGTACTCTTTTCCGGAAAGATTGACTATAGAGAGGTTTTATTTAACCGTTATTATACTAGAGTGTGTTATATTTTACCAATCGTTTAGAAGTAGATAAAACTCTTGATATATAAATAAAGAAAATAACTTTATTGGCATTTGATACCTCTTAAAATATGTAAAATCGAAAAGTAAAACCATATATAATATTGATAATATTGTTGAAATATGTAGAATATTGTATTATCCTAAATTAACTTAGTGGTATTGCCCTAAAGAGCTCTCACGATCATTTGATTGGAAGAGATATTGAGAAATTTCAAGAAATACTAGATTATACATAACTTAAGCTTTTGGCCTCTAGAAATTAATCACATGTAAACTCATTCTATAATATCTTTTCACTCATTATAATAGCTCCTATAAAAAAAGAACAATTTATCGCAACAATTAAATCTATCTATATATATTTTTTGAATTGAGTCACACTTGAATGTGACATTATAAGACGATAAAGAAGACAAGAACTAACTATTAGTATGGTACTAGATGTACATTGGCTCTTATCTACAAGAATATAAGGACCAATATAGCTCGAGGATGATAAGGATAGATAAATTAACTTGCATGGTTAAAGAAAGTTTGAAAAATTGATATGTACCACCTAGTTAAACCAATAAAACTAAACCTTTCTCCCTCTTTCTCTTTTCCATGGCCCATTCACTAGTAACCTAGGTGTATCTTAAATTGCACTTATTTTTCTGCAGTCCACTCTAATGAAAAAGAAGAAAGAACTTCAATTTTTTTTTTTTTTTTTAAATAAGAGAGTTTAATACGTGACAATCTTTAATTGGATAATTGGATGAACGGCAAAAAGATAGGTACATTAAAAATAATAATGCACATATTTTTCTTTTTCGAAAACTTTTTTTGAAAGCATGTGATATTAGTGAGAACAAGACATAAAAGGACATTTGTTCATTAAAAGTAGCCTAAGACAGCAAGTGGAACATCTATGTCATAAGGGGAATGCAATTATGGAAATCGTGTTAAGAGCCATTAGGGGTCAAATGTAAATAGAATTTTCAATCAAGGGTAGAAATCTGAGTCTTGAGATGTTACAAGTTATATCGTGGCATTGTCATACGAATTGACATCGGCCAATCCAAGAGTTCCTATTTTTTCTTTAACAAAAATGGGGAAACCAATATCTTTTAAAGGAGTTGCTCTACCTTGATCACCATTAAAAAAAGCTGATCCCCATTTACATTCGCCTACGGTAAAAAAAAAAGTTTCCTCAGGGTAGACCCTCCCAACTCCCCAACTCCCGAACGTCTTTCTATCAATCGAGAGTGGTATAGAATAGTACAACAAACCAACAACTATGATAAAAATGGACTCATAAGATTGACGGTCAGGGAAGTGATTCCATTTGTGTTGTATGATCATTTACTACTATGTGTCCTTTTTCAAAATATAATTCATTATTATAAGGTAAAATTATACACCTTTTTGTTTTATTCTAATTGGAGTTTTTTTTCTTGAATAACCTCTAATAATGACTATAATAGATTGAATTCTTCTTTAAAAGTTACAAAAAGATATATAGAGCTATCTTGTTGTCCAAAATCTAACGCTCATTAAAATTCACTTATATAAATCATTCTAACTATCCATCTCATAATAGTTCTCTCTTAAACATTTTTTTAATATTCATAAACAAAATAATATTAGAGACAACAGGACCGATCGCCACGTATATTCTCTACAATAATATATAATATTGTGATGTACATGATTCTACTTTTGATTTCACTCACCAGTGAAGATATATGATTAGCTTAGTTAGCTTCTTATTTAGTCAACGTGAGACTTTGAGTTAGTACTCCCAACAAAAAGTACGACTTGTGTATTAAAAATACATTATACTTTCTGATTTTTCACCCCTAAATTCCTTAATTGAAACCAAAATCTTCACCTTTCATCATCAAATTTCAGCACCAATATGACAGTAGTACCTAATATATTGCAGAGAGAGAGAAGAACATGTAACAGAGATGATTTTTTGTCCACTTTATATGTGTAGAGTCTAGCTTCTCTCAAGTTGTTGTTTAAATTATTAAGATGGGCCTGCCATGCCCTGCCCCAACCATTATTATCATTGTGGGCAGCTGAGAGTTTTTCAGGTCAGGTAGAGCTCCCTTTTGCTTGCTGTGCACAAGAAGCTGCCACCCCTGAATCTGAGCCAAAGGCACTTATGAGGATGAGGATTATATATATATATATAGTTGAGATAGACTTGAATTTATTATTTGACGTTCTAAATAATTAAACATAAAGTTTCATTATTATATTGATATAATTCTTTTTTTTCATTTAAATTTTTATTTTGGATTTATTCTGTTGAAGGAACGTTAGGAGGGGTGTCATATATAAACCATCTAAATCCTACATGCAGATCATCTCTATATGAACCACATAATAATCTGTGCATCTTTTTTTTCTTCTCGTTCTTTATTATTTGCTTGTCAATTTTGTTTATGTCGTAATAATATATATGTGTGCGCATATATCTATACCGTAAAATACTTGGTGCATTCTAGACTGCATCTATCTTTTTGCAACCTCTATATATTAACAACACAAAAAAATATATTTTAAAGAAGGAAGAAGAAAAGTTTGTTAAGAGGCAAAGTGTAGTTGGATAATTTGGTGAGATACACGTACAAAGACAAAGTACACCCTGGATCATTAATATATTTTTCATATATATGTGTGTGGTGATGATTTTCAATTGTACATTTTTACACATGATGTCACATCTATTTCTCAACAATTGTGATCAATCATTAGCTATCCCTCTTTACTTTTTAAGTGAACATTTGAGATAAGGAATTGGTTATTATAATCATATATTATTATAATTGGGCTATAATAGTTTGTGTTTAGAGTATAAATTATTTTAGTTTGGTTTATAATAGTATGTGTTTGAGATGTAAACTATTTTAGTTTAAGAATAAAATAGTAATCACTATAGCAATGAATAAAAAAATGATTAAGGTAAAATAGTAAAAACTATAGCAAATGAAGGTTTTGAAATAGTGTCGACGGTAGCAAATTGGGGAATATAAAATAGTATCTATTGTAACCAGAGGTGGTTATTATAGTTTTAAGATAGTTTTTGCCCCAAACACATCCTAAATTTTTAAGTTGTGGTTTTCCTAAATCTCTCCATTTTGTGCCCTTTTCTCATCCCCAATGTCGAATGAACACAAAGGAATGGCAGCATTATTCAAGCCTATTTGTCCTATGACTACTAGTTTTCAAGTACTTCTGTTCTTCACAATTTAAACCCCAAAATGTTTATTATTGGATTCTAGATTCACATAGCATAGCCCTCCTAGTTTTATGTAATTGGGGTTTAAAATGATTAGATTTAACCTAGTTTTAGAGAATGGCTATTGGAATTTTTTTTTTTTTTTTTTCATGGCTATTTAAAATATACACATAAAATCTAAATTAAAAAAAAATCTCAATTGATTTTTATATCCTAACAAATTGAATGAGTTACGTATAATTTATATTAAAATTATACTACCACATCTAGATCTTTCTGGGCAATTGTATTGGAATTTTTTTTTTTTTTTTTTTTNTTTTTTTTTTTTTTTTTTTACAAAGTTGTCTTTTAAGTGCTTATAAACACTTGACACATAAAACTAAAAAGTATTTGTGATGCATTTTTTTTAACAATATGAAAAAAATTGAAAATTGAAAACATAAAAAATTTCAAACATAGCCTTTGAATAACAAATGGCGATGTCTTTAACCTCACTGATAATAATAAAATAAATCAATCAATCAATATAAAAATAAATATCTTAATTTTCTCACGTTTAGAAATAAAAAAAATAATTACAATTGGTAGCATTTTTAGGAATAACTAAGTGTATGACATCATTTAAAAAAATTATAAATATAAACAAGTCTAATAGACTTCTATCGTTGATAGCGATAGACTTCTATCGTTGATAGACTCTTACTAGTGATATGGTCTATTAGATATGGTCTATCACTAATAAACTTCTACCCATAATATGATCTATCACTGATAAACTATTTAAATTTAGCCATATTTACAAATTTATATCTGCTAATACTTTTGGTCTAGTATCTTTATTTGTAACTGTCCCAAAAAAAATTTCAAAAGTTATTGCATGAATAATTTTTTTTAATAATATATAGAATGAAGAAGGATAAGTACGTGTGTTGAGATGCCTCAACTAAGTTGGCACATCTCTAACACGTTAATGATATCCCATTCAAGAATAAAATCATCATACATATATAGAAAAATATAAATAGTTATTATTATTATTATTATTATTGTTATTATTATTATTATCTTGCTAAACACAATCAATCAAGGGAAAGTAAAAGTATTTTTCCTATAAGCCTAAACACTACAAAATTTACTTACCTTCTCCATACAAAACTCATTTCAAACCAAATCTTCTAACGAAATGACTTAACAAACATAGAACCCCAAAGGATTAATTAACACAAAAAAAAAAAAGAATTAATAACACAAAAACAAGAACACATAGGACCCCATGTTAGAAGGTATACTTGTCCCAAAAGAAAAAGCAAAATGAAGCCAACATTATTGTAGCTGTCCACAGTACAATTTCCTAATCAATTAGTACACATATTCTTCATATCACAACAAATGTCCAATTTTTTTTTTTTTTGGTTAAGTTAGGCTAGTTTCAACGGTAATTAACATACCTTTCTTCTTAGAAATTGAAAGTTTGACCTCTCATTCCCGCAGTTGTTATAGTTTAAAAAAAAAGCTAGTTTTAGAGATTCTTATCAACTTAATTATTGTTTTAAAGAAGAAAAAATACTTCGATGCATCTCGGCAACATCTATCTTTGTAAATTCTATCAATTTGTCCCATCATAAATTACCACATGGCAAATTTTTCTTACTTCTTTTAAAAATATTTTAATATATTTTGTTGTGTCTGACTGAGATACATAAAGATGGATGCATCTCAAGATGCACCAAAGTATTGCTCTTTACAAAATAGGAGCACTTGTTTTGGGAAACGAGGTATAAAGAATTGAATAACACTAGTAAAATGATTATAACTCAACTGGATACAAACAATTACAATGTAAAAATACATAAACTGTAACAACTCCCAAGAGTCAATGAGATGGAATAACAAAGGCCTATAAGTTGAAATAACCACAAACTGATAAAAATCTCAATATCTTATGGAAGGATCAACTAGTAGTCGAGACATGCTTCTGATAAGCATACAATAATTCACTCTAGCAGGCTACAAGCAAACTGTAGAGATCATCTCAACAGAATACAACAACTAATCTGGTAAAAGAATAGCAACCTCAAATTGATCATTTGATATAACTCTTGAATACTTACTCTCAACTCAATTCAAGATCAAAAGGGAAGAAAGAAAAGAAAGAATTCTTCAAATTGGAATGAGATTCTCCAACTATTATTAATTTTAGACTAACAACGGTCCAAAATACAAAAAAAATTAAATAAATACAAGACTAAAACATTTGTCAAATTTAATTTAATGAGTTGTTACTTGAACAAAAATCAAACATAACTCACATTATAATGAAAGAAACTACAAATATATATATATATATATATTCATAGTTGAAATTATCATTCAATTCGATAGTTTTAATTCAGTTTGAAAGTTTTACAAATGAATTTAATCTACACAATTAAATCCATCCAAATTTTCACTTCTTTCACAACATTTTAAGTACCCAACAACATCAACGGGCGGGTCGAGTTGGAGATAAAAGAGAATTACTCAAGTCCAATAATATCAACTAAAAACATAATAGAGTGAAGATGAAGCACAAAAATATCGAAGGAGTGACATCTCAATATCATTTATTCTTTTCCTTAATCTACGACCTATTTGAAATGACTTTTGTTTAAAAAAATCATTCCAAATAAATTTTAACGTTGCTTATTATCTCTACTACATTTTTCATTATTTACTTCTCTAAAACATATAACATTCAATTATAAATTTATTTCGATGGATTATGATAAATTTAATCATATCAATATTTTAACATTTTACTCACTCGTAGTAGAATTGAAGACTATATATTTTAACACTTCACTCAAATAAGTAGAAATAGATATTAATAGGAGAATAACAGACATTACAAAGTATTTCAAACATAAAATCAATTATGTTAAATCATTATGTCCAAAAGTTTAAGTAATTAAGAAAGAAATAACGTAAAATAAAATAGAATGCAAAGTATATATGATGATGATGATGATCTGTATGGCATATAGGGATTCTGGGGATTTGCAAAATTTGCAGAGGTCACAGAGATAATGTCTGTCTTGAAAGCTTCAAAACAAGACAACAACATCGTAACTCGTTTTTGCCTCTTTTTTAGTTTTTCCATTCAAACTTTCTTCTTTTTTTTTTAAAAAAATTTTTCAACCCTAAACCCTTATTATTTCATTTCTATTTTTTTCTTGCACACTCGTGCTGTCTTGAAAATAGCATTCCCACCAACAAAAAAAAAAACCCATAATTAATTAATTAAACCTCTCTTTTTCCTCAATGTTTCTCCATTGTTCCCTTTAAATAAGGCCATATTAATTAATAGGGGGCTTTTAATTTAAAAACTATTCATTTGTTATTTATTTATTTTTTCCTATTTTGTGTGTTTTGTTATTTGCAAAATCTCCCAACCCAAATGCATGTGGGAGCTTGTGCTTCCCCCCCATGCTTTTCTATGTACTGAAATCTTGCTTTTGTGTTGAATTTCCCTTCATGGGATTCTTAATTCATTACTTCTTTACAATTTCCAAAGATCTTTGAGAGGGAGAGTGGAAAATTATTAATTGACTTGTGGTTGTTTTGACTATAACATTGTAATAAATTGGAGTAAAAGTGAAAAAGGCTTTGAATTCTAGGTGAAAACTTTTTAAGGTCATTCAATATTTGAGTATATTGATGATGCTTTATGATGTTATATACTTATATTTCTTTGAACCAAATTCTCAAGTGCTCAAAAATAATTTGCTAGCTTTAAAATGTTTAGGGATATGAATGTGAAAGAAATTTGAATTGAAATACTATGGATCAAACTATAGATAAAGATGGTTTAACCATGTGTGTATATATGTTGCCTTTTGAGGTTTAACCTGATATTAGATAGGGGTGTTCAAAAAACTCGATAACCTAAAAAAATCCATCAACCCAACCCAACCCATTCGGTTTGGGATGGGTTAGGAATTCTTTTGGGTTGGATTGAGTTCAAATAAATGAAAATTTTTTGGGTTGAATTGGTTCATGGGTCACCTAAAATAACTCAAATCAACCCAATCAACCCAAATTTATTATTAACTTTAAAATGTAATTTTTTTTTTTTTTTGCTTATGTACCATTAGATATACATATATTTATTATTTTTTTTAAATTTTATCAGTTTTTTGAATAATTTATTCTTCAACAATTCTTTAAAATATTTTTTTTTTTCACTTTGAAAAAAGATTATACATTTTATAAATTGAAATTGAATTGTTACTCTTAATTCATATATGAAAATAGTTAAATCAAATTTTTACATATTAACATTTTACTTACTTTTATAAAAAAAAAAAATAAATGACCCGAGTAACCCGAACCAATCTAACCCAAATATTTTATGGTTGGGTTGGGTTGGGTTCATTTTTTAATGAGGGTTATTTGGGTTGAAAAAATTTACAACCCGAACAATTGGGTTGGGTCTAAAAAGTCCTTCAACCCAACCCAACTCACGAACACCCCTAATACTAGAGCAAAAAGTCTCGTGTCTATTAAACCTTTTTGGTCATGCTTCTAACGTAGGGAGTCAAGTTTAAGCATTACTCTAAACATCTTGGCCTAGAGCTTCAGAAGCCTTAAAAATGGAAAAAAATGTTACCTCAATATGAATAATGAGCTGCACCCATTTCTATATATCTCCTTCAATTATAAAAGAAAAGATATTTAAAAAAAAAAATTGTCACATAACAATTTGTGATCGAACACTTTAATAGATTTTATAAAAATGATATGAATGTAGTTCGAGATACATTTAATTATTTTCTAAGCCTGGAATTGCAACTACGTTACCCAAGCTCCTACCTATAGAGTCTAAAAAGTATACTAGTGACGATGACTTTCTAGGTTGTTGGTTTCAATTAATCAACTAAACATCATCAAACTCTTATCAAGAAACAACATGTCGTGACCAATAAGATGGTTGTTAGGATATTAGATTTAATATCTTTTATCAATACTTTAATGTTTCTTTCCTATATGTGGGATTGAAAATAATATGTCTTTATTCCTTCAAATTATGCTTTAATACCTACTAAAAACGTGGTATAAAGTGTTGGATAGATATATCTATTAATTTCCTTTCATGGGATTCTTTCATTTTCTTTAAATTTTCCAAAGATCTTCAAGAGAAGATGGAGAGTGAAAGTGAAACAACAGTTGATTTGACCAATAGATTCTCACAAATACAAAGTAAAAAGTGAAAAAGGGACATTAATTTGAATTGTAGGTGAGAAGAGCGCTCTCTTGGACACATTTTTCTTAATGATATTTTGTGAGAGGTATAGAATAGTTTCTAGTGAAATAATATTGATGGGATACAAACAACTCAGAAGAATTAAATGTGAATAGAATTCAAAACATAGTGTGGGGAAATTATATAATATGGTTTGAATATGGAAAATAATTAAATGAAAACATGTTGTAGTGCATATGAGTAAAAAGGTGTAAAGATTAAAATAGGGTCACACCCCAAAGGCTATGACTAAACTCAAGGCTTAAAATAGACAAAGGGAAAATGGACACAATGCAGCAAAATGGCTCCTTTCATGATATATGTACTCCATGTTCTTTTGCTTTTTCTTATTTTTTTTACTGTCACAATACCCCATTATTTTACCCTCCCTCAAAACCAGGTGAAATAATAGGTCCCCACCTCTCTGGCTCTCTCTCTCTCAAACATATAAACACATTAATTTTATGGTACAAACATTAATTCTAGTGGGGGATTTTTCTTTTCCATTTTCATCTATACTATTATCAACTCAATTATACCCCTAACTTTTTCCATTTTCATCTATACTATTATCAACTCAATTATACCCCTAACTTTTGGGAGTAGTTTAATTTAATACTCCAAACTAATAATTTCTTTTAATAAGATACTAAAGGATAGAAGGATGTATCAGTAGATGATATCGAGATATCTTAATTAAGTTGACACATCCGTAACACTTTCATCATTCTTCAGTCCAAAAGTGATTGTATTACCACAAAAAGATATCCCAAAGTGACTATGAACAAGAGAACAATTCATAGTCAATCAATACAAATCACAAGGAGATATTAGAGAAAAATCTTCCAATTAAGCGAAATGATAGATACATCATAATTACAAAAAAAGAAAAAATGAAAAATTATAAGTGTACCAAACTAATAATTGTACCCACTAAAACCCTAAATGTTTATAAGGATTTTTTTGTTTCACAGATATTGTCATGGGATTTCATATCAACATTTAATATCTGTGTTTATTTCACATAATTTCACTTTTTAAAACTCATGATATTATTATTCAAAAATTTTAAAACACATTTGACATGGATTTTTTAATACCCTCAATACTTGTAGGATTTTTATATCTGGGAGATGGATAGAATCTGATTAATTCATAAATTAATATCAATTGTTTATTACCATTAATTTCAATTAATTATTAAATATATATACTACTTAGACTTAATGAATTTCAACTAATATATTTACCATTGATATTTTATATTATCTTAAGTATTTAATATAACATTTTATTTGTTAATTATTAATATTCTAATTAATTTATATTTATTTAATTATTTTAATTAATTAAATAAAATAATTTAATTAATGTCTAATATAAAAATGTTCATTTAAAGATATTTTAATTGATTAAATAATTAATCAATATAATAATACATTAAATAGTTAAATTTAGTTATCACTATATTATTTGTTATGTTACATTTGATTAAACAATTATTTAGTTTTGATTTCTATATATAAAATTGGTAAATTGATCAAATACATTCATTTAACTTCCAACATTAATTATCCTGTATATCCAAATATAGATATTAATTATTTCATACATTTTGAATTCAAACATTTAAATTCCAGACATTTTATATCCACATCCATGAAATAATATTTGTGATCAAAATGACCCTAAGTGAATCAATTTAAATCCTTTATTAATGCATAAATTTCAAACATGTATAAAACTTCTTTAAATACAAAGGTTAATGTAATATTAGATAGAAATGTTGTTGGACTCAAATGAATAGTAGCAGTTTAATTATTAGTATGAGTGTTGTTTTTTATCTTCTCATTTTCTCAATTTTATTCGTATTAATTCATGAAGAATTATATGCCATTATTTTAAATAATTTTATAAAGTGGTTTTGAGTTGATTTTAAATGGAACATAGCTAAAGTGAAAATAGTTATAAAATTACTAATAAATGGTCAAAATTGATTATATAGGAATGTTTAGATGTAAACATTTAAGATTAAAATTGATATGAATATTAATTTGAAGTTTTAATTCATATAAAACCTTAAAAGCTTAGAAATAGATTGATATTTCACTAAAAATTAAATGATGGAACATCAAAAGTAAGGTTCTTTATGCATAGATGGCAAAGATGTGAATAAAAATAATAATTATAACTTTGTGTAAACCCAAGAAATGAATTAAACAAAGTGAGACATGTGTTAAGATTACATTCGCATCGCTATAATCATACGATATTATCATGGGTCAAAGTTTGTACGATTTTACTTTTCAACTTTATTTAAAAGATTTTATACACCCACGAACATAGTCATGATCATTTATCCAAGTAATCAAAATCTGTTAAATTGTTAGATATAGTTAAATTTAGGCGGTTAAAAATATTTTTAAATATAGTAAAATATCATTAATATCGATAGATGTTTGTTAGTATTTATTTATTATTGTCTATCACTAATAGATAGTAAAATTTTACTATATTTATAAAGAAGTTGACTCATTTTACTATATTTGAAAATAATCTTTAAATTTATCATAACTTAATTATTTAAATTTTTGGGTCAATAAATGATATCGGAGATTTTATATTATTCAAACTCCTATCATACTATTGGCTCTTCAATTAGTATTTCATTTATACTTCAATAAGACAAAGTGTAGAAGTTTTTTAAGATGAATTTTACTCTAAAAATATTAGAAATTGATAATGAAAATGATAAAAGTAGTATGGAAATTCTAACAACACATAAAATTTATTGGAAACAAGTACGAGATGCTTGCTAAATTACAATAAATAAATATGTGTATAAGTCCAAGAAAGAAAATAAATCTTAAATTTTTCTCACTAGAAAAAATACTGATATGAGTATAGTTTCAATTGGCATATCGATGTATTATAAATAACGAGATATGTGATTTGAATCTCTACATCTCTATTTTACTCAATGATAATATTAACCCTCATAACTTTTTGAAATAATATTTTAAGTTGAAAAACTTCCTGATTTATTAATACATTTAACATTTTTTAACTACGTAAAACAAGTCATTATTGCATAATTCCGAGTCACGTCAGGAACTTAAAATTCGAAATTATTTAAAAATGAAAAATCTCTTTATTACCAACACAAATCTCAAGTTTCTTTTTCACGTAGGTCATGTTGCCAACTTTCAAATCAAACCAAAAAATTCAGATCAATCATATCCCTGTTAAACCACCATTGAACCTAAAAATTTAATGAAATTTGTAGGAAACTCAATAAATGAAAATCAATATTGATTAAAAGCATGACACTACAAGAATTTTGTTCGAACATAGAACCTCTGTTTTTGACACTATATTAACTCATCTACGAACCCAAAAGATTAACCTGATGGGTTAGGATAAGTTTAGTTATATCACTACTTCACCAACCCCATAACCCTAAATTTGAAAATATATAATAGGAAAATGGAGAAGGAAAAAACCAATAATAATAATGGTCAAAGAGAGAGAGAAGTGGGGGAGTGATAGGGAGGAGAAAGCAGAAGATGTGGGGAGAGTTAATAAGATGTACTTTTTTTCTTTTTTTCTTTTTTTTTTAATTTATGTTTGTTTGTATAGGTAAAAACTAAAGAGATTCAAGCTTTAACATTAAGGATTTTGTTGGTTATAAGTTTATAACCTTTGGATTTTAAGATGGTTGGAGGAAGCTGATCAGCTCTCATATGGGCCATACCTTCTGCAAAACAAAAATTGCCATAGCTTATTAGCTTTATTCTAATTATATACAAACTTGGGTTTTTAAAAATATTAATTCACTCTATTTTCTTTGCTCTTTTTTTTTTTTTTTTTTAAAGTACTTTTTTTAAAAATTTAATTTAATCACTGTTTCATTCACCATATCTTCTTTCTCTTATGCTCATTACTCCCACCACACCACACACAAACCTCTTTTGATGATCCTATCCTATCATAATTCTTTCTTGACTTTTTTCTCTCTATATAGATTTTGTCAGAAATTTTGTAAGGATTTTTTTTAGGGTTTTTGGTTTTATTGTTTTTGTTTTTCACAATGTAATAGAGAGAGAGAGAATAGTGGCCTAGATTAGAGGAGAGAAAGAGAAAAAGAGGAAAAAAAGGGTTTGCATAGTTTTTGGAGGATTATTGGAACAGGGGAGGGTTTTGAGGAAATGGAAGAATGGGAAGGAGATTCAAGATAGCCGACCAAAGCTTCTCATATACCGATGGAAATGTTGGGATTATATAAAACCACGTTTATCGATTCGTAATGAAAATTGGTGTAGTTATAATTGAATTCTATTGACAAATCAATCGTAATAGACTTCAATCGTAAATGTAATTAGATTGTTTTTTATCGCATTTAAAGAAACCTTAAGGTCCATTGTGGAAGTGGAGATTGGTCCCAAAACTATTTTCACATAATAGGAAATTTTACATAACCAAAATTATGTATCACAACAGAAATTAATTTACAGCATGCATAGAAAAGAAAGGGAGAAGAGTTAGAACCATGACTTACTCTTGAAGAATAGTTCTTCACGAAAGCCTCCTCTCTAATCAAAATGATCATAAACAATCACGATCTAAGATGACCACCACCACAAAATCTTCTCTGTAGGAAAGAGAATTCTCAATGTGTGGGCTCTGAGTTTAGAGAGAGTGTTTTGAGAGGGGATTTTTTCTTCTCAGCGAGTTTTGAAGGGAATACTCAGAGATAGATCACTTCTATAAATCTTCTATGAAGAAGACGATAGATCTCCTGGAAAAAACCATCCTACACACCCACGTATTACTCAAAGAGAAAAGAGGGGAGGGAGTTACGACTCCCTCCCAAAAATTAATTAAAAAAATTAATATAAAAAATTATTTTAATAAAATAATTTAACAAACAAATTATTTTAATTAATTAATTAATATATATATGATAACCACCTTATCATATAATATATATTAAACTATATGTTATATCAAATATAACACATAACGTATAGTTTTAATATCGTATTAAATACAATATAACCTATAGTTTTATTTCTCTCAATAGTACATAGTATTTAATATAAATCACATTTGTACTAAATTTGATTTCGTGTCATCCATATAACTAGTATTTGAATTATATTCAAAAAAAAAATTTCCTCTCAAAATAAACTATATATTATAATGTATCAAATACATTAAAATAATTATATCATATATTAAGTTGAATTAATTATATCACATATAATTAATTTCCTCAATTAATTTGAACAATTCAAATTAATTCTCAATAATCCTTATTAAGCTACAAAGGGACCTTATGGACATGTAGATTAAAGCTCCAATGGTACTTGAATAATTAATTAAACTTCTTCAAGTAAATTATCCAACATCCATTAACTACCAGGTCACTCCACTAAAGACCCACAGCTACACTCTTCGTACTATAGATATATTTCTGTGTCCATTAGATATAACCAGTCAACAATGCGATGACCCTTCACAAATTGCTCGTAAGTACAATTGGGCCAAAATTACTATTTTGCCCCATGTGGTTACATTTAACTGCTTAAGTATCACTTATCTCTCTAATGAACAATAAGTCATAGTCCCATTATGACTAAACCCCGCTCAGGCTAAGAGATAGTGTGGCGCCACATTGTTCAACCCCGCTCAGGCTAGAAGAGAGCAATTTATCTACTTACCCCGACATAGGGGAATGATTGAATTTCATCTTTTGTAGTTGTGTTTCCAGCTCTCCAATCAGACGAATCCCTAAAATGGTAGGCTTATTGAGTCAGCAATCTGGCCACTCTCACCTATACAAATCAAAGGACCGCCTTCATAGGCAAAAGTTCACAACTCACTCGGGATTTGGGTCATGTCACCTATGGTCATCCTGGTGAAATGTAAGTCTCTATTATTAACGGTGTTGTATAATGAGATTAATCATTTCGTAGTCTTGTCTTATACAAACTTCTTTGTATAGAATATACTCGCTCACATGTCTCTACATGAATGATCAGGACTAGATCATTTATAGCACTTTACAACAATTGTAACATCTACAAATCGAGCGATATTCATACTGTCACCAAGATAAGGTACCCAGCCTTATCCATCTACTACAGACCATTTAGATTATTACTCAAACATGATTCACCTGTATGTCTCTACATACATGTTTAAGCTACAAAAGGGATGTTAGAAACATTGGTTTGTGGGTTAATGCTACTAAATGTCAAATAAAAGATATCATATTTTATTCAATAAATAAAATATTTGTATATTACAATTACAAACTACAGGAACCATGAGATTTAGGGCATCAACCCCAATAACATTTACCTAAAATTAAGAATTTTGTCAAATTTATTGTTATCGTTATGATTACCTTTACCTCTAAGAGCGAAATCGTAACAGTAGTGATAACAACAAATGTGTCAATTGATCACCTCACACTCATCATTCAAATTACATTACTTGATTATGGATTTTCAACTAAGGCCCACATGTCAGTACGAATGCGGAACATCATCAAACTAACAAAAGTAAAAAAATGGGTCCACTTTCCAACTTACCTTTCATTTATTGCAATACATCTTCCGTAAGCATAGCCTAAATTTTGAACTTTGTTATTTATTTAAAAGTTATCCTCATACTTTCAAAAGGTTTACAATATTATTCTCGAGATTATTTCATATACATACTTTTCAAAAATATTCTTGGATAGAAATTCTGAATTTTGGATAAAAATTGAGATATAAAATAGTGTAGTAATGATTTGAAATGAATGTTTAGATCATTACATTATTTTTAGATTATCGCCATGCAATTTTAAGTTTTGATTTATGTTTGAAATTTTCTAAAATATTTGTATTCTAAGAGTACTTTTGAAATGTTTATGAAAGTTAAAAAGTAATTTTACAACTTTTAAAAATATAGAGATATCTTTGAAATAAATGACACAGTTGAAGATATATATAATTGAATTGTATCAATTTTTAACATAAAAAAGGAAGAGCAGAAAAAGAAGAAGAGTATTAATTAAGTATATACTTAATTAGTTCCTTAACCCTTTTTTTTTTTAGTGAGAGGTTTTTTTTTTAAAGAAAAAAAGTGGGAGCAACCTTGTCTTTTGAGAGTAGAGAAAAGGGGGAGATTGGAATGTAAAAAGGTATGGTCAGAAATTGCGGAATTGTCACCCATCCCAAACAACCTCATCTCTCTATTTAATATAGTAGAAGGAACCTAGTTCGAAAATCATCCATTTAAGCATAGTTCAACGGGTTAAAATATTTATATGTATATATGTATATTTTTTCTTTGAAGAGATTATAGTTCGAATTTTCACCAACACATATTAATACACCGTATCAAAAAGTCACTGAGAATTTCTACTACTTATGTGCATGATAGCTTTTTTCCCATGATTTTAGTCTCTAAGTTTCTTCCTAATGTTCTATGTAGATTCACAACTTTCAAAATACGTTGTTTTGGTCCTAAACTTTAGCGATGAAAAGTATTTAGATAGTCCAATCAGAACAACCTAAATTATTTATTGGAAAATTTACCATTTAAGTACCGTAAATACTTCAGTAGAAAGGGAGAGGATACATAAACAAATCAAAACCATATTCGAAAGAAATAGATCATAATGGCGTGAAGGTGTGATTTAAAAAACACTTACTAAAAGATTTAATAGCTATTACCAATAATAAGGCACACCTTATTTTTTAGTGACTCAATCACAAGAGCTCCAAAATTGATGTATTTAGTTTGAAGCAAACTTATGTTAGACGACCTCCTAAAATTTTTCATGTAGAACATTTGAGTAAAGACAAAGTATGTTGAAAGGATCCGTATTGGTCTATGAGAATAGTTTTCACTATAGAAGCCGTTTAAGATAAATAAAGATTATCTAGCTTAGCTGGGTTGCTTTTTATCTATTTTCTACTCATGTTTTCAAATTCCAAGTCAATAGTTAAATTATTATTTTAAGGAAGATGAGAGTCTTTTTAAAGAATTTGGAAGTATATATATAAATATTATTTCAAAATCTAAATAGTACCCCACATAATTATATATATATGAAAAAGAATCATAGACCATAGGAGAACAAACATCAAAATTTAATAATCAAACTGGAATATTAATATGACCAACATATTCTCCCATCTTTGATCATTATGGCACATACAAAAGGCCTCTTTAAAGAATTTTATAATATCAAAGAATATATATAAATTGTTTAACTTTTTTTTTTTTTTTTTGTATTAAAATTAATGCAAATAATCAGTGAGCAGCTTTAGTTTTACTTTTTCTTTACCATGATATGCCATAATGATGATCACCTTTAGTTGGCTTTTTTTTTTCTTTTGAAAAAATGATTTTAAAGAGAAATACATATAATATAATATGTAAATAATAATAGATGGGTGGATAAGGCACCTGATGTGCACGTGTTGAAAGTCATTTGAGGTTTGTATGGCACATGGATTCAGTCAAAATATAATGATGTTTATGGTTTTGGGAAAAAGCATGTAAAAAGTAATTCCATATATAACTCATACTTCCTTAATTTGTCATCTTATCTTTGTTTTTTCTCAATCAAATCTAAAAACTCCCTTAACCTCTAATTTTTGTTTTTTTTCTCCAAACTTAACTTAACCCTAGTGGTTTATTCACATGAAGATTGCAAACTCCATATGCTTATTAACTTTTTTTATTTTTATTTTTTAACATCGATGTATAGTTGCGTGAATAATATGTACTAATTGTTATACTATCTCAAAAGTTAATAATTCGATCTCTTTTTTTATTGTTGACTAATATATATATTGTCAAACGTGAATAGTACTAATATACTAACTAGTTTAGACGTAATATAATTAATATCTTTGACCAAGAGATTTAAAGTTCAAATCCCAAATTATATATATATATATATAGAAGGTAAACAATTTCTCAAGAGTTTCCTAACAAAAATAGCTTCCAAAGTAATCCAACCTTTACTAACACTCTTTTTATTTACTAAAATTTGTAGAAAAGAAAAGAAAAAACACTTCTAACATCCTAAAAATGATTACATTAAAAAAAAAACAAAAAAACAAAAAAAAACTATACCAAACACACTTTACATTATTAATTTTTCAAAAGAATTTATAAAAAAAAAAAACATTTATTTGCTAGGATTTGTGTTATGTGTTATAGTGGAATTGAAATAAGGGACTATTTATTCTTTAACTACCCTTTTAGTCAGGTCGATTAGGAGACGTGCTCTTCTGGGTTGCATGCTCCCACATGAGATTGTACATTGGGATATAGAGCTCATTTGGATATGTCACTTTAGTGCAAGTAATTGGTTGAGATGTAAGGTATGGAGAGTCACTTGATGTGCTATTATTTATCACATCTGGCGGAAGCAAAATCTTTGCCCCCATGGTGTTAGTGTGTGTCTTTTTTAGGTGGTCAATTGTCAAGTTGTATGATCTAAAATTTTTCTTTGTTGTTCGCAATGGCATGGAGCTTCTATTGAGAGGACTCAAACTGATTCTCTTCGGACCTCTTTTCTTGAGTTGGTTTTCTTTTCTTTGTTTTGGTGTTCTTGTTTTTCTTAATCTTTTTGTCTTGTTTTTGTTTCGTTTGTGCCTTGACTTTAAGTTGTAAAGTCTTCTTCTTTTTGTTACAATTCAATGCCTTAAAAAACATTTATTTTAAAAATATATTTTTTAAAATTATTTCAAACACACTATTAACACATTATTATATAAAATATAACTTAGATTGTTAAAATTAAAATTTTAAGCTGAAAATATACTCTAATTTCAAGTGCAAATTAAATATAAATTTTAGTTTTTATTTTCTTGTCGGTTCAATAAAGTGAGGTTTAATTCAAATACTTGACATTACAAATAGTTTTTTTTTTAAAAAAAAAAATCATAAGGTAAGAAGGACTCGGAGGTGCACCAAGACATCTCAATTAGGTTGACACCTCTTTAACACTTTCATCACGTCCCAAAATTAAAAAAGATTATCCATTAATCAGAAAGCAATACAAAGCAAGCTAGAAGAAAGTTTGATAGTCCAAAGTGAAACAAAATGTTAAAGAATAGCTCTCCAGTTAAGAGAGAAAATGTCGTAACTACAAAAGAAATTGCTTTTCAAACATAACGAAGAAGCTAAATTAAGAATACAAATAGTTATATATACACATTTTTTTCCCTTTTGAGTAATAGTTCCATATACACCTTAATCAGTTAAAAAATATGATCTTCTTTTAAGAACTTCCAATTTATTGTGATTTTTGTGATTGATCTTTTAACTTTTTTTTTTTTTAAATGTAGTTGATTAATTAAAAATCTATTTGGAGAGTTAATTAATTAGGAAAATATTTTAAAAAGCACATGAAAACAAAAATATACTCTAATTTCAAACTTGTTACTAAAATTATTCTACCACCAAATAAATTTTCTACATAAAAAAACTGAGTTTTTTTCCTTTTTTTTTAATTAGAAACTGTTTTAACCTAATTTCCAAACAAGTCCAACATTATTTAATCTGATCATGTTCATTTTCTAAATTCTATCATTTTAGAGAAAAAGACTATTAACCAATTTTTTAAAAAAAAGAAAAGTAGCTATATTTTCCCTAATTGTTTTTTAAAATACTATTAAATCAATCCAAATTTAAAAATTATATCATAAAATTTAAAAACTATATCATAAACTTTTGAAATTGAGCTATGATTCCATAAATATTATTTTAATATAAAAAGATTAAAAAAAGGGGGAAATGATTACAATATTACCTGATTTTAATTTTAAAGTTACAATGAAATGATTATTAAACATAAATAAGCAATATATACTGTATTTGACCAAAAAGAAAATCCATCATTAATGTATGAGCACTTTGATATATGAAAAATGATTGTGACCTTTTCTTAAATTATTTCTTTAATAGATAAAATGTAATAAAAAGATGGTAAAACTGAATCAATATAGATCACATGAGCAAAAATATAAATATAAAAGCTGATAAAAGTATTGATAATTTTAGAATCATTTTCCACCTTAGATATTGGCTCAATGAAGCCTATTTGAATAAATATATGGTGCATTAATTATTTAAATTGAAATTTTAGGTTCAATTTAAATGGTGAAGTAACTTTTATTTTAAAATGCAAGATACACATATTGTTGTCATTTTTCAACAAAAGAACAAAGAAGAAACTATATAATATTATATTGATAATTAATGTAACAATCATATTTCATGGTAAATAATATATTGTGACTATCATCATAAGTAAGGTTGCATAATTGCTTGTGCTTTGAAGATTGATCTAATATTTGGGATATCTTTATATCTTGTTCCCTTTATATAACCAGATATACATTGTGTTATAATTAAAATACAAGAAATTTAAGAGTTGTCTTTTTTATTCAATTATTGCACATTATTAAATCATTTTATTTGCCAACTTGAAAATTAAATGCCTCATATAATTAAGATATAGGCTAGTTTTGACGAAAAAGTTAGAGATTCAAATTCGAATCCAATCCATGTGGTTAAAAAAAAGAAAATATTACTTCTTTTTTACGAGATTCAGTTCTCAATATATAGATTAAATATCAAAATAAATTTGATATAAAATATATAATATTGCATATAAGTGGCTTTAAATATCTTTTCTCCTAAAATTGGGTTATTCTATTTTAAAATTTCAACTTCCAAATATACTATTGTTGTCCATCAGATTTTACATCACTCTTTTTTGGAAGCTCTTGGACATAAGAGGGATTAGCAGGTGCATAAAAAATTAATTTTCATTATTTCTAATTTTTAATAATCATTTATTCAAAATATGTAAATATTTACTCAAAAAGTAAATAAATAAATAATAATAAAAAAGTTAAGATACCATGTTGGTCCCTATATTTTGAATGTTGTCAATTTTAGTCGTTGTATTTTAATTGTCCATTTTTTTTTGAACAAGTCAAAGGGTAAAGAAGAAGTCAAAGGGTAAAGAAAGATCAGTAGGCGCATCGGAATATCTCAACTAAGTTGACACATTCGTAGTACCCTCATCATACCCCGACCCCAACAGAGAGAAAATCATTGCCAAGAGACGAAAAATACAAGCGAGTTCGATAAAAACGAGCAATGAAGAACCAANAAAAAAAAAAAAAGAGAGAGGAAAGCCTTCCAATTAAGAGCGATTGTAGCAACATCAAAATTATTACAAACGATTTAGATTTAATACACCAAAAGGCCGACAAATATATAATATCTTCCCACATATGAGTTGGTGTTCTCTCAGTGCCATTGAAAGTTCTATTATTTCTCTCAATCCATAAACTCCACAAGGATGCCCCCGATCAAATTGCATCTGATAATGTTTCTGTTGGAGCTTTGAGCAAGATTCGTAAGCTGTTGTAAAATGAACAAGTTGAGTCGAAAGATAACTCAAATTCAATTGTCCAATTTTAGTCTATATACTTTCAATAAATCTTAAAAATTATTTTATTGGTAAAAATTAATTTTAAATTGAGAGACTAGATTTAAGATGTATTAGAAGTATATGGATTAAAATTGAACGATTAAAAGTATAAGAACTATTTTTAAATATAGAAAAATGATCCAAAATATTTACAGATATAGCAAGATGTCACTGTCCATCAGTGATAAACACTGATAGACAATAATAGATACTCATAGACTACTATCATCTATCACTGATAGATATTGATAGATCTATCAGTATCTATTATTGATAGATTGTGATATTTTGCCGTATTTAAAAATATTTTCAATCGTTTGACATTTAAAACAATTTTCTAAAATATAAAAAAAACTAAAATGGAACAAATTTCAAAGTAGATGAATCAAAATCATATTCACCACTACAAAAACTGTATTACTTGACGTTTATTCGTAGTTAAGTAAGCCCATGTCAAGAATAAGAGAAATTTTTTACTGGCTAAAAGCGTCAAACTGTAATTTACTTGATATGTTATATAACTGTCAAGTATATAAGATATGTTGACTTATTTAAGTGTTAAGTATTTAAATTCTTGACATTTATTATGAATCAAGGTATTCATAACTTGACAGTTTTTACTCGTCAAATGTAATTTCTTCTTGACACCCAAAAGCTGACAACTTAATGAATACTTGTTACGTTTTGCTTGTCAAGTTTGTATGTGCTTTTTAAAAAGAAATTGTATTATTAGAAGTTACCCATAATTGCTCCTGTTTTGAGATCCAATAATGATATAATTTAATTTAAGAGGATAATCATTTATTAACCAAATAAACAAACACACACACACACATATATATATATATGAAAATTTCCCAAAATTTGCACCAACCTAAGAAAGTCCATGTATCTTGAACATGTATATTGTCTTATAACGACCTCATGTTAACAAAGTTCATAACAAAATTTAAATGAACAATTTCTAAGTTAGAAGACTATGAACCCCATATGAACAATTTTAAAAGTATAAATAACTATCAACTCCCATATGAACACATTTCCAAAGCTACGATCAACCCCCCATATTGAATAATTCCAAAAAAGTACAACTATTAATGTCAGATGAAATAATCATAGCCAAATCTTACTCACTATACTCCTGCCTCCACAAGAATAATGAAGCTCACCTTGAACTTGTTATTTTTAGCACCTAAATATCTGAAAGACATACAACAATACAAATATCAAAGGTTAAGTCGTGAAGTAAATATGGTAGCTTAAATTCTACTGAACTAAAGCACATCAAAAGAAAACAACGATTGCGTTCAAATTTCACTAAGGCAAAGACTACATTGGTTTCACAAGTTAACCGATCACTTCAAACAAGCAGCTTTCACAAATTAAAGACTAATCTAACATACTTTAATCGAGTATGAAATAGTTCAATGCATGTTAATACCTATAGAATCTTAATTGAATACTCTGAAATTGACCCAAACATAACAACCAAAGAGTTCCAAGAACTTATAATATATTTCAAATACCCAAACTAATTTGAAAGGGCAAAAAGTTACGATACTCACCGAATCTAACTTCCCTAGATAGAATTGAGTGTAAGATGGAAAACATTTGACGAAGTTTAAAGGATCTAAACCTGTAGATTTACAAGGTGGTTTTAACTACTCAAGTAATTTACCATTCAAAAACAAAAGCAAAAAACTCCTAAGCATATTGATACAAAAAGAAAAGCCAGAACTTCAATTTAAAATGTGTGTTCCTTGAGTCATATAATTGACATACAAACTGACACAAATTTGGACAATAATAGTGATATCTCAAGAATATCATAAATCTCTGGTTGAAAAAATTCACTTTCAAGCTCATCTTTGTTAATATTGCAATTGGATAGTACTCTACGAACCTCCTTGGCATTAGTAGGATGAAATTTGATAGCCACCAAGTCTTTGAATGGAAAGAACAAAAGAGTGATGAAGCTCATGAGTCCACCTTAATCTTGGGACTTTGGATCTAACGTATTGTCTCACACTTCCATTTCTTCCATAACTATTACTATTCAACTCTCTAAATCCAAAATAAAATTAAAAGGATTTATGTAAAGAAAAAAAAAATCATGAGAAATGGAAAATACTAAGGAGAGAGTTTGAAAATTACTTTAAGAGTTATCAGAAAATACCTACTACTTTTACTTATCCTTTTTTCTTTGTACATGATGATTGAGAGCATCGACAAGAGCTCCGTTGCGCCGAGCGTCGAGAGCAGTGACGAGGGTTGAAATTAAAGATCATATCAAATTGTTTCTAATTTCAAGAAATTTATTCTTCTAGAGTCCATAGGGACTGTAAGAGTAAAAAAAGTTATCATCTAGTGAGATATTTTCAATATTGGTAATTACCACACATTATGCCCTAAACCCCAAAATCAACATCTCCAATTTTCAACACAAGAAAATCAACAAGAACACTAAATCAAAATCACAAATACTGAGAGACAAATGGAACTTTGAAACTTGCCTAGGGTCAGTATCTCTGAACCTTCCGCCACCAATAGCACGTTCGATTTCAATAATGGAGAGTCGTGGATTGTTGATTGAAATGGTCTCGACAATACTGTTGGTTTTGAGAGGAGAGTAAGTGTCGTCGTTGGGATTGAGTGAGGCGAGAGCCATATTTTTTTGTTAAAGAAGAAATGTAGAAGGAAGTAAAAGTGCACAAATTTGAAGAAACCCAACGACATGAAGGAACTGGCGACAACAACGTAAGGAATCAGTGACATAAACCGGAACCAGCGACGTGAAAGAATCATGGACGATGTGAAGAGAAACCACCAATGTGAAGGGTTTGGGGTGATTTGGGTGTTTGTGAACATCTCCCCAAATTTTTCATCTTTTCAAATATATGAAACTCTATAATAAATAAACCACAGATTACTTGATGTTTATAAAGCGTCAAGTAAAAACAGAATGAAAAAAATCTGAAAAATTCTGTCAATCTCCACTTTTTTTTTCATTATTTTTTATGCTTTTCATCAAATTTACATGTTATTTGACGTTTTTTTAATAAAAACGTCAAGTACTCAAAATTCCCAAACGTAAATAATGTGGTTTTTTTTGTAGTAGTGGTTTTAACCCTTAAAAAACGTGCATACGTTAGATTTTTATTTAATAGATCTATAAGGGAACAGAAAGGACAATTACAAATAGTTTCTTATTTCAAAGTCTATTAATAAAATATTTAAAATTGAAATAGATAAATAAAGACGAAAGTTGCCAAAATAAAATTAAAATATATAATAAATATATTTGGAATGTTATTTAATCCTCACACTTCATCCAAAATACTCGAAATTGAAAAATGAAAAAAAAAAAAAAAATACAAAAAGTGGTAACTCTGACTCCAATAACTATAAACGGCCCTTTTCTAACCAGATTCTGTTTCATATGAAGATTGAAAAAAGTGAATATATTCTATTTATTAGAGAAAGAAAAAGATCAAAATAATATTACATTATATTATAATTAATTAATTAATAATTCCGACGGTATAATTTAATAGATTCAGGTATATGCTTCCCATTAAGAGATTTATTAGAGGTTTTAAATCTCTCCGCTTCTATATGGTTTTAAGTAGTCAGTTAGACCACAAAAATTTAAACCGATATAAAATTAGCTTTTCTCCTCTGATAATATGACTCACTCATCAAAGTAAGTTCAAAACTAAAAAGATTATACAAATTAAAAATTCAAGAACTTTTATATAAAAAATCTAACTTCTAAAATCAAATTCGCACAAATTTTAAAAGTTTATTTTACTATTACAATGTTGTTACATAAAAATTTCCTAGTATTTACTATATCAAGGACGACTCTTATTCATTAATTATCACTCACAATATGATTTAATAATAATATGAAATCCGTCAACGATACTACATTATATAGGAAAGAAAAAATAACTACAAATAAATACAAACAAGAATATATATATGTAGTACCAAAACATTAGAAAATTCAAATTTGGGAGCAACATTATATTTTCTTGTTAGTCTATGGTCTATGCGTTCAAAGCTCTTTGCTAACTTTTTTGTTTTTGAGAAAGCTATTAGAGGATAAAGAAAGATTAGGAGATGCATTCGGACATCTCAACTAGATTCCGACACATCTATAGCACCCTAATCATATCTCAAACCTAATAGGCTTTTTACTAACTAAACTCTTCTTCCTCCATTGCACTTAATTTTCTTTTTCTTTTTTTTTTTTTAATCACTCTTTGATACACCTTAATAAAGTATCATCTCTAAAAAAAAAAAAAAAAAAAAAAAAAAAAAAAAAAACCAAAAAAAAAAAAAAAAAAATTCCCCCCCCTCCCCTTCCTTCCCCTAATAGATCCCATTTTTTCCCCATGGATGACCCTTCCACTAACTTCTTCTTCACAAATCTCTTCAAATTCAACTCTCCCACCACTACCAATTTCCTTCACTACCCTTCTTCTTCTTCAAACCCTCCTCCTCCTCCTCCTCCTCCTCCTTCTCCTCCCCCTCCCAATTTCTTCCCCACTTTCCACCACCACGCGCCACCGCCATCCTCTCCGCCGCTCCGCCAAGCTCTCCCTCTCCTTAGCCTTAGCCCCACAAGATCATCATCACAAGAAAAAAACAACAAAGAGGAAGAAAAGGAAGAAACTTTAATGAGAGTTGCACTTCATATAGGGTTACCAAGCCCTAGGGTTGAAGAAGAAGAAGAAATAGAAGAAGAAGAAGATGAAGAAATAGAAGAAGAAGAAGAAGAATTAGAAGATCAAGAAGAAGAAGAAGTAGCAATTTCAGGATTGTGTTTGAGTAATAGTAGACTTAACAAAGGACAATATTGGATCCCAACTCCTTCACAAATCCTCATTGGACCTACTCAATTCTCTTGTCCTGTTTGTTACAAAACCTTCAATAGATATAACAACATGCAGGTAATTTTAATTCATTTTACTCTCTCTCTCTCTCTCAATTTCCCACCTTTTTTTTCTTTAAAAATAACTATCTTTTAGTAATTTTACTTCTTAATTATTATTATTATTATTATTTTGCATGGATTTGTTGAATGAATGAATTAATATCTGATTTTCTTTTCTGATCCAACTCTGAGCTGCTGCTGAGATCAGTAGCTTCTTTTTGTTTTTTTTTTTTTGAATATTTATTTCTTTTAAGTGATTGAACAACACAAACAATGTTCTTTGTGCCCCCCTCTCTTTCTTTAGTACTTGAACTCTGTGCTGCTGTTGCTTGCTGATCTCTCTTCCACATTTTGGAGGCTTTTTTTTTTTTTACTTAATAAAAAACTGATCTTTAGGATTTATTTTGTTGGGGGGGGCAGTTGCTTTTGTGTGTTCAGAGAAAAAGGAAGAAATAAAGACACAAATCCATTTTTATTTTTATATAATATAAAGAAAGAAGAGAGATAAAAGAAAAAAAATTTCTGTTTCTGTTTTTCTGCTTATAGCTTTCCTTCTTTCTAGGGAAACAAACACATGTTTTTGCCTATTGTATATTCCAAAGCCTCTTTCACTCATGATTAACAATCCCCAATTGATTACAAACCATAAAGATCAATTCTTTTTTTTTTTTTTTTTTCACATCAAATGTGTTTTTGTTTAATTTCTCTTATTTTTCTCCCAAATGGGTGTTGTAAAAAATTGTTCTTTATGACTTAAGAGAGCTAAACTAAATTTAACCTAACTTTGTAAGATTACTACATTGATGATATGATTAATTTTCTTTAATTCACTTACTAAAACCACTTCCATTCCCTTCCTTGATAGTTGAAAATTTCTTCCTTCCCTCTCACCCCAAACAAAAAATGAAATGGACTTATGCAAAATTTTCTGTTTTTCTCAAATGGCTATTCCAAAAATCCTTAATTTTTCCATAGAGAGAACAAAAAAAACCCATCTTTTTTCTTTTTCTCAACCCACATTGTTTCTTTTTATTTTATAAAAAAGTACTAGAGGATATGGGATCAGTAGAACAACAAGATATCTCAACTAGGTTAACACATTTTTAATACCATCATCCGAGGTCAATAGCGATGTATTGTCCCTTCAAATTCCCGAACCAAAACCACCAACCTGAGCATAGCTAAGCAAAGTGATTTAGGCATATATTGATTCTTCAAGGTCAGAATTAGTTCTAATCACCCTTTTCTGGAGGTCAAAATTTCAAATCTACACACCTCCATTTCTTTCCCAATTTGATATCGATTTTGTTTTTTGCTTTTGAAATTTACCATTATTCTTAACAAGATATTAGAAGTTAGAGAGATCAAGAACTACATAAGGATATCTTAACTAGGTTGATACATCCTTAGCACTCTTATCATACTTCAGATGTGTCAACTAGTTGAGATATCCCGGTGTATCTCTTAGTCTGTCTAATCTCTAGTGTCTCGTTCAAACAAAAAAAAACCACTATTTCACCCTTGTCAAACGTTCATTTGAACTCTTAATAAATTAAATGATTATCAAATAAAATTTAAGTCAATTCAACAACATGTTAAACTTATGTGAGTTTTTTCGATATATATATATACATATAGATGCACATGTGGGGGCATGGGTCACAATACAGGAGAGGACCAGAATCGTTAAGAGGAACACAGCCAACAGGGATGTTGAGGCTGCCATGCTATTGCTGTTCACCAGGTTGCCGCAACAACATTGACCATCCAAGAGCAAAGCCATTAAAAGATTTCAGAACTCTTCAAACTCACTACAAACGCAAGCATGGAATCAAGCCTTTTATGTGTAGGAAATGTGGGAAAGCCTTTGCTGTTAGAGGAGATTGGAGAACTCATGAGAAGAATTGTGGAAAGCTTTGGTATTGCATTTGTGGCTCTGATTTTAAGCACAAAAGATCTCTCAAAGACCACATCAAAGCCTTTGGAAATGGCCATGCTGCTTATAATCATACTAATAATAATAATGCTAATAACAACAATAATCCCGATCATCGTCGTCATCATCATCGGCATCATCGTCTCCATGGGTTCGATGAAGAGGATGATCATGCTTATTCTGAAGTTGAGCAAGATCATGATTGATTTTGTTCTATTTCTTCTCTAATGGGAATTATTGGGTCATTAGTATGTTCTTATATATATATATATGGGGGTTCTAGGGAACAATATTCTTATGATCTATATATATATATCTTATATGTTACAAAATCCAGTTTTTTCTTTTCTTTTCTTTTTAAGCTATTTTAGCCAAAGCTTTTTTGTATATTGAATTTGCCATTTTTAATCAACTCTCTTGGTGGTAATGGCTTCAAATTCTTCTCTTCTCTCTAATTATATTGCAAAGTTTTTAATATTGCAGTTCAACCAGATAGGTTACTACAAAGAAGGTTCAAGCATAATATACGAAATTATGACTAGGTGAGTTATGTTTAGATAATTTTGGCATGCAACGTTTTATTCTATTTTCATATGAAATGCTTACTAATTAAACGGTGAATTTACTCCCCCATATGATAATCCTTTCTTTCTTTTTGAAATTTATGCTTATAAACAATTCTTCTATCAATAAGTTTCTTTCTTTTGCTCTCATCAACTTTCTTTGTAGTTGACTGAAAAAACCGAGACACATTTAAAAAACTAAAAAAAAATGTCGTTTTTGTTTGGAATTTGACTGAAAAACCATAATAAGAAAATTAAAGAAAAAACAAGAAATAGAAAAACTAAAAACGAAGGTATTATATATCAATTGGGGTCATAATGGAACATGTTTTAAAGCCAACATTATGTATTGTACTCAAAAACAAAAACAAAAAAAAAAAAATGATCACTTTCTTTGTTGTAGAGACATTATTGTCGAGAGAGAGTTAGCAGCTAGCTTAGGTTATGTTATATAACATGATTTTTTTTAATATATATATATAATATAATATATATATTATTCTTTAAATTGTAGATGAGCAATACTTAGATGCAGTAATCCGGATAGCACCAATCTTCATGCATCTACATTATCTTCTAGTTTTGAAGAAATATGTGTGTTCTTAGCTCCTGAGTTTTTAAAACATATCGTTTTTAGTCCTAAGGTTTTTTAGAAATAGATGCATTTTTTTTTTTTTTTAATATTCACAAGACAGGAGGGATCAGAAGGTACACCTGGACATCCTAATTAGGTTGGCATCCCCTAACATCCTAAGTTTTTAAAATAGGTTTAAAGGTCTTTTAATAATTTTTTTAATCATTTGAATTAGAAAAACATTTTTTAAAAGAAAAAATTACTTCCTTTAATTCAAAATATCAATAATATATAAAACAATAAAAAAAAATAGTTCAATAACCTTTTAAATATATTCTTAAAAATTTGATGACTAAAAGATACATTTTAAAAACTCATAACTTAAAGACTAAAATGGTATGTATTAAACTTAAGGATCGAACACATTTGTTTTTTAAAATTCAAGGACGAAAAACGTAGTTTTCTCATAAATATAAAATAATATTTTTTTTAAAAAAAAAAAGAAAGATTTAACACGTAATTGAATGAGATATTCAAAGATAAAATGCAGTCCAAAATGGATTCGGACATTGTTCTTATCATAGTAGAAGAGAGGGAAAATAGAGGTGCATGGAGGAAGGAAAATATAATAGGCGTACGTATATACATGGAAAACCATAAATGCTGTGATTAATTACACTTCCATAAAAGGTCAAAGAAAGTTGATTTATGTGCGTAAAACAAGACAAACCATTTGTTCAACAAAGAAACCCACCATCACCTATTTCTTCTCTCTCTTCCTCATCTTTTTTTTTTCTTTTTTTTTTCCTTTTTATGATTATTTTTTCCTTTTAAGATCTTCAATGATGACTTAGTATAATTCACCAACTCATTTGTAAAAAATTTCAAAGGCTAAGATTGAAAATTAAAAAAAAAAAAAAAAAAAAAAAAAAAAAAAAAAGAAGAAGAAACGAAAAGAAAGTAGAGCCTCTTTAAATTGATTTTTTATTATTATCTATCTCTATAATGTTTTTGAAATATTGTAGGGTTAAAATTGTTATAGACTTTTGAAATCCAACATCTCTGCAAAAATATGTACTTCTAACTTTTCAAATACGATCAAATATGCTCCTTTTTGCTTTGCTTGATGGAAGGAAAAAAATGGAAAGAAAAATTAGAGGTCTTTTCTTAGGGTTAATTAATTTGTGATTAATTATTGTTTGTTAATTATGTGGGTTTGATGATCATGTGTGTAAAGTAGTGTCTCTTCTTATTGTCTTTTCCTAAATTTCTAGTCTCACTCAAAATTTGAAATATCTTATGTCTTGTTATTGTTGTAATGTCCGATTGTCGAAACACAAGCATCGATCTCGATTGTTAGGTTTTTTAATGATGATTGGAGGTGAATTCTCTTGTCCGATTCTTTGATCTATATGGAAAGAATTTGAAAACCTACCATTGTTATAGATCTATGATTATTTTTCTTTAATAAAAATTACGAAAATAAAACAATTTAGGTTTAGAATTTTGTAGTATAATTGAGATATAAAATTATCCCGAACATAGTTGCTAACTCCAATGGTTACGAAATCAACAAATAAAGATAAATAAAAAAAGATATAAATAGTAAAAAATATGCCACATATAGTTTTATAATTGTTACTCTAGAAATATCCTCTAAAATTAGAGAATTTGGAATAAGTCATCAATCACTAAGACGGTCAAAATAGACACACGAAACACCATTTTTTCCTCAGAAACAAAGGCTGAACTATTAATTCAAAAATTTCTTTATATACTATACGTTACGAAAAGATCGATGGTTGTTTGAAAGAAAGATTATAACAAAAAAAAATGGTGAGAATATATGAAAGTGTATGTGATGAGAAATATGTTAATGGAGATTGAAGGGTGGTATAAATAAGAAGGGGGATTTGCAGTGGAATAGATACTGGTGGCAGCTTTTTGTAGAGAGAGATGGGCAAAAAAGGTAGGCAGAAGACTAAGCCTAATAATAAAGATTTTAATTTTATAATTTTATAATTTTTATTACTTTTTTTATATTTTAATTTTAATTTCTTTAAGAGAAAAATTAGCTAGGTGAAGAGAGGAGGGGTGTGGGGACATACAAAATTGTACAGATGCTTCCTACACTGCATACACACATCTCTCTTCTGATGGATCAACTGTACAATTGATAAGACTTTTCACTAACTCTTTTGACTATTACTTCTCTCTCTCTTTTCTTCTTTCTCTTTCAAATTCCCCTTCTTCTTCTTCTAATTCCTTTGCCAATTCATCTTTTTTCCACTCTTCTTTCTCACAAAACATTCATGTTGTTTGTTCTCAAAAAACCCTTTTCCCTATATAATGAATAATATGATATGTGTTATGCTCGATCGAGTCGAGAATCATTGATTAGGGTTTGTTTGGTTATGATGGATTGCTAGATACCCGGTGACTTTAAGTGTTTAAGATGATGGGTTAAGGTAGATTTATTGTTATTATTATTTTATTTACTTTACTGTTGATCTTCTTGATCACTTATGTCTAGTTCATGTAAAATTTCAATTTCTTACAAGTGATCAGAAGATCTGCTTGAAGAAAGTGACGTTACAAGGATTTGAATACAAGAATAATTCTTTTAGTTAGAGAGAAATATTTACTTTTTCATTAACCAACAAAAAGAGAATGACTTGAACCTAGAAAGATATTACTGTCTGCTGCATTGTAGCTTGGTCTTCAAAATTAATATTGTTGGCTAATTACTCCAACTCTTGTATTTGCTTTAAATTGGGCAGAGCTTTTTTGTAATGTTGTTTCTCACATATATGTTTTTTAAAATATAAAAGTATCTCTCTTTTTTTTTCCCTAAAAAAATAACCACTTTAGGTGATGTGTTATGTAAATTAAATATTTTATTAATATTTAACTTCTTAAAAAAAGAATACGAGGTGGGTCAGAGGTACACCCGAACATCTTTATTAGATGGATACATTTTCAACACTCTCATCATCTCTTTTTCGTTAATACTTAATCTTTTTCTTTCAACCTTTTTCAAAGGTTTTGTTAAGTTATTGTTTCGGTCGTGGTAAAAAAAAGTTTGAAAGTTTTACTCGTATGAGTTTTTTTTTTTTTTTTTTTTTACATGAAAACAAAACTTTCATATTTGTTGTCATTTTTGTAAGTTAAAATAATAATAAAATAACACTTTTTATCTTATGCTCTTGAAAAGCACGAAATTAGTTTTTTTTTTTTTTTAATTTTTATTTTTAAGTAAGGCTTATGTTTCTTAAAACTTAAAAATAGGAAACAATGCAGGAAAAGACATTAGCAAGTGATTCTTTAATGTAATTTATAGTATTTTTTTCGTCATTTAAAAAAAACACTTTATTTATAAATACTTCTACTTTATTTCAACTATTTAACCTTTTTAAAATAATTGGACAATTTTTCTTAATGTTAGTATTTTTTTTTTTAAATGTTGAGACTTTTATACGCTCATTAAAACCATTAATCTGAAATTCATGATTTTAGAAAGAAAAGACCAACTTTAGAGATGAAATATATGGTCGTAGCTTGTCTAGCTTAGTTGTGACATAAAACATTTACAAAAGCAACAACTATAAACTAATAATAATAATAATAATGGCAAAAGCACAAAAAGTAACTATACATCGATTATTGGTTACTATGATCATACTCAATATCTTAATATTAAGACCGTTCAATTTATATTGGTTAAAAATAGCAATGGTCTCTTTTATAAAAATAGAAATTTTTTTTTATATATTTAAGAAAAGAAAGCTACTCGCACAAATTTTCAATTATCCATTTTAAAAATAAGTCACATTTGCTGTGGTGATATACTAGAAGAAGGGGGAAAGAACTCCGTTTATAACAATTTTGTTTTTTATTCTTTATTTTTGAAAATTAGGATTGTTTCCTCCCAATTTTTTTCAATGTTTTTCAAGTTTTTAAAGAACAAAATTCAAAGTTTCAAGAACAAACTTTATTTATTTAAATTTTCAAATTTTGACTTTGATATTGAAATCATTTTTTCAAGTATAAAAATTCATGGTGAAGGTAGTGTTCATTTTTTTTATAACAAGGTACTAAAGGATGACGGAATTAGTAAATGCATATGAACATCTCAAATAGGTTGACATATTTACCGTACCTCCATCATACCCCAAACTTAAAAGTGATGCATTCCATCAATATTGGAGAGTACACATGAATAATTACAATGAAGAGCTAGGATGAGAGCTCAAAACACACACACACTAAACAAATAGGAAAGCTAGAGGAAAGTTTTTCAATTAAGGATTACGAAAGAAAAATCGTAATTACAAAAATGGGAAGCTTTAGTGCACCAAAGAGTGCTAGAATGACACTCTCATCCCATAAATTAGGGAGAGATCTTTTGGGTTTTATCTAATAGAATTTTAAATACTAATCGTTCAATCCTACTGTTGAAATGAATTGAATCTGTAATCTGATACTTCAAACAACCAAGTACGAGGGTCTTGCCTGGTTGATGTAGCTAATACACTGTTAGTATTTAACATATTTAATTATTTATGGTTATTTACGATTATAACCCTAGGTTTTAGAAATGCACTATATAAACTCTCTAACCCTAAAGGCATCATTCCTTATGTAATCTGTAACATTCTCTCTAATAAAACTGTTCTCCTTTTGTTCTATGGATGTAGCTAACACATTGTTAGTAAACCATGTAAACCAGTGTATCAATCTTCTACATTATACATTTTCTTCATTTTTTGTTTTAAATTACACTCCATATTATTGAAAACAATCATTCTTCAACTCACTCTTAATCTACTCGAACAATTTTTTTTAAAAAAATTCCTATAGACAAAAAATGTGGATACAAAAAAATAATAATAATGAGATAGAATGAAATAGTATAGTGAGAAGGGGGGGTAAAGAATAAAAATAGTAAAATGGAACAAAAGCATTTAGTGGGCATTAAATAGGTTCCTACCCCTTTGGGAAAGAAGAGACCCTACCATAATTTGACCATTCCCCCCTTTCTCTCTCTCTATATAGATTTAAGGGAAGAGTGTGGGTTTGCATATATTACCCTTTCCTTTTTAGATAGTGCATAATTTATGCCCTTCATGACATGTCTCTTTCTTCAAAACCCCTCTATATATTATATATTTACATATATACTCTCAAACATTCACAATACCCATCAAAAACCTATTCCTCCCCTTCATTCACCAAACCTAAAAGGACAATCTTATTCTTATTTATTCATTCTATTTTTTGCATCATTATTATTTCTCATCATCTCTACTTTCACCTATTTTCTTCCTCTCCCTCAAAACATGTANTCTATTTTTATTGAAAACACACAAACATGGTGCCTTCATCCATACTCTATTTCTAGTCTCTAGCCAAACCTTCAACTACTATATCATTACTATATATATATATATGTCTTCAAAAATTGTTCGAGAAAGCTGTTACAACGATATTAACGATTGTAGTTTTACATTGTTGAAATTACGATAAAAAAAACTATAGTGTATTTCAAATATAAATCTAAATGTCAATATTAGTGGAGGAACATAGTTGTAGTGGTCCAATTAATGAGTTTTTCGTATTTTTCGTAGCGGGTAAAGTTTATATGAAAAGTTGTTTTTGTCATTCTTGTAATTAGGTTTTTTCCCCATAAGGGTAAAGTACTAGCATTTTTTTTTTCTCTTTGTTAGTTGTTCTATCTTATATGTTGTAATATATTCCATGCTTATAGTCAAAATAAGCTACAAAATCAAATCAAAGTCATTAAACTACATTTTTTAAAAAAATATTTAGTGATATTTTAGTCTTATATATTTTTTTTTTCCATACTTTTCTTTTCTTGAGTAAATATTCTCTCTATACTTGAAGTAAAAGGAAGTTACTAAATTAAAACAAAGTCAATTAAATTACCTGCATTTTGATTATAATTAACGAGTAATATAATAATCAAAGCGTTAATGAACATAATTCAACTAAAATAAAAATATTTTCTTACCTAATTATACTATAATAAAAGAAGAGCAAAAAAGAGATATTGCATACATCTTTAATATCTTTCTTTCTTTACCTTTTGTATTGCTTTAAATAATAATCATAGGAAGCCCCACGAGTTTGGGTGGCTTATTATTTTAAATAAATTTAAACTTATAAATTTTAGCATGAAGAAAATTAATTTGAGTGTGTATAAACTATATGATTGGATCATAGATAAAGAAAAATCATTTTTATATAGAAACCAACATTTATATATGTAAACTAAAACATATTCTAATTTCAAGTCAACTATATGATTTCATAACCTTAAACTCAAATAAAATGAGTTAACATCAAAGCAAACATAACCCAATTGATATATTAGCGTGAGTAACCACGAAGTTCTATGGCTCGAATCCTCCTGCCTCACTTATACTAAAAAAAATGAGTTAATACGTGATAGTAACCTACCATACACACACATATATATCAACAAAATATATTTCTTTTGACGATATTTCCATGTTTCATATTTGTCGTTCTCGCAACCCTTACAAGAAAGGCTTGGATGAGAGAGTTTCATCTACCTTTTCTCTCTCATTATTCTAAGTGGTTTTACACTTCTTGTGTCTTTCGAAGTAATTTCATGTTTTTTTTTTTCACCATAAAAAAATCAAACAAAAATTTTATACACCAATTAAAACCTAGCTTAATGGATAAAGAAAGACTCATATTATATATCCATCTTAAAGATCCATATGAACTAAAAAAAGCACACATGTAGGACAAATGAATGATGGGATTAGAGACAATGTAGAATATAAAATGGGATTATTAGAAAAAGTAATTAACATTAGTAAGAGAGAGATTAGTTGTGTGAAGGGCATGGCATTTAAAATCCCAAAGAGGTTAATTAATTAGGGTTGGTTGGATTTTGGGTTCTTCTTCTTGTTCCTCTTCCCATTGAGGAGATGAACTACTGTTTATAAAAAGTGTTTTTAAGGTTATAATAATAAAAAAAAATTTAAAAAAAGGACTGAAAATGTAAGAGGGTGTGAAGTGAAAGAGACAAAGCATATATATCTCTGTAAAAGAGAATAATAATATTATGTATGAGTTGTGAAACTGTATGAATGAATTAATTTATCTCTTTATCTTCATCTTTGTATTCATATTCCATTACATTGAGGGGACAATTATGTCTCCCCCATCCCCCACTACCTTTTGCTTCCATTTTATTTTTTATTCACTTCTCTCTCTCCAATAAAACAAACTGTTCTTTCTTCTTCATTCATTGTTCAATAAATGTTCAAAAATAATTCACAACCAAATATATATAATCATTTATGTAACTATCATAGCAAGAATTGCATTTTATTCTTTGTTCCTCATTAATTTTATTTATGAGTATAATAATAATAATAAATGTAGAAGATACATCAATTAGAGACTACTATATATTATTGTGGTCAAGTAATGTCTAAAGGTTGAAGGTTTAAAAAAAAAACAATATAGGTCTACATTATATTAAATGAAAAAAAAATTAAACAATTATTATTTATAATGAAGCATGATTACTAATTTCAAAATCAATAAGAAATTTAAAAATTTTAAATTATAATTATTTTATTTGAAAAAATATTATTTTTATAACTATTTAAAATAAATTATTACCAAAATAGCATATATAGAATGGGTTGTTTTCACATATAACAAAATAAGCGAATTTATTTATAAATATAGCAAAATGTCTTTGTTTATCAGTGTCTATCACTAATACACAATAGACAGTAACATTTTGTTATTTTTTAAAATATTTCTAACAATTTTGTCATTTAAAACAATTCCTCAAAGAATAATTATAAATTTGATAAAGAGTATAAGACATGATGTTGTAACGCTCTACCTAAGATTCAAAATGATGTGTGATTTGAATCTTAGGCATGAGCATAAGATGTTAGAGATGGAACCAGAGTAGAATCTTTCCTAATATGATATGATTAATATAGAGACGACCCAAGATGAAGGTTGTTGAGTATGTGATGCTCTCAAGTAAATAAGGACTACATGAATGAACTGATATTACATCTAAATAAGAGCGATATTAAGGATATATAAATATAGTTAAGAAATATTTTAAAAATTTATAGTTACCATTTATACCAACAAATAATTTTTTTTTTCTAATGACTTAATCAAGAAGACTCTAAAATTAAGCGTACTTTAGTTTCAAGCAATAATCTTATGTTCATGAACTCCTTAATTTTTGTGTATATAACATTAAACATGCTCAAAAGACCTATAGTTATTTGAGACAAACAAAAGTAACATGCTAGGATTTCAATGGAGTTACACATTTCAAATATATATAGTTCATATGTAATTATAAATATAATACAATTCTTAGAAATATTTTTAGTCAAATTAAAAAGGAATTATCATATTTTGATATTGATAGTTAATATACCATTATTTACTTTAGTAATTCATATATTTAAATTGTAATCAATGATAGATCTAATTCCCAATTGCCTATAACTACATCAACAAATTAATTAATTAAACTTAGATATGGAATTAGTATAATAATAACCACTGGTTACTGATGATGTGTATTACACCTTATCGTTTAGTATCTTCTCAATATTATTTACAACCATTAAAAGATTATTTGGAAGAGGCATCTATATTTGGAAAAAAAAAAGTTTATTTAGAACTTTACTGTCTCTTAAAGTTATGTTCTCATGGTTCATTTTTCATGAATAACCTTTTTTGTTAAAATATTTAGAATTATTTCTCTTTTTGATATCATGAAATTATATTGTATATCTCAAAGGTAATATATAAATCTTTACTTTTACTTTCACGTGCCACCAAAAAAAAAAAAAAAAAAATTCCTAAATCACTTTCTGAAAAAATTAACTACTTAAAAATCATCATCGTTCAACTACTCTAATTATTATGCTAAAACAAGTATAACTCAATTGACATATGGATGTGTGGTTCGAATTATCTATCTTATATTGTACTAAAAAATTACTAAAACTTCCTACTCGCAGATCTTTAACCAACTTAAAACATATTATTAAGAGTTTAGAAATCGTCTGATTGGAGATGGTTGTTCAACCTAGAGTTTTGGAGTATATGAATGTTTTTTTTTTGCTGCTACTTTTTTATGTACTATACAATTAGAGTTGTATTTTTAATAAAAAGTTTTAAGTAATAACAAATTTATATTAAATTTCTAAATTTTCACTTCCACTCAAATTTGATATGAGATTGAATGTGAATATAACAAATTCTTTTAGCTTGAAATAACTCTAGATGTCTTGAATTTAAATAGTACATCTTAGGATAAAGTTTGAATATGTCTAAATTTAATACCAAGGTACATGTTAAGTTCTATCTAAATTTTGGTTTAGATATGGAATATAATTCTAAGATAAAATCTATGGAATTTAATATGAGATGAATATTAATTATGTCCAATTTCAATTTGATTCAAATATTCAAATTTATCTAAACTTATCTTTGGATTTAAACTCATCCAATTTGTGCATTATCATTTAAAATAAAATTTATAAGGAAAATTTTTATCGATAGAAAAAATTTCAAACTATTTATAAAAACAGCAATAGAAAAAAGACATTGATAAACATTGATAGATTTCTATCTGTATCTATCATTGATAGACTTCTATCAGTTTCAATCACTTATAGACACTAATAGACTTGATAGACTTCTATCAACCTCTATAAAAATATTAAAATTTTACTATTTTGAGTAAATAGTTTTTTTGTTGTTCTATTTTTGGCGATCCTTCCATTCATAATTTGGTTTCCAAACAAGTAAGTTTGTTTAAAATAATTTTTTATTGATTTTTTTTAAAAAAACATTAATCTCTTTTGTGGGTGAGATTACTAGAAATATATTAGAAGAGAGGAGAGAGAGGAAGATAAGAGTTTTTCGATAATTATGTAAACTTTAATAGCGAACATGGTTTAAGTTGGTAAGATAAAAATTATTTAATATTGTATCGTAAAATATATGGGTCCAACTTAAGTGGACGAACCAACGTTTAAGTCATTTCAAATCGATTCTAAATTTTCTTCTCTTTCAAGTGATGGGCATTTTAGAATTGGTTTTGACTCCCATTTGGATGTGTGCATAAATAAAGATGATATAAAGAGATAGAGAGATTCTGTGAAAAAGAGTAATTTTGACGTTTATGCTATCAAATCAAACGGGTCTATTTTTCATAATGTGATCTTAATTATACCTTAAAAGAATCATTAATTGCCAAGAGAAGATCTTAAAATTGTACCAAAACTAAGCCAAACAGCCATTTAGTTAATAATTATGGCTAATTAATTAATTAATTTAGGTCCCACTTTTCAAACCCAAAGTTTATTTATTTTCTTCAAAACAATAATAATAATAAAAAGGTGTTTGTAGAAACATGCATGTCCCACCATCAAATCAAAGCAATATCTTCTTCCCAGATAAATTGCACACATCCATGCATCTTTATTGGGATTACACTTTTTTTTTTCCCACATATAAACTATACATTTTTATCTATAAAAATGTTTAAAGTATTTTAGTCATTGTTTAATTTTGAAAAAACACTCTTTTTAATCATCAAATTTCATGAATATGTTTATTTAGTTTCTAAATTTTCAAAATAAAATTTTTAAGACTAATATATTTGATTCAAATATAACTTTTTAATTTCTGTACTTTTAAGAATTCACCTTTTTAGTTCCAATTTTTTAAGAATAAATGTTAAAAGTCGTTTAAGTAATTATTTTATTATTATATATGATATTTTAAATTAGAAAAAGTTATTTTAGAGAAAAAAATCTTTCTTTAAAAATTATTTCTTTCTATCGAAATCGAACCAAACCGAACCACTTACACCCCTTAAATTCAAGGATCTTTTAAACATATTCTTAAAAATTCAAAAACTGAAAAGGTGAAATTTGAAAACCTTTAAGATTTAAAAAGATATATTTTGAAAATTCAGGAACCAAATAATATACCTATTTTTTTTATAAAAAAATCAATGACTAAAAATTTACATTTTGAAAACTAAGAGATCAAACATGGATATTCTTCAAAATTCAGAGATTAAAAAAATAATTTTCTCTTTAATTTTTATGTTTTTAATTTTTTTACCAATTCAATCCTCAACTTTAGCATGTAACACTTCTATACTAAATTTGATTATTGAGATCAGTGATTCAATTCTTCCATCTCTACAAATTGTAAAAATAACAACAACAATTTTATCTTTATTGTGATAAATCCATCGAAATTAAGTATCACTTTTTATTATATAACAGTTTGGTCTTTGTAGTGATATAAACATATTTTACTCTCCTAATATGTTTATTAAATTACATATTCAAGTAAAATCTCAACAATATTTTTCATGACATAAATTAAATTGTGATAAATTTGAAAGTCAAATAACTTAAATTTTTACACATTAATGCAGAACATTGTTTGAAATCCTTAAAAACTAAAGTTTAATTTATAGACTATTATTACTTCCACGATGATACCATTTTAATCTTTAAAGTTTTTATAATATTTGACGTCTTAAATACATTTTTCTTTTTTAAAAAAATTAGGACCAAATTGTAAATGGTATAAATTTTAGAGACCAAAACTTATATATTTTGACTTTAGTTTTTATGGATAAATGCTAAACCTTTAACTAATTGTACATAGGATTTTTTTTTTTTTACAAAAAAAACCTAATTGTAGATACCATAGAAGTTTCATTGCCATCAATGGTGAAAAGTTTTATTGGGTATATGTTAGCTTGTTTTTTCTTATTCAAGAGTTATTGTAAATATAATTTCTGTGCATGCTTTAGTATTATTGGTAATTTGTACCTCTCTAGTTTGAAAAAATCAATTTTTTTTTTCAATTCAACAATGTATATATTTTTTTAAGAAATATTATAAGAAAAGAGGGCCGAACCTACCAAAATCAACCATCTATATAGGAGATAATAACATCCAACAATCACAAAAGAAAAGCAGAATTCCAAAAAGATATGGAATACATCTTAGGAGCGATTTTGATTAACAAAAACAATATGAGAAGACGCTTAATAAAAAGTGCGTTGAGCAATGGGACTGCTCGATCTTGAGTAATGGTCAAATGAGATTGCTCCCGTCCTCTAGCAAGCCTTCTAATTTCGTTCAACTACGTTTGTAATAGGGTCTACATATAATCTTTTAATTAAAAAAAAAATATATGTTTTAATTACTTGGACCTATTTTTTAATTTGGAAAGTACATCTTCTGTAATTTTTTTTTCTTTTATCTAACTATGTGCTGAAGTCGGAAAGGATATATTTGCAATCTATAATCTTTTTTTTTTTTTTTGAATTAATCTCTAATTCATTTATTAAAAGGCCACCAGCTTTGAAAAGCATTTTGATCCACTATAATACCCTTAGTCAAATATTAAATTAACAAATATACCACCCACGATTAATTATCATAATTATTAAATTAGATATGAAACTTAATTCCCATAACAACATTTAATATGTTGAGATATTAAAAAATTTGTTTATATTTATTTAATTTAAGAACTCGGAGAAAATTTGAGTTTCAGTTTCATGATGATATTATTAAACTTCAAAAGTTAGTTATATTTAATTAAATAAAAAAATCGTGGAATCTCAAAAAGTTTTAAGTAAAACAACAAAATTAGTTATCGTAATAATTTAATGTATTTGTAACATATAAATTAATTATTAAGCATCATCGTATTAAATAGTTGTTGTTTCAATTTTATAATCATTATTATTAAAATTGAAATGGAATTTTATAATCATTATTATTAAAATTGAAATTGATGCCTAAATAAATTTATTATGAATTATATAAAGGGATCTTTTTAAATATAAAAAATATTTAAAAATATTTATACTTTATAGCACCTTGTAAATATTTTAAAATTTTTCTATTTATAAGAATTTTTCTTATATAAATATAATAATATTGAGAAATATTCAAAATTTAGTTAATGAAGAAGCTACGATTTAGGTATAAATTACACTCAACTTTTTCTTTCTATCTTTCTTTAAACTTTTCTTTGTTGAGATATGAGGGATGAGATTGTTAGTGTTCATAGTTTTTTTTTCTTCCATAAGACATTTGTCAATCAAAACAATAAAATCATCAAATTTTCTCTCTTTCTTCTTTCATATGAGATCGTTACTTTAAAAAATTTTGCTCACTCATACATGGTCAACTTTCTTAAGAATTAAAAATATCATCAAATAACATATATAACTTAATGTTTCTTTTGGTCAAATATTGCATTGACCAATTAAAAAAATGAAATTGATTTGCGAATAACACATAGAGAGACTAATTAGCCAATTGATGTTGAACAACACGTAGTGCAAGAGCCATTAGCAAAATAAAAATAAAGTGAAAAAGAGTCTCTCATTTTCTGATTACCTTTCCATGCTTCTATTTCAGTAATAACCAATTGGATCTCACTCATCTCTTCAGAGGCAGGTGTTAATAAGCTTCAAAACCTCAGATTCATTATCACTGCTTTTGAGAAATTTACTAAAATGCCTCTCTTACAGGGATCAATGTGGATTCTGATTTAATAAATCAAGCTGAGAACACATAACACTGTTTGGCAACAAACTTACTTATTACATATTTGGGGGTAATCCTAAATCGCAGTCCTTTTGGCTCCCCATTATCGAGAAGGTTGAGAAAAAGCTAGACTCTTGAAAATATTCATATATATATATATATATATAAAGGCGGTCGTTTAACTTTGCTTCAACTGGTTCTCAGTAATCTTCCCACATACTACTTATCCATCTTTTCTGTCCCAGCTTCTATACACACAGGAACTTTCTATGGGAAGGTGGCTCTCACCTTGTGAGATGGGACTATGTCACTTATCCAAAGGAAAAAGGTGGTCTTGGTGTCGATCAGGTGAAGATCACTAACATTGAGCATTCCTTAGCAAATGGCTTTGGAGATAGTTAACTGAAAAAGACATTTGGAAATCTTTAATCAATGCTAAAATAACAATCTCATAAGCTTGGCTCCTTTCCTCATTTGTGTAAATATAAAAGCTTGAAAGCACCATGGCATCACATTGTTCAATTCCAAATTCAGATTCTTGATCACTCCATTAGCCACATAGTTGGGGGAATGATACATTATTTTAGTACCATCATTGGACTCAAAATGGCTATCTCTATCAAACTGTCTAGAGATTTTTTCATTGTCAACAACCCCTTCTTGACTCTGCATAATACTTGGGATTCTGACAATAATATTTGGAACCTACAGCCTTGTCGACCTTTACTGCAACCTGAACACAAAGCTTCCAATTCATTGTATGTTTAAATTGAATATTTAAATTTATATTATATAAATGAATAATTTATTTTTAATTCATATTCTACAATTTTATAATTAAAATTCCACCAAGCAACCCTTTCCCTCATCCTAGTCTTTATTTATAATATATTTATTTCTTTCTACTAAAAAAGATATTAAATTTTTAATCAAAATTTGAGTAATTTATCTTTAAATTCAAATTATCATGTAAAACTAATCACAATAATTAATTTAGTGATAGAGTTAATTATTTAATTAAAATTTGTCCATATTAATGATTTAAATAATTGGTTTTGGTTTTTTTTTTTTAAAAAAATCCCATAGGAAACCCGATCTTCGCGAATTCTCCGCGAGGAATCCCTACGAATTTTCTACAAGGAATCATCGCCCCAATTTTCGTGAGGAATGGGGATGGAGAATGAAATAGAGGGTGGGGATGGGGACGGAAAATGGCATCCCGACTCCGTCCCGCCCCGTGGACATCTCTAATTTGAAGTACTAAGTCTTCTCTATTTTCTAATTACGACGCTTCCTCTGTTGCTTTAAATTGGAAGGTGTTTCTATAGCCCCTACCACTACTTTCTTTTCCTTTTACTCTTTTGGTTGGAGCTTTTCTTTTAACTCTTTGTGTATAACTCTCTTTATAGGAATGCTGCACTGCTGGTTTGGACCATGATCGAGAGTGTTAGATGCACTCCCTGATTCCTTCCTCCTTTTAGTATTTTGTTAAAAAAAAAAAAAAAAAAAAAAACAGAGTGGAAAATCGACAACAGTTTGAGAATAAAAATGTGAATGATTATGTTTTGGAAACATAATAAGCAACAATTTATAGAAAAAAAATGAATATTTTAATTTCGGTGTTTGTTCTTTATTTTTTTTAAATATATTTCTTTAAAAAACCATATTTTTGCATCATAATCATAAACTGGCCAGTTTTTATATAATTAATTAATTTATATATTAGTCATTAAATTATACGTCCAATTAATAGACAAAATGTCATTAAAAAAAAATAATTGTCTATTTTTCTTTCAGTGAGCTATAGAGTTTTTAAAATAAATAGCAAATAATCTATGGACCTTTAATATTAATATTGTTGTTTTTAAAACTTATTAGAGAAATATTGTTGTTTTGAAACTTATTAAAGAAATATTGTTGTTTTGGGATTTCGAGGCTAGAAGTCGAGGGTTGAGGATTCAACTAATGTAGAGGTCAACGTTGAGAACTCAACAAACAAACAAAAACTTGGAAATAATACGTAAATTAGTGTTGTCGAGGGTTGAAGTTTCGACATACATAAGTCGAAACTTCAACCCTCCACATGGAAATTGTCTTCACTTTATTTACTTTCCATAAGTCTGAAAAAGTGCATATATATCACCAAGCTGCCCCTGCTCTGATTCTCCTGCACGATTCCCTACATGCATTGACGTTATCCGATTCCCTTGCTCCGATTCCATGCATTCATTGACGCATTCATGCCCCTCT
>NC_052359.1:71937284-71978730 GCF_009727055.1 Benincasa hispida | reverse complement strand
GCCTCTCATACTTTTGCAACTATGGGCTTGGGAGCGATTTCCAACAATGGCTCTACAGCTACATCATGTTAATGATGTTCAGTTAATTGGACGAGCCTACGGTTCTCGGTATGTTGTTTTAATTCAATTTAATTTTTATATCATTGATCTAGTTAATTTAAATTATAAATTATCAATTTAAAAATTTAGGTGGAGAGACAAATTTTGTGTGACTAGGACAGCCACACATGTAGTCAACCAGTATAGATACATGTTTGATCTGCTTCAACCTGAATAGGTACATTACACTAAACCTAATTGATTATTTTATTCACATTTTTATTGTATTTTTATTTAGTATTTTCTAATATAATATTTTGTGTTTCAGGTTATTTGGGAGCCGTACAAAATTATTGTGCATACTTTGCCTTATATGGTGGACGATGAGTCCTCTCATATGTTTTCACATTGGTGAGGCATCTTCTTGACAAGGTGATGAGACAATTTGATTTTCAACAGGATATCTCATCGCCTTGTAATACTAAACCCGTACTACATGATATTAACTTAAGGACTGTAGATTGGTCCGAAAAAGTTACACATTTGATAGTGCGATGGCACTATCGTGCAAGGTTTATTGCAATGGGGGTTTCTCTTGAACAATTTGACACAGATGTCACTTCAGAATATATTCATTGGTATAATAATATCACAAGGCGCTACGCACTCGTCCGGGAGCAGCTGTGGTCATCTGGTAAATAAATGAATATTATCTAATTTTTTTAATCTAAATTTATTTTAAATATTGTCTAATTGTTTTATAATTCATAGAGATCGAACAACAGTAGACTCCGTGAGGTTGCGAATGATCTGAACCAGGTTCTTGCTATATGTAGTGACAAACAAAGCTATATGGAGGAAATTCATTATATGTACGATATACCTATTATTCCTCCACCAGCTCCTAGACGTAGAGGACCTGTTCGGGAAGAGGATGAGTTTGATGAGGTTGCACATAATGTGGAAGAGTTGCCCCCTATGACGCAAACGCAGAGTCAAACTGATTATGTTAGTCCGATGATGATGATGCCAGCATTTGGTTTAGGACATTATGACTCAGAGGCTGGTCCTTCGTTTTCATACGTGCATAGACATGGTCAGGATCGTGGAGAGCATAATGAATATTTATATTATGAAGCGCTTGCAGAGGTACCAGAGCAACATCAAGAAGAACCCGAGCAACCTCAAGTTTGAAGTGGACGACGACAACTAGCTTGAAATCGACGACGTCCGCCTGGTGGGACACGTTGATTTTTGTAATTTTTTTTATATAAATGAGATATTTAATTTACATTTTTTTTATTTTTATGAGTTATTATTTTTTTTAATTTATTCTTTTTAGAGTTTAAATAAAATAATAAAATATTTTTAGAAATTGTTTTTATAAAATGGAAAATTAAAAAAAAAGAAGAAAGGATTGGAAAGAAGAAGGTGGAATGTGTAATAATTAAAAAGGAAAAAAAAGGAAATTTGTACGATATTCTCGCTCTCTATCAAAATCTCGTTATTTTGCTCTCGCTCTTGCTCAAAATCCCGCTCTATCTCATAATCTCGTTCTCGAATTTGATTGGTAAGTTTAGTTGCAAAAAAAGGAGATTCATTAGCTCGTTATTTAGTCAGACTTGCTGAGATGACAAAATCCGTAAAAATTATTCAACAAGCTTTGGAAGGAATTCCAGGGGGACCTTATGAAAATTTAGAAATACGATCTTTTGATAGAGGAAGGTCTCCGGAAAGATAATTACACAGGCTCAATAATAATGTTAGGAAAGGGCAAGGTCGAGGGTTTAAAGTTCGACGTACAAATGAAAGGAAGGTCGCTAGGTTGAATTTTCAACCCTCGACTTATTTAAAAAAAAAACAACAACAATATTTTTACAAATAGTTTGAAAACAACATTATTTTCCTAAATAGTTTTTAAAAGGACAAATATCCTTTTAATTTTCCCAATAATCTACTATTAATGATAAATTTTCAAAAGTTTGAAATTTTAAATATTTTGGTACCTTTTTTATATTAATGCTAATAAATCACACACTCTGTTGGATTGATTCTAACCATGCTCAATCCATTTTTCCCCCCCTCTTTTTCATAAAATTAGCAACACGGCTGTCACATTTTTTTTTTAATACATGACTTCTGAATAAAAGCACATTATTAAACAAGTTTATTATTGTTTTAAATCTTACAATAAAAGGGAATCAACTTGATGAATTTTTGTTTATATAGTAAATATAAATTAAAAGCAACAATATTTTACAAAAAGCAACCAACTAAATGTTGCAGACAATTATTTACGGAAAATAATTGCACAATAGATTGTGCATGTGAAATGCTATTAAACTAGGTTCATTCTTACACTAAATTATACTTCGCTTATCTTATATTATATTACTTTTGCGATATCTACTTAAATTTTTAAATTTAATGATTCATGCCTTTCAAAATAAAAGTTACTAACTTCACCTACAAATAAACTAAAACAAAGTTATATAATTTATATTATGAAATACATCCACCATCAGAACATATATTTTTACGATTCTCAAAGAAAAAAAAAACATTTTCACTATTACTTAATTAGACAGGTATATGTTAAACCTATGTATTATTATAAAATAATTAATTCAAAAATTAGTTTTAATTAGTTTTAACTATATACTCTATTGAAATTTAAAAAAAAATACTCTATGAATGATTTTGTGGACCAATTTTACAAATAGGATTCACGTAGGTCAGGCCGTAGATGATAATTATTTCTTTTCCTCTCTCTCTACATAATAATAACTTTGTAAAAGACATGCAAATGGAGGAAAACTTAAAAAGGAAGAACCTTTTTCTTTTTGTTCACTTTCTTTAAAAAAAAGCACTTTCACCATCTTCCTAGAAGGATTACATGCCCTTGGATTTAATCCATTTTACTAATGTAGAAAAGGTTATATATATATATATGAAGGATGAAATGGGGGAGAAATATAGTGAAGATGTTCAAATGCGTTATACAATCCTCACATTCCTTTTGATTTTTGAATTTTCAAATATTCTCTTTTAGAGATCATAAACTATTGTTGGTTATTCTATCCCCACATATTGGGTACGTTCAACATGTTTTATTCGTTGGTAGAGGTGTTCGTGGGGTGGGGTGGGTTGGAGTGGGTTAGGTTGAACCACTTTTTAGACCCAACCTAATTGTTCGGGTGATAAGTTTCTTCAATGTAAATAACCCTTATTAAAAAAAAAAATGAACCCAATCTAACCTAACCCAACCATGAAATATTTGGATTGGGTTGGTTTGGGTTTCTCGGGTCATTTATTTAAATTTTTGTTTTAAAAATAACTAAGCGTTAATATGTAAAAATTTTAGTTAATTATTTTCATATATTGCATCAAAATTAACAACTCAATTCAATATATTTTATGAAAATTTTCTTTCCAGAGAGCTTAAAAATTAGTTTTAGAAATTATTGGAGAATAAATTATCCAAAAAATCATGAAATTAAAATATATTAAAATAAATATATGCATATATAATTGTATCATTAGTAAAAAAAAAAATAAAGATAATCTTTTCTTAAAAAAATCAATAATAAGTTCGGATGATTCGGGTTGGTTTGGATGAACCCATGAACCAACCTAACACATAAAATTTGCATTTATTTGAATCCAACTCAATCCAAACCGTACGGATTGGGTGGATTGATCGAGTTATTTAGGTCATTGGGATTTTTGAACACCCCTAATCACTAGTCCCCCTTTAATTTCTTAATAAAAAATATTTTTGCTTTGGCTTCTGTTAGTGAGTAATGAAAAACTGACTGCAGAAATTATGAAAATACTAAAAAATCTAATCTTGAAGAGTTTTTTTCTTCAAATATAGGAAAACCTTGATTCCTAAGGTTGCACCTAATGACCCACCATGATTTTCTTCCTCGTGCTATCCCTCATTGAGAAAAAAAGATTTGTGATCGATTGGGACAAAAGATCAAATGGGTGTCTCATTTAGCTCATTAAACTGGGATATCATAAATCTTTCTCCATGACTATCTACCCCGAATCTCTAGAATGGCTACGGAATCCTTTAAACACTACTCAAACTCTCTTGGAATAATCGAATCTTCCAGGAGAAAAGGTATGACTCTTTCATTCTATGGATTTAAAAAAACATCTAATAGAAGGGCTGCATTGTTAAAATTTACAAAGTAGATGAAAGGGGAAGGAAATGTTATGTTATGATCCCAGAAGGTTCTAAAAACACATGATGGATGGAATTTCTTGATATGCTCATGTACAAAGGATAAAAAGAAAGAAGGCAGCAACCACGTACAACAAAAGCCCAAAAATCAACCTGATACACAAAGGAAACTCAATGATACCTGCATAATGTCTTACGCTGAAATTGCATAATCCAATTAACAAATCTCACATGCTAGAGTTGCATCCTCCAGTGAGCAGATATTAGATATCCCAACTTGTTGAAATTCCTTGAATCTGTTTGTTGGCGCTTCGAACAATGAAGACTATATAAACTCTCTAACCCTAGAGGTCCCGTTTTTTATGTAATTTCTGAAAACATTCTCTCAAATAATATTGTTCTCCCTCTGCCCGTAGACGTAGCTAATACACTGTTAGTGAACCACGTATATCTATGTGTCGATCTTCCCTATCTCTACGTTCCTTTTTGTGTTCTTTAATTGTCGATTTCGCAACAAACTAGTATCAGAGCATTGCCAGGGTTTCTTTGAAATTCCATATTTGTTCGACAATTGAAGATGTCTGGCGTGAACGTAAAGATCGACAAATTTACCAGGAGGAAAGTTTTGGTTTATGGCAGATCAAGATGCGATCCCTGCTAAATCAGCAAGGGTTGTGGGTGCCACTAACGGGTAAGACAAAGAAGGTTGTCGTGGATGACGAAGAGTGGCAGACTTTTGAGGAGAAGGCTCATTCGACGATCATGCTATGTTTGGCTGATGACTTCATCATCAAGGTCGCGGATGAAGAAACTGTTGCTGGTCTTTGGTTGAAGTTGGAAAGTCTTTACATGAAGAAATCTTTAACCAAGAAGTTGTTTATGAAGAAACGGTTGTATCATCTACGTATGCAAGAAGGTACATCTCTACGAGACCATCTTGATCAATTAAATAAAATTTTATTAGATCTTCGTAATGTAGAGGTTAAGGTTGATGATGAGAATGTTGCCCTAATTCTGTTGACATCTTTGCCGTCGTCGTATGAGACTTTTGTTGACTTGTATATTGGAGGGAAATAAACTCTGACCTTAAAAGATACAAAGTCCATGTTGTTTATGAGAGAGGATCGTCAGAATGTAGGAAGTTCAGTTATAGAAAATCAGGCATTTGGGTTAGTTGCTAAAGGGAGCAAGAGACATAGGAATTTTGGTAAGCAGAAGTCGAATTAGAATAAAAGGTCTTCGAAGTCAAAGGGTTATAGGTCAGATGATATTTATAACTACTGTAAAGAAAAGGGGCATTGGAAAACTGAATGTCCTAAGATAAAAAGGAATCAGAAAAAGAAGGAAAAGAGTGACAAAAGAGAAGCATTTGCCTCTGTTACACAAGTTGAGATTGATTCTGAAGAAGTCGAGATCAATTCTGAAAGAGATCTAGCTTTAGTTGTGAATGAACATTCACATTCTGATGATGTGTGGGTTCTTGATTCTGGGGCATCTCATCATATGTGCCCAAATAGAGAGTGGTTTTCAACCTATCAGCAAATAGATGGAGGGAATGTTAGCATGGTTAATGGTGTTGTGTGCAAGATAGTTAGAATCAGCTCAGTCAAGATACGAACACATAATGGTGCCTTCTACACTTTAAAAGAGGTTAGGCATGTTCCACTAATGAAGAAGAGTTTGATATCCTTTAGTGTACTCGATAGCAAGGGTTACAGTTTTGAAGGTAAAGGTGGAGCAATGTATGTCAATAAGGGTTCTGAGGTAGTTCTGAAAGGCATAAAGCGTGGAACACTGTATTTTCTATTAGGTTCCACGATAACAGGTTATACTGTTGTGGCATCGTCGGTCATTCACAAGGATGATCTGACTAAGTTATGGCATATGAGACTTGGTCATATGAGTGAAAAAGGGATGCAAATTTTGTCAAAAAAAAATATCTTCTTTGTGGGCACAAGGTGCAGGATTTTTAATTTTGTGAACATTGTGTATTTGGGAAGCTTCATCGCAGCAAGTTTCTAAGAGGTGTTCATCGTACAAAAGGGACACTTGATTATATTCATTCAGACTGTTGGGGACCTTCCAAAGTTGAATCTATTGGAGGCAGTAGGTATTTTTTTTATCTATAATTGATGATTACTCAAGAATGACTTGGGTTTTTATGATGAAACATAAAAGTGAAGCCTTCAAGAATTTCAAGCAGTGGAAGATATTGATTGAAAATCAAACTGGGAAGAAGATCAAAAGGCTGCGAATTGATAGTGGTCTAGAATTCTATGTATCCGAATTTAATGAGTTCTGTAAAGCTGAGGGGATTGTTCGCCATCACACTGTTCGGAATACTTCACAGAAAAATGGGGTTGCATAATGTATAAATCAGACGTTGTTGGAGAGAGCAAGATGCATGCTCTCTAATGTAGGGTTGGCTAGAAGGTTTTAGGTAGAAACAGTAAATACATCATGTTATCTAGTCAATCATGGACCTCACATAACTATTGATTGTAAAACACCTTACGAGGTATGGTCTGGTAAGCCTGCAAATTATTCTTTATTAAAAGTTTTTTTGTTGTACTGTCAACTATCATGTTAATGAGGGTAAATTAGAACCGAGAGCTAAAAAGGGTATATTTGTAGGTTTTGGGGATGGAGTTAAAGGATATAGAGTCTGGTCACCTTCTAGAATAAAGTCATACTTAGTAGGACTGTGATATTTGATGAAAATTCCATGCTTAACTCAACTGTAAAGCCTTTTGTGACGTCTACTGATGTGGGAGAAAGTAGTAGTGTTGATAAGCAGGTGGAAATGCAATTCACTTCAACTGTGAATGAATTACAACATCAAGGTGGAGAAGATCAACACGTTACTACAGAAATTGATGTGCAACCAGAAATTAATGTGCCTAGAACATCAGAAGTTGATTTTCCTGAGAATTCTAGATCACGAGTAGATCAATCGAGCATAGCTTGTGATAGAGTTAGAAGAGTTGATGTTGGACCTTTTGTGAGGTATGATTTTGAAGATATGGTTACTTTTGCATTGCAGGTTGCTGAAGAGGTGGATCCTCATGAGCCATCCACCTATAGAGAAGCTGTGTCATGTGGTGAGTCTGCTAAATGGCTTGCTATTATGGGGGATGAGATGGAATCTCTTGACAAAATCAGACTTGGGAATTAGTTAAACAACTTAAGGAGAGAAAAATTATCACTTGTAAATGGGTCTTCAAGAAAAAGGAATATCACCTTCATAGGGCATTAAATATAAAGCTCGAGTTGTTGCTAGAGGGTTCACACAAAGGGAAGGAGTTGATTATAATGAGATCTTCTCAACAGTAGTCAGACATACTTCTATCAGGGTGTTACTAGCTATAGCACATCATAATTTGGAACTAGAACAACTAGATGTGAAGACAGCTTTCTTACATGGAGAGTTGGAGGAAGAGATTTATATGACCCAACCAGATGGGTTCCAGTGTCCAGGTAAAGAAGATTATGTTTACAAGTGGAAGAAATCTTTGTATGGGTTAAAGCAATCTCCAAGGTAGTGGTACAAACGATTTGACAGTTATATGATTGGACTTGGCTATAACAGGAGTCTGTATGATTGTTGTGTAACAACAAAGTTGATGATGGTTCGATGATTTATCTACTTTTATATATAGATGATATGATCATAGCTGCAAAGTTCAAGTCTGATATTCTGAAATTGAAGAATCTTCTCATTGCTGAGTTTGATATGAAGGATTTGGGTGCTGCTCAGAAAATTCTGGGTATGGAGATTTATAGGAACAGAGATAAGAATAAGCTCTTCTTGTCGCAGAAAGAATATATTTAGAAAATATTGTCCAGGTTTGGTATATCATCAGCTAAGCCTATAGATACTTCTAGTGCTGTAAATGCTCGTTTGTCATCTGTGCTTTCACCACAGTCTGAAACTGAGAAGGAGCACATGTCTCGAGTTCCTTATGCTAGTGGAGTGGGAATTTTGATGTATGCTATGGTCTGTACTAGGCTTGATCTTGCCTATGCTGTTAGTGTTGTCACCAAGTTCATGGGTCAATCTGGGAAGGAGCATTGGCAAGCCGTTAAAAGGATTTTTCGTTACCTTAGAGGTACATCTGATGTTGGTCTTGTTTATGGAAATTTCACAGAATGTTTGGTGACTGGTTATTCTGATTTTGACTATGCTGGAGATGTTGACAGTAGGAGGTCTATGACTGGCTATGTATTCACTCTGGGTGGTTCTGTTGTTAGTTGAAAGGCAACCTTACAGCCTACAGTTACTTTGTCTACTACTGAAGCAGAGTACATGGCCTTGACAGAAGCTGCTAAAGAGGGAATATGGCTGAGGAGGTTAGTTGGTGATCTTGGTTTGCATCATGACCAAACTATTGTATATTGTGATAGTTTGAGTGCAATATGCCTAGCCAAGGATCAAGTTCATCGTGAGAGAACTAAGCATATAGATGTAAGATATCATTTCTTAAGAGGTGAGTAGAAAGTTAAAGTGATGAAAATTTGTGCTACTGATAACCCTGCTGATATGTTCACCAAACCGGTTCCACAAGGCAAGTTCCAACATTGTTTGGACTTGCTGAATGTTTTGAATTTTTAGTGGCCCCTTTGTGGGACACTTTGAGGCATGAAGAAGAAGTCTGGGTACGTCTGGCGATATTGATTTATGTTGAATTTGGTACATCTGTTATCTGGGAGAGAATTCAAGTCAAGGTGGAGATTTGTTGAAATGCCTTGAATCTGTTTATTGGCGCTTCGAACAACCAAGGTTATATAAACTCTCTAACTCTAGAGGCATCGTTTTTTATGTAATTTTTGAAAACATTCTCTCAAATAATATTGTTCTCCCTCTGCCCATGGAAGTAGCTAACATACTGTTAGTGAACCACGTATATCTGTGTGTCGATCTTCCCTATCTCTACGTTCCTTTTTGTGTTCTTTAATTGTTGATTTTGCAACACAGCCCTTATTGATGTTAGGTTTTATGCCCTAAAACTCGTAGATAGTAGTGTTATTAATTGACTGTCATTAATAAAAAGTCATAGATGTTAATTCAATAAATGTTATTGTATTTTTTTCTATTTTGTCTTAATAACCCTAAAATAGTAACCACTAGATGTAACACCGTTAACTTGTTAGGTTTCTATTTCAAAAGGATACTTGCATGATATCCTACGCTAAAATTGCATCATCCAGTAAATAAATCTCACATGCTGGAATTGCATCCTCCAGTGAGCAGATATCAGATATCCCAACCCTTACTGATGTTGGGTTTCATGCCCTAAAACTCATAGATAGTAAGTGTTATTAACTGACTGTCATCAATAAAAAGTCATAGATGTTAATTCAATAAATGTTATTGTATTATTTTCTATTTTGTTTTAATAACCCTAAAGTAGTAACCACTAGATGTAACATCGTTAACTAGTTAGGTTCCTATTTCAAAGGTATGACCTAGGCAACTTAGTCTTAATCCTGAGTATATTATGAACTCTTTTTCACGAGGGACTGTCCTTTGATTTGTATGGGTTAGGGCTGCCAATTCACCAACTCAATATGCCTACCTTTTTAGGGACAAGACCGAGTGGGAAACTGGGAACATAATAATACAAGATGGATTTCACTCTTTCCTGTCTTTAAGGTAAGTAGATAAGTGTTCCCTTAAGTTATGTCTCTGAGACTTGAATAAAGGATCCTACTCTCTTATTGGCCCGAAAGGGGTTTCTGTTTATTCATTGGACCATAAACATGTTGTTCTTTAGAGAAGCACTAGTACTTAAAGAGTCAGAGGAAATCCAAGGGTAAAACAGTAATTTGACTCAGTTGAGTTACGAACACTCGTGAAGGATTAACTTGCTATTATTGGTCTATATCCATGGACACAAATATATTTGTAGTGAGAAGAGTGTAACTGTGGGTTTTTAGTGGAGTGTACCCACAGTTAACGAATATTGATTAACTTGGTTAATGAGTTTAGTCAATTAATCTCATATCGTTGGAGCTTCTGATCTACAGGTCCACCAGGTCCTCTTGTTAACTCACTAAAGAATAGAGAGATGATTTGAATTGTTCAAATCAATTTAAGAAAATTGTATATTAATATGATTAATATGTAATTGATTATGGATATGATCTATAATTCAAATTAAATTGGAAAGAAACATTTGAATAAGATTCAAATAATTAATTCAAGTGAATTTGATTCATAAAGAATTAATTAATAGAGAGGTGTTGTATATATACAAATGATATTTATGATAATTAAATATATATACGTTAAATTGGATTTAATGTATAAATAGTTATTTAATTAATGTACTAATTAATTAAATAAGTGTTATTTAATTAATTGTGCTAATTAAATAAATAAATATTTAATTAATTGTGCACAAGAAAAAATTGGAAAAAGACTAGGAGAAGGGATTCACCCTTCTCTATATAAAATCTTCCTTATGGCCCTTTTGGAGACACACAATACACACAGAACACACCAGAATTGCAAGCATTCGTTGTGTAATTTTTCTCTAAGCCACAAAAGAAATCCTTTCTACTCTCCCAAAAGTTTTTCCTTCTCACCCTCTTCCAATAGTTGGATACCACCTATCCTTCTATTGAAATATTTGATAATAATAAGGTTACTCTTGTGGTTGTGTTCAAGATTGTTCGAGGAAATATTCGTGTTCAAGATCGTTGGAGGAGTCTTTCATTGGAACATTGAGAGGATCGTTTTAGGAGTCTAGGAGTCTACAAAGGTGAGAATAGTTCTAATCTTTCCCTATAACATGCTATTTACATGTTTATTCTACATTTATTTTGTTTTAGTTTACTATTTTTGTTTATGTAAAAATCAATTTGCGAGATGCAAGGAGTTCACTACGGTTCCGCTGTAGAATTTGATCCCTTGAATTAAAAAGGTAGAAGAACAGACAGATAAAAAGCAGCGCAAAATATATGAAATTGAAAAAGTATAGTTTTTAAATTGGGACAAGGTGATCATTCTTTATAGACGTTATTTTCATGATGGTTGGACCTGAAAAATGGAGGCCCTTAGAGAATCTAATGAGGATATAGATGCTTTCAATCCTTTTCACACCAATAAAGCTTTAATTAGTGTTAGGGATGTGGAATAAGCACGATTACTCTGTCTAAACAAAGAATGGGTCACAGTTGGTCCATTTACAGTCAAATTTGAACACTGGTCTCCAACACTTCACTCAATCCCAAAATTAATCCTTAGCTATGGTGGTGGCTAGTTGCATTTTAAAGGTATTCCACTACATGCCCTGGAATTTAAGAACTTGCCTTATTTCAATTTGGAGACCTCTAAATCTAATTGAAGCCAAAATCAAAGTTAAAAACAATTATTGTGGCTTCATACCAACCAGCATTACACTTGTTGGCGAAGATAGGCAGACTTTTCTTGTCAACATGTTGACTCAGCCACGGAAAGTGGCTCACCGAAAAACACCCAAAAGTCCATGACGCATTCTTTCAAGAAGCAACTACTACTACTTTCGATGCATCTTACCAAAATGCTGAAACTTTCTCCTTCCAAGGCAGCTATGCTAGACCCCCTACACACAAAGCAGGCCCCAACCACATCGAAAATTCACATAAGGTACTAGAGGAGAGACTTAAAAATGAGAAACGGAAGATGAATAGTCAACTATGCTTGAGGAAGAAACACACAAAATCAAAGCTGCCTTATAGACAGGACAAAAGAAAAAAAAAAGTAACATTACCCTTCAGCCACTAATACAAACTTTGTACATGAAAATCTCTCTAATCCTGACACTATTATAGAGAACAACCTAAACAACTTATTTGTTAAAACTGTTGAAGACACTTATGAAGCATCAAATAAAATAGATGAAGCCACAACCAAAACAAAGAATACCACCACCAACACTGAATTTCAGGACCAACTACATGATTGGCTGAAGGAAAATAACCTTGGAATCATTCAATTACCAACATTCGACTACAAAAGCAAATGTTTCACAAATCAGTTAAAATAGGGGACTTAAGCAAAGGTTTGACAGAGACTAAGCTTCCTTTAGTTAACAAATATATTGTGAAGTCATTATGGAGTTCTATAAGTATTGTTTGGGCTTCTATTGATGTTGGCTCATCTGGGGGAATTCTTATTATTTGGGACTCTTTAACCCATACAGTTATTGATGTGTATGAGGGTATTTTCACTTTGTCAATCCAAGTTCAACGTCCTGATGACTTTCTTTGGTAGTTGACTGATATGTATTGCTCGGCTAGTAGAAGAATTCGAAAGTACTTCTGGAAAGAATTGACTGTTGTAACAAAATTATGCAAATCCTGTTGGATAATATGAGGGGATTTTAATGCTTATCGTCAGTCCAATGAGACTACTACTGCCAGCCCTGCTCGAGATTGTATGAAAAATTTAACAACTTTATCAACAAAGCCATACTTGTACATGGACAAACTTAAGAAGCACCCCTCTATATCCAAATTAGATAGATTCCTCATACTTCTAGCTGGGAAGCAAAATTTCAATCTCACCATATTAAAAGCCTTGAGCGAAACACATTCGACTAGTACTCCCTACACTTGGAGTCAAATAACTTGAGGTGGGGCCCTTGTACCTTTAAATTTGACAATAAATGGCTGGCGCACATATCATTTGCTCTGTTTATAAAAAGCAAATGAGAGTTAATTCACAATACAGAGCTTCCAGGTTACATTATCATGAAAAATCTGAAGAAGTTGGCAACTTTTTGTAAGACATGGAAACTACAAGTTTTAACAAGGAATAAAATAGATTAGAAGAGGTATTTGCCTTCATTATCGCTATTAATAAAAAGGAAGAAGAGAGCAGTATCTCGAAGGCTGAATTAGTTCAAAGAATTTCTTTGAAATCAGATTTGCAGCAGTTACACCTTTTAGAAGCTACAAAATGGAGGAATTTTAGTAAAATTAATTGGTTAAATTGTAGGGACGAAAACACTGCCTTTTTCCATAAAGTTTTTATGGCCAGAAGGAGATTCATTTTCATATCTGAGATCCAAAACAAAAGACAATATAAGTCAATTTTTTTATAGTAACATTGAATCTGTTTTTCTTGATTACTTTGAAGATGTTTTTGCCAAAGCTCTAGGCAGTAGATGGATGGTTGATGAGTTAAATTGGAGGAAAATATCTAATGCTCAAGCTGCTAGGCTGACATCTCCTTTTATTGTTGCTGAAGTTTTTCATTGCATTAAGACTTTGGGTAATAACAAAACACTGGGTCCGAATGGTTTTTCAATTGAATTCATTAATTAAAAGTTCTGGAACATTTTGAAGCCCTTACTGATGAATTTTCTCTACGAATTTTTTTAGAAAAGCATTGTTAACAAATCCATTAATGCAACCTATATTGCTTTGAATCCCAAGAAAGTTACCCCGCAGAAAGTATCTGACTATAAACCCATTAGCCTAACTACTAATGTTTACAAAATCCTTGCTAAAGTGTTGGCTGAAAGATTAAAATTTGTTCTCTCAACCACCATCTCCTTCAACAAATCAACTATTGTCCATGGACTGCAAATAACTGATCATGTGCTTATTGCAAATGAGATTGTAGACTATTGGCGATGTAGCAAAATGAAGGGGTTGGTCATAAAACTTGATATAGAGAAAGCTTTTGATAAGATTGATTGGGATCCTACTTACTATGCTGCATATAAAGGGTTTCAATGATAAATGGGTTAGAGGGATAAAGGTCTGTATCCCCACTGTTAACTACTCTACCATGATCAATGGAAAACCTAAGGAATTCATCAAAGCTACGAGAGGTATTTGGCAGGGAGGTCTTCTCCCTCATTTTTCATTTGTTCTTGCCATGGACTACCTCTCAAGCTTGATTGAGGAGGCTCAACAGAAAAATCTTATTGAAGGTTTCAAAATGCCCAACAATGGCATGCACATTTCACACCTCCTTTTTGCAGACGACATCCTCCTTTTCTCGGTGGCTGATTTGAATTCTCTGAAAAATCTTAATTATGTCATTACAACTTTTGAAGGTGCATCGAGTTTGAAGATAAATCTCCAAAAGTCATCAATCTGAGACATCAATGTAGTCCCCCTTCTCTTGATTAATGCTAAAGCTATTAAGGGTTGCCCTTAGACAAACCTCCCTATTGACTACTTGGGCATGCCCCTCGGTAATATCATGAAATATGATTCATTTTGGAACCCGATCATTGATTGAATTGAGAGGAAATTTGACTATTGGAAATTCTCTTGCATCTCGAAAGGTGGGAGGCTCACTATGATACAGGTTGTACTTAGTAAACTCTCAAGTCATTATCTCACAACCTTTAAAGCACCTATCTCCATTTGCAACAAAATTGAAAATTTAATGTGTGATTTCCTTTAGGAAGGTTCCTTCCTTGATGGAGGCTCACACTTAGTGCGCTGGGAGTATATCTCTCTACCCACTAATAAGGGCGGTCTAAGTGTTGCTAAAATGAAAACCTCTAATGATGCATTCTTGTGTAAATGGATATGGAGATACCTCGTGGAACCAGATAGCCTTTGAAGAAGACTTATTGATGCTAAATACAAAATATCATCTAATGGTATGCTGCCTAATAATAGTCGTTTCATGAGCTCGAGAGCGCCTTGGTTTCATATCATGAAATTCGATGCTTACATGATGAACAACATTCAGAGAAAAATCCAAAATAGTAAGACTACTTTATTTTAGCAACACCATAGGACTTTAGCTGAAATTATTAAGGAAAAGTATCCAAGATTTTATGCCATGTGGAATCCTCTTTTTTGAAGATATTTGCTACAACGAGAGAGAGCTATGGATTTTATTTCAGTAGTAATTTGCCCTACCCCTACAAGCAGCTGGAGAAGACCAATTTCGTTGGTCTCTTGTTTCTAATGGATCCTTCTCAATTAGAGCTGTTAAAAGCTATATCAGTGAAGGTAATTACCCTCTACAATATGTCCAAATTGATACCCTCTTGTCTTCTCTTCTACCCAAAAAAGGCAAGTTCTTTATATGGTTCCTGCTCCAAAAAAGTCTCAACACTATGGACAAATGCCAAAATCGTTATTTGAATATGCTTTTAAAGCTGAACTGGTGCATATTATGCAAAAACGGTACTGAATCTGCAAATCATATGTTTGTCACCTGCTCATACTCCTCGTGGATTTGGAGAAAACTGAAAATCTCATCACAGCCGTTTACAATGGAGGATATTCTCTCCATTTTCATTCATTTGAAATCAAGTTCGAAAAGGAGGACCATGTGATGCAACCTCATTGGGGAAACCTCATGCAACTTATGGATGGAAAGAAACAACAGAATTTTCAAGGATGCCGAAAAGCCTACCACTCATCTTTGGGAGGACGTTCTTCATACTGCAGCGCAATGGTGTAATAAATCCCATCTCTTTTATAATTATGATATTTCTATTGGGTTTGATGTCCTAAATCTCGTAGCGTCCTATAATTTATAACTGTTATGTATAAACTCATTGTTTATTTAATAAAATATATGATATTTTATTCCATTTTTTGTTGCATTAATCACAAACCAATAAACTAAGTTTCATGATTATCTCGTAACTTAAACACGTATGTAGAGATATACGAATGGATCATGTTTTAAGTGATAACCTAAATGGTCTGTAGCAGATGAATAAGGCTGGATACCTTGTCCTGGTGACACTATGAGGATGGCCCACTTTGTAGATGTTACAATTGTTGCAACTGCTACAAGTGATCTGATCCTAATCATTCATATGGAGACATATGAGCGATGATATTTTATACAAAGGAATTTGTATAAGACCGAACCACGAAATGAGTAGTCTCACTATATAACACCGTTCTTAATATAGACTTCCACTTCATCAGTATGACTATAAGTAACACGACCTGAATCTTGAGTGAATTGTGAACTTCTACCTATAAAGGCAGTCCTTTGATTTGTATGGGTGAGAGTGGCCAGATTGCCGGTTCAACATGCCTACCATTTTGAGGATTCTTCTGACTGGGGAGCTGGAGCACATCTACACAAAATTGAATTCACTCATTCCCCAATGTTGGGGAAAGTAGATAAATTGCTCCCTTAAGGGCTGATTCCGGGGCTTGAACATTGTGACGCCACACCCTGTCCTAGCTCGAGAGAGGTTAGTCATAGTGAGACTATAATTTATTGTTCATTAGAAGAATCAGTGGTACGTAAGGAGTTAGATGTAATTACAGGGTAAAACGGGAATTCGATCTAGTTGTACTTACGAGCAATTTGTGAAGGATCATCGTACTGTGGATTGGTTATATTCAATGGACACAGAAATATATCTGTAGTGCGAAGAGTGTAGCTGTTGGTCTTTAGTGGAATGTCCGACAGTTAACGGATGATGAATAATTTAATTAAAGAGTTTAATTAATTATTCACGAATCATTAGAGCTTCAAGTTACAGGTTCATGAGGTCCCCTCGATAGCTCGTTGGATTTTATGAGAATCAAGTTTTGGATTAATTTAAATTGTTCAAATTAATTGAAGAAATTAATTATATATGATATAATTAAATTTATGTAATTATATATGATATAATTACTATAATGTATTTGATACATTACAATATAAAGAATTTATGAGATGAATTAAATGTTTGAATATGATTCAAATGTTAATTTTATGAATTAGATTCATATAACTAAAATTTAATGTAAATATGATTTATATTAAATACCGTAAGAGAGAAAATAAACTATAGGTTATATATTGTATATGATACAATTTAAAACTATATGTTATATATTATATATGATATAACATATGATTACATAATATATAATAAATTGGTTATTAATTGTGAATTAAAATTATTTGTTAATTGTTTTATTATTAAATAATTTTTAATTATTTAATTTTAAAGTAATTAAATGGGAGAGAGTTAGTGATTCCCCATCTTTTTTTCTCCACCATTCACGTAGGAAGTGGTGGAGGTTTCTCCTTCAAAAAATTGCAAAAGACAAAAAGAAGGTTGCTCTCTGTAAAGTTATTTTTTTATTTTATTTTATTTTTTGCTTCCCAAGGTTTTTCTCTAAAAATTCTTCCTTCTCCCTCAATTTCAAAACACTCTAGAGCCCGCACCTCCTAGATTCTCACCAGTGAATACTTAGACTCCTTCATGGTAGTGTTTGAGGGATTAGATTGAAGAACATCTTCAAGGGTAAGTTTTCATAAACCTTTTTGGTTTTAATTTTTTTTGGCATGCTGTATAATTTAATTTTTCCCTGCATGTAAAATTGCTTTTCAGAACGATTGGGTATTGGGATGATCCACTTCTGCTACGTCCCCTTCATAGGGGTTCCTTCAAATTCTTCCATTGTGTTAAACTAGACGACTTTTCTATAGCCCTTTTCTTTCTTTTGTTCATTGATTCTCTTCAAGCTTCTCTCTAGTTTGTTCATATAATTATCCCTTTCAATCAATGGATTTCTTGGCTGTCGGGACATGATGAGGATGCTAAAGATATGTCAACCTAATTGAGATATCCTGGTGCATCTATGATCTCCTTTGCATCTGGTTAAATTAAAAAAAAAAAATGAGACAACTTATTTACAACTATAATAAAATATAACTGTATATCAGTGATAGACATCTATTAGTGTCTATCACTGATATTAATAAATAGTGACATTTTTCTATATTTGAAAATATTTTCAGTAGTTTTGTTATTTTAAATAATTACCCTATTTTTTAATATAAAAATTAAGGACTAAATTATATATAATATTCAATGAAATATTTAAAGAAAATAAAATGAATTTAAAAGTTCAAAACCAAAATAATTTTAGGGCCAGTTTGGAATGACCAGAGAAAAAAGTGTTTTTCAAAAAGACCATTTTTATTTAAACTCTTTTGATAAAAAAAGAGTTTAAAATATGTTTTAAAAATGTCTAAAAAACTATTTGAGTGATTGTCAAACATTTTAATTCTTTTCAAAATGACTTATTTTCAAAATTAAATACTTGAACTGTTAAATCAAAATACACTATTAAACATGTTGTCTTTGACAACATGTATGTCTAGCTTTGATTTTTTTTTTTTTTTTTTGGGTATCTTATCTTAGCTATAATGAATGTAACTCTAGTATAAAACTTTTACTATTAACTTCAAGGTTAGATTTCGATTCTCCCACTCTAAATATTGTATTAAAAAAAAAAAAAAAAAAAAAAAACTTATCTCGCTATACCATTTTGACTACTTTACTTTGAATAATACAATTATTTAGAATTTCTTTTTTCTTCATATAGTTTTTTATGTTTTTTAATACTCTTCTTTCCTCCATTGAAAATCTTTACTTTTAACTTTTTATAATAACACAAAAACGAGTTTTAGGATACCTTTTATGGTTGCTACTAGTAGTACTAACATACGTGAGGATCCTAAGAGGGATTGCACCATAGATCTAACCTTTATATATATATATATCTTTAACTATTTATATTAAAAAATTCATAATTCTATATATTTTTTAATCTCTAAAGTGTTGGAACGAATTTTAACTAAATAAAATAAAGTATATATATATATATATCAATATTTTGAATATTTAATTTTTTATAAATATCAATATAATATGTCACATTATCATTCTATTAATGATGTTAATAAGCTAGAGATCTAACAGAAGTATAATTTGTAAAAAAAAAAAAAAAAGTATAATTCAAATTTAAAAGTTACGAAAATTATAATATTTTAGAATATAAACGTTATGTTGTTAAATATAATATAACTTAATATATCATAAAAATTTTAAGACAAACAAAATATCGAAAATGAAATATACTCACTTTTCATTCTTTAATCCTTTAAAAGTTAAATATTCTCATGTTACTATCTAGAATATGGGATAATGGATCCTCTAATTAAGGGAAAATGGAATAAAGGCCACAAAGGTCAGAATTAAACCTTCATCAAGAAGCCAAACCACACATGGAACATGAGCATACAACATATTTAAGAAATAATATTTGAAGGTGTCCTTATTTCTTTATATTTTTAATTAGCAAATTAGTAATTTATAGGATGAAATTTAAACCTACCTTTTTATAAAGATATTTTAATAGAGCATCTTAACATAAATATTTTAGCACACGATATAATGGTCTTAGATCATGTACAGAATCTCCTGCCTTCACCTTATTTTTTGTTCAACGGTGACAAATATTTTAATAGACCATTTTAATCAAATTTTTAAATCTATAAATGAAGATACATAATTTAACCATAACTTATCAACTTAACTTTTAATTGTGTGTTGATCATCCTCTCTTATTAAGGTATTAGTCTAGAGGACTTTTGGTATCGTGACCAAAACAAAAGGACTTCAATTTCACATTTAAAAAGAAAAAAAACTCAACATTCAAGATTAAAGCTCAACTAAACCACAACACATTCACAATTTTAAAATAGAAAGAAACCAAAAAACAGAATAATTATGTCATGTGGATGACCATATCAATGTGTCTCGTCTAATGAATTATGAGTAAAAAAAGGACCCATCAATAAGTATATATAAGTTATTGACTTTGTGAAAGCCATATGTATTCTCTCCGATTTGCTCAACAAGGACATGTGCTTTCTCTCCCTTTATTCCCTATGGACCTTACTCTTCTCTGCCAAATTTTCGGGTTATTCCAAAGATTAGGTTAAAAAGTTTTGAAAGTTTGAAGAATGGGTCTATGGTAATTTGAAAATTAAATAAACTTATTTTGACTTTCTTGATGCATGATTCTAGTCGTAGGTGTCTTATTCTCCCCATGTGCATGCAAAGCAAAATCTTCAATATTGGTGTAAAAACACAACTCTTGAGGTTATTTAGGCAGTCGGGTGGGCGTGGCAGCAGTCCTCGCACATGCATGGTGTGACACAGATGCAGAATGTAAGCATGCACAATGCAGGCGTGCACTGGGTCGCTCGACCATGCGCATTGATGGGTGTCCGTATCGTCTAGGGGCGCGCCTGCCCTGGATGCCAGGCGTGGGTGTATGTGATGGCAACTACCCTGTGTGACTAGCTGAGCCTTCTGCCTTCCAACACAAATTCCTCACTTCTCACAACTCCAAATTGAACGGCAACCTAAGGTCAACTACTCCACTCTCTTCTTAACAAGTACACACCAAATTACCTAAATTGCATTAGTGAATTGTGAGAACCATCAGTCCTATTTATAGAAGCCCAAACAAATGGGCAAACAGAGGTTTCTATCAGAGAAATCAAGTCAATATTAGAGAAGGTGGTGAACCCATCGCGGAAGGATTAGGCCATGAAACTAGATGATGCCCTATGGGCATATCGGACTACTTATAAGACACCCATAGGTGTCACCATATGCATTGGTGTTTGGAAAGGCCTTTCATCTACCGTTGGAACTGGAATATAAGGCGATGTATGCAGTTAAGAAACTCAATTTTGATCTTAAGGCTGCAGGAGAAGAGAGAAAACTTCAACTACTAGAGTTGGACGAGTGGAGATTACAAGCGTATGAGAATTCCAAATTTACAAAGAACGCACCAAGCGATGGCATGATAAGCATCTTTGTAAGAAAAACCTCAAGGTAGGTAAAAGGGTATTGTTGTTCAACTCCAGGCTGCATCTCTTTCCTGGAAAACTGAAGTCGTGTTGGTCCGGGACTTTCATAATCAAGGAAGTATTCCCACATGGAGCGGTGGAATTGACCAACGAAGATGGGATCAACGCATTTAAAGTGAATGGACAGAGAGTAAAATTGTATCATGGAGGGGATTTCTAGCATGAGAAAACCTCCATTGACTTGGGTAAGCCAGAATAGAGAAGAAACACTCAGTCTTTGCGATGATAAGTGGCATACATTCATCAGAGACAAAGTATATCCTTTTGTTTTCTTTCAGAATCTATTTTACTTTCTGCATATTTACTACTTTAAATGACTATCAACTCTTTTTAAACTTCGTACTTCATTCAATCCTTTTGATTGCGTTGATCGCAATGGACTGGTGTGACGGAGTGATGCGATGGGCTTAAAAAAAACATGTAATCAGCATAATGTGGGCGAAAATTAAATTTGGGGTTTGTGTCCTTCCTTGCCTTAATGTCTTATTTCAATTCTTGTACTTCAATTTCAATTTAATATTACTGAATTCTACTATCGAATTCTCTCTTGTTTGACTCAATTCTAAATTTTTGATTACTTTAACACTTGGTCGCCACATTTATCCTTTCCCTATTACGACTTCAATGATGAAATATATGCCTCTTCTCTTGTCGCATGAACTAGCGCCAAATTAATTTCAGGACATTCGATTCACAAAACATTTCTAAAATTTAGTTGGTCTGCCAGCTTTACTTCAAAACTATTTTTACAAAATTTTCTGAGTCCATTGCATGAGTTATTTCGTTTTTAGCATTGAGGACATTGCTGCATTTTAAATTTGGGGATGATATTTTCAGCCTTGATAGAGTTTCAATCTATAAAATATATATATATATATATGACGTTGAGATCGGATCCTACTCGTAGTTGGATGTCCGCATGACACCCGTGGGGGTGGGGGCAAGCCAAAACGAAGGTGGTAATCATGATCAACATAGAAACTAAGTGATCATAACTCCTCTGCCAAAAAAAAAAAAAAAAGATAGGCATGAGTTTTGACTGAAAAGAGCACCTCGCCGTAGTTGGATGTCCGCATGACACCTGTGGGGGCATGCCAAAATGAAGGCTGGGCACTAGATCAGTGCAAGATCACCAAACTAAGATTTAAATCATGCGAAGGCCCAAACCACTTGAACACCTTGGTTTGATAAGATTTAAAATAAATCATGTGATGTCCTGGGAAATGGGTAAAGATTTTTTTTTTTTTTTTTAGATTAAGCTCGCAGTCCCTAAAGGTTAGAAATATTTTAGGAAGAGATTTGGATAGAAATTAATAATGACAACAGTTCAGCGGTTTGAATGAGGCATTGTGAAAAGTCTAAGCAGGATAAAAGCGATTGAAAATTTGAGAAATATTTAGTTTATGCTTGAGAACAAGCATTGTTTTAAATTTTGAGTGTGATAACTTGTAGAAATACAAGTTATTAAAGCTCAAATTATTAAAACAATGAGAGAAGGCGATAGTAAATAGGCAATATTATGATTGAACGCACCAAACTAAAAATAAAATCGCGATCGCTAACTCTCATCGCATAAAAGCAATTAAACTGAAATAATCTTGTATTTCTGTTCAGGAACAAGGCAATAGCACGATCTCCTATGTTGGCGATCCAATGGTACTTCAAAGACGAACGCGTGATGACCTTACATAAAGACGATGATCTACTGTGATAAAACATGATGGGACGTGAAGCCGATAGTGGTCAAATCAGAAATTCAGTTGGCAGCCGTTGAAGACCATACCATTGCAAATCCATTGAACCTCTGGTGACCATCAGACGGCGTGACAAAGCATGAAAATTAATGTTGCCCATCCACGCAATCATTAGTGAGATGAAGAACTGTTTTTTTTTTTTTTTTTTTTTTTTTTTTTTTTTTTTGAAGTATATAAATACCATTTAATGTTACCAAATCAGGCGTGAATTAATTCTGGGAGGTCGAGAGACTGCTGAAACAACAAGGAAGAGAAACACCAACCCACACCTAACCCTTGTGAGAGCAAGAGTTTACAAATTAGAAAAGAATTGGAGTGCTAAAAGCCATGTAAACGCTAGAGGAAGCAAGACACTGCTTACCTGGCTTAACACTTACATCATTTATTGTTTTGTACTTGAGCATTTTATTTGCAAGAATGGAAATTACATTTCAATCTATGTTCATTCTTTTCACGCCATACATGAGTAGCTAAATTTGTGAATGGGTTGAAAAGTACTTAGCTAGCATGACTTAAGTTATGCACTTCATGTGATCATCTTGTCTTATGTATGCTTCATTCATCACTTTGAGTACTTGAAAGAGTAGCCTAAAGACATAGAATCTAGGCTTGAAAGAGTCAGCTTAGATATCATAAGCAATAGTAGAGGAGACTTAGAAATAAGTTCTTTTTGCAACATTCCCTACACATTGCATGCATCCTAGACATAGGAAATGTGTCCATATGCATTGAGAAATGTAGTTCTTAACATTTGTGTATAGCATGATCGCATGACTTGTAGGATATCTTAAGCAATGTAGCAAAACCTCTTCTCAACCCTTTATCGCATATTTGTTACAACACCACTCTTCTATCGCTTTGCATTTAATTCCATCGCCTTAAGAAATCAAAGTCAATCACCATCCAACTTCTTAAACTTAAAATAGCGATAAGATCAGAGATAGAGTCCGTCACATATCTGTCTGAGTAATCCTTGCGTTCGACCCTAGACTTACCAAGACCCTAAGAAGGCTTATACTTGGGCTTTATTAGGAAAACTTGCATCGTATCCACACACCCTTTCATCGCATTACCTCCCCCGTGACACCTCTTCCTTGTATATGGTTGAAGTATCCTCATCCTCTTAAGCCAACACATAACCTCCCTTTGCATGCCTTATAGTGCACCCATCTCATCCTTGGTTCAGCCCAAACTTCACTAGATTCAACCACTTGCCCCGATTTGTTGTCAACCTAGCCTTGTTCCCCAAGTTTACTCAATTTAACGCATCACCCCTTGGCCGCATAGCCCTTCTTGGCCGCATCCACCTTGTCAACGCATAGCCCCAATTGAACGCCTAACACCTCTCTTGGTCACATAGCTCACACAACGTTAACCTCACTTGGATGCCTAGCTATATCTTGAACGTATAACTCAACTTGCCTCCAAACCTAACCTCAAAACCAGCGCATAGTCTCCCTTGGCGCATACCCCATTCGGCCAACGCATGCCTTACGTCCAATGCCTAGTGTCATAGCCTTCCTCCACGCACACCTTGCCTAGCTTGTACGTATCAATGTGCAAGTCTCCTTGCCTAAGGCCATTCTTTTCGCACGTGTCATGCTTCTTTATAACCTCAACTAGGACTTGGTAATGCATGGCTCAACACAAGGCCTTCTCTTCTTACTTACAATGCACAACAACCCTCGATGCATACATTGTGTCCATTGCCTTGCTTGTGTCGCGCGCCTCCTTCCCCAACCTATCCTCGTGGGGCCTTTGGTTGGTGCATTGTGTATGGCAATAATTCGGCCCACACTTAACCACTCACTAACCTCTATGAATCATGGTTGTCGCACACTAGGCACCACTCTTCAACGCTAAGGCACACTTATATTTAGCCAAATTTTTTCCTCTTTAACAAAGTTTGGCTACATTTATTTTTTATTCTTTGCCCTCAAAAGTCTCATTGTCAACACTCTAGGTTTCTTCCTCCTCTTTTAATCATCCTCAAGCTACTTCTTATACCAACCTTATTATTCAAGTTTGACCTAACTTGCTTAAGTAAGACTTGAGGGTCTACAATCTAGATCATGGTCATACAATCTATAAAATATCTTATGAAACAAGATCATGCTCATACTTATAACATACTTCAAACAAGACAATCATATGTTCATATATCATCTCTAATGAGGCATCATGACTCTTACAGTCTTTAGAACCATCAAAATTATCCTTAATTTTATCTTCTGACACAAAGGCGGTTCTAGTAGTAAGATTACTTACCTTGGAATTTAGGCCCAAAAGCAAACTCAAATAAGCTTATCGTCCCTTTGCCAAACACAACCTTAAAACAAGACCTAAAATAATTAAGCCAAAAATTAAATAAACCTTTGGGGTCTAATTCCAATTAACCAAATTTATCCAAATGTCTCCAATTTAACTTATCAAAATTGTGGCTCGATCCAAAATTAATTCCAAAACTCTATTCAGTTGGCCAACCTAAACATAAATAAAATCCAAAATTTATTAACTTAATTTTCAACAATTTTCCTTAATCCAAAAGGGCCCAAAGTGCTAAACCTCACCAGAACTTACCAAAATCCATAAAAAAGTCGATCCTTCTAACGTTGGAAAGTACGTTCCTGGCTTTAAACTCCGTTCCAATTTTCAAAACATAACGACATTAAATATTCGAAACCAACATTCAATGGGTAATGGAACAATTCAAGTATCCCACAAAAAACTTACCGAAATCGTTCCCGACTCACAGGATAGCAACCTAAAACCTCCTAAAAACTCCAATTTAACCTTCCAATGCCAAGAGAAAAATGAAATTAAGCTTAATTCATAATGGATGTTCAAGATTTAAGCCAAAATCCTTCAAAGAGAATGTCCAAACCCAACAAGAACGAAGCAAAAATAGCCATGATTGCACTAGATGGTTCGGCTCGGATCTGGCGTGACCGAAGACGATGGAGTGTGGAGATACGACAGGAAAAGACCGTGATGGTTGGATGGAAAACAGATGGTGATGTTGGGCTAAGCAAAACAGACGCAAAAGGTGGAGAGATTGGCGCAACTACCGATGGCTCACGGACAGCTGGTGCGGACGAAAATGGCGTGGACGTGACCAATGTTGAGAACAATCGACAGACAGTAGAGCTTGAGCGACGAACGGAAGAACTTGAAGTGGCAGTTAGGGTTGGAGTGTGGCATGCTTGAAGAAGAAAATGAGAGAGGGGTCTGATGCACACGTGAAGATGAGAAAGAAATTCTTCATTTTTCTTTCTTTTTTTTTAAACTCTTTTTATCCTTAAACCAATGTGTGTATATATATAATAATTCAAAACTCCTTTCCTTTTCCTTCTCCAATTTCAAATTTCAAATCTTTTTTTTTTTTTTTTTTTAAATAAACTACCAAATCCTATGAAAATAAATTCAAATTAATTATCTTATAAAAATTGATTTAAATTAATTATCTTCTCCAAATTAACAACAATTTCTAAATCTCCCAATTTTAATTAAATTTTCCAAATTGAATTAAATGTTGAGTTAAATCCAAACTTTCCTTCAATTAAATCTAAATATAAATTCCCAAATCTTTCATCGAAGAAAAATTCAAAATTAAATTATCCTTGCACAATAATTCAATTTAACCTCAACAATTCAAAATATCCCCAAATATTCCAAGATAATTTAAATTACCTAAAAATTTAGGTTGTCACATTCTTTCCTTCTCAAGAAACTTTCATTCTCGAAAGTTTAATCCTAAAAAAACTCTGGGTACTGGGCTCTCGTCTCATCTTCTCGTTCCCAGGTTGCTAAAGGAACTCTAAAACTAGAGAATCAGTCAGCAGAAGCGGATCATTCCAAACTCCATTGTAAAAGAACATAAATATTTACAGTCATTCCAAACAAATTATACATTAAAGGTAAATCACAACATGCTTCTTAATAAACATACAAGGGATCGAGTAAACAATACTTTTGAAGAATCCTTTCTTCACATATTTCCCTCAATTGTTCAGTAACACAGTAAGCAACATGAACACACGAGCAACTAGAAGATCCTCGATCCTCGTACAGAACTCAACACCACCAAAAGGTTACCTTGGTTTTCTCGGTGTGAGAATCTAGGAGTTGTAGGCTCTGTATGAATTTGGATAGAGGAATGGAGGAATAAACGATCGAGTATGCAATGAACAATCGTATAGAGGAAGAAATTTATCGTATAGACTTGATACTCGATCGTGTAGTAAAAACATTATCGTATAGTAAACTTGACACTCTATCGTTTTTGTCTCTCAAAATAATATGATTACTTGTTTTGTGTAGTGTGTGGAATCAATAATGAAAAACGATTTTTCTTCTTATTCCATAATTACCATAAACTGCCTAAAACTACCTACTAAGTCAGTTATTAGAGGAAAAGAAAATTAATTATCTCATAATTAATAATTTATAAATAAATACAATAACTAACTTATCATATTCTATTTATAACTTATAGTTTTAATATTGCATCATATGCAACATATAAACCATAGTTCTTTTTCTCTTTTATGGCATTTAATATAAATCATATTTATATTAATTCCACAAATCAAATAATGTGTCAAATACATCATATCAATTATATCATACATAATTTAATTAACTTAATTATATCATATATAATCAAATTCCCTCTTGTTAATTTGAACATTTCAAATTAACCCAAAAAACTTATTCTCAACTTGAATCTATTGAGCTACCAAGGGGACCTTATGGACCTGTAGCTTGAAGCTCCAACGGTACATGAATAACTGACTAAACTCTTTAATCATGATATCCACCATTCGTTAAACTGTCGGACACTCCACTAAAGACTGACAGCTGCACTTATCGCACTACAGATATATTTCTATGTCCATTGAATATAACCAATTAAAAGTACGATGGCCCTTCACAAGCCGCTCGTAAGTACAACTAGGCCAATTTACCATTTTGCCCCTATAGTTACATCTAACTCGTTAAGTACCATTGATTCCTCTAATGAACAATATATCATAGTTCCACTATGACTAAACTCTTCTCGGGGCAAGAGAAAGTGTGGCGGCACATTGTTCAAGCCTCGGAATCAACCTTTAAGAGAGCAATTTATCTACTTACCCCTGTTTTGGGGAAGAAGTGAATTTTGTCTTGTGTAGCTGAGTTCCTAGCTCCCCAATCAGATGAATCCCCAAAGTGGTAGGTTTGAGTCAGTGATCTGGCCACTCTTACCCATGCAAATCAAAGGACCACCCTCATAGGCAGGAGTTCACAACTCACTCAGATACAAAATCATGTTACATATGGTCATTCTAGTGAAATGAAAGTCTCAATTATGAACAACGTTATATAACGAGACTAAGCATTTCGTGGTTTGGTCTTATACAAACTCCTTTGTATAGAGTATCCTCGTTCGCATGTCTAATACACGAATGATCAGGATCAGATCATTTGTAGCACTTTATAACATTTGTAACACCTACAAAGCAGGGCACGCTCGTAGTGTCACCAGGATAAGGTATCCCTCCTTTATCCATATACTACAGACCATTTAGGTTATTACTTAAAGCACGATCCACTTGTATGTCTCCACATACATGCTTAAATTAAAATCAATCAAGTTAGCAATAGATTTTTAGTCACATCACGTTCTTACCGGAATGTCTAGCTAAAATCAATCAAGTTAGCAATAGATAATTGTGCATTTATTGGCTATTCCTAGGATGCATGAATTTCTAGATTCAAAGACAAACTTTAGTTAATGAATTAGGCTATCCAGTTTATTAATCAACACAATTTATCCTTATTCATAATGCACATGTTTTTAATTCTATATGGATGCTATCGAACCCAATAGGATTTAGAGGCATGTAGATTAGTTGAGGTGTGGCCTTTCCGACCTTAACTGATGCTTAGGACGCTCTCTAGGTTCGATCTTCACTAGTGGTCTGCCATTGTAAAGGCTAGTTTGATCGTATCAAACGAGTTGTTGTGCACACATGAACCAGTTGCATGTGTAAGTTATAGAAATTGATGATAGAAATTGCACTGGATGGCTTTAGAAACTAGATAAACCAATCCTAGTTTACATTTATACTTTGCAATTTAATTTCTTTCATGTTTTTCTTTTATCCAAAACTAAAACCCAGTTTTTACTGCTTTCCACAATCAAATTTAGCTTTAGAAAGATTTAATTCTTGGTCTCTCTATGGTTCGACCCCATACTTGCCACTTGTGCTACCTAGTAGTATAAGTAGTAGTTCGGTGAATTTACAAATATTTTTTGTTTAGGCTAGGGGTCTAAGAAACGATATTAGATTCTCTACGCCCTAAAAAAAATGTGTTAGCAAGAATTTGTCATCGTCCATAAACGTTAACTAAACAAAAATACTTATAAAATCACCGAACTACTACTTATACTACTAGGTAGCACAAGTGGCAAGCACGAGGTCGAACAATAGAGAGGCCAAGATCTAAATCTCTCTAAAGCTAAATTTGACTGTGGAAAGCAATAAAAACTGGGTTTTGGTTTTGGATAAAATAAAAACATGCAAGAAATTAAATTGAAAAGGATAATTGTAAACTAGGATTGGTTTATCTAGTTTTTAGAGCCATTCAAAGAAATTTCTATCATCGATTTCCGTAACTTAAACATGCAACTGTTCATGTATGCACAATAACTCGCTCGATGCGATCATACTAAAATTTAAAAGGCGGACCATTAGCAAAGATTGAACCTAGGGAATGTCCTAATTATTAATTAAGGTCGGAAAGGACATACCCAACTTATCTACATGTTTCTAAATCCTATTGGGTTTGTTTAATATCGTCCATATAGAATTACAAAAAAACATGTGCATAATGAATAGGATTCTATTGTGTCGATTAATAAATCTAATAACCTAATTCATTAACCAAAATTTTTCTTTAAACCTAGCAATTCATGCATCCTAGGAATAGCCATTAAACGCATAATTATCTATTGCCAACTTGATTGATTTTAACTAGACATTCCGGTAAGAACGTGATGTGACTAAAAATCTATTTGTTGCACCATCATGTGTGGAAAAACAACTTCACAAACATGCTTATAGAAATTAATACGAATTCGAAGAAGACACAAATTCAACATGCAATTTATTCGAGAAAACAAAATTCTCATGAGATTAGCAAAAAAAAAAAAAATTAACTCTCCAAAAACTAGATTAAAAGTTACCTCAAACAATCCTTAGACAAAACGAAGAGGTCAAACCAATACATTATTTATAACCCAAAGAAAAATCTACATAAAGATACAAAAAAGGATAAAGGAAGGGAAAGGACTAGGAGCCACTCCTCGACCTCCATCAATTTTTTTTTTTTTTTTTTTTTGCATCCTCCTTTGACCTAAATTGAAGAGAAGTATATATAGAAATCAGGCGTAGTGATGCAATGCTAGTGAGAGCATTGCAACGCTCTTGTTGATCAAACCCTTGAGTGTTAAGGTTGAAGGAACTCTTATACAAGAGTACCTCTGAGTAGAAGCGGATCTTTACAAAGGCATTGTGACAGAATTACCACATTTACATTCAAACATACAAATATGCATCATATTGTAAAATTACTGGCATGCTTAGAACAAATAACCAACAAGAGAACGAATACATACTAGTTGAAGACTCTTTCTTCACCGCAAAACTCGTTCTCTCCAAAGGAACAGGTGCTCTCGCTTTCGCTGGAACGTCAAGCTATCGTTCAACAACACCACCGGTCGACTACCACGAACGGCCTCCACACAAACAGAAAAAAGATGGGGACGACACAACCACTTGGAACCCTCGGTATTCTCGGTGTGAGAATCCAATGAGTGGGCTCTGTTCGGATTTGGTAGAGGGGAGGGGGATATGAAGATCGTGTACAACGATCAAGCAAGTGGGAGAAAGCTTAGTCTATCGTATAGACAAAATGCTTGATCGTTTAGATGAAGTACACGATCATGTAGGAAAAATGCAGCGATCGTCTTTACGATCGTTTATTAAATGTTCGGCACTAGACGATCGTTTAGAGAAATGTAGGCGATCATTTAGAAAGAAGCGCGTGCGTGTATGCTATCGTGTAGTAAATTCGAACTATCGTATAGTCTCTTAGTTTACTCAACGATAGGCAGCATACACTTCGTGAGCAACTTACGTGATCTCTTGCAAAATAAATATGATTTTCATTTTATTCTTCAGTTATGAAAATTGATTGGAACTTCCCACTAATGAACGGTTACAGAGAAAACAGCGTGCACAATTACCCATAATTGTCAAAAATAAAAAATAAATATAATCATATCATATTCATTAACCTATAGTTTAATATTATATATATAAACCATAGTCTTTTCTCCTCCATTAGACATAAATTATATTTATATCCAATGTCCTCCAATTAATGTATCTCATACATAAAGTCAATCAAATCATATATAATTAACCAGTTCAATTATATCATATATAACTGAACTCCCTCTTGTCAATTTAAACATTTTAAACTAACCCAAAAATAGATTATCAACTTGAATCCATTGAGCCACCAAGAGGACCTTATGGACATATGGCTCGAATCTCCAATAGTACGTGAATAGCTGACTAAACTCTTTAGCCATGAGATCCACCATCCATTAACTGACAGGCATTCCACTAAAGACCGACAGTTGAACTCTTCTTACCATAGATATATTTTTGTGTCCATCGATATAACCAATCAACATTACGATAACCATTCACGGATGCTTGTAAGTACAGTTGGGACAATTTACCATTTTGCCCCTATAGTTATACTAACTTCTTAAGTACCACCGATCCCTCTAATGAACAATACAACATAGTCCTACTATGTGTGGACACCTCTCTGGCCATGAGAAGGTGTGTGGTGAAAGAAATCGGACTCAAGATTTCCATGAGCAGTGGAAAAAAAAGGATTATTCCAAATTATAATTATAAATGAACAATACAAATTACAGTCGAAACAGAAACAAGCGGTTATACAATTAGTATAGAAATTACAGCATGAAAACTCAAATGAACAAAGAGAATACTCTACGAACATTTGAAGATGTGTCTCCACGCTCCTTTGCGCACGATCGCTCGAACAACAACAACCTAAAACGCTTAATCTACACGACCGCAACACAGCACGAACACTTCGCGCTCATCCTCAACGATCGCCTCGACCACGAACTCCTCCGCAATAGCACGAACGGCCTCCACAATACCTCAACAGTGTCGATTGAGTATGACACCACCAACAAGGCTACCTTGATATTCTCGGTGTGAGAATCCAGAGGGTGGGCTTTGTTTGGACTTGGAATGAGGCAGGCGAAGAAGGAAACATTGATTGTGTACATGACTGGGCAAGAGGGAGATGGCGAAGACCTATCGTATAGATCGATGCCCAATCGTTTAGCTAAAGCTATGCGATCATCTAGCAAAAGCTATCTGATTATTTAGCTCATTGTTTAGCTCAGTCTGTCGCCTACATATATTACACGATCGTTTACTTTTGGCAAATGATCGTCTAGCAAAAGCTATGCGATCGTTTAGTAAATACTATACGATCGTTTAGCTCACCCACTGCACAATCATTTAGCTCGTCCAAGCTGTCGTTTAGTGAATCTGTATTTACTTGACAACTCCGTGAGATTCTTTTTGCCGAGATAAATCTCAAAAACTTTTATGAAAACTTTTCAACAGTTATTAAAATTAGGAAAACCATTTTCCTTTCATTTCACGGTTACCATGAAAATCCAATAACCACCCACTCAATTGGTTATTAAAGAAAAAGAATTAATTATCCAATAGTTAATATTATTATAAATATAAATGATAACCAACTTATCATACTATATTTATAACCTATAGTTTTAATATTTCATTTCATGAAACATATAAACCATAGTTCTTTTTCTATTCCATGGTACTTAATGTAAATCTCATTTACATCAATCCTCCACTAGATGTATCTCATACATCATACTGATTATATCATATATAATCAAAATACCTTTTGTCAATTTGAACATTTCAAATCAACACCAAACACTGATCCTCAACTGAATCCATTGAGCTACTAAGGGGACCTTATGGACCTATAGCTTGAAGCTCCAACGATATGTGAGTGACTGACTAAACTCTTTAGTCACAGAATCCACCATTCGTTAACTGTCAGGCACTTCTCTAAAGACCGACAGCTGAATCTCCTTACCACAGATATATTATGTGCCCATCTTAACCAATCAGCAGTGTGACAACCCTTCATAGATCGCTTGTAAGTACAGCTGGGCCAATAACTGTTATGCCCCTGCAGTTACATCTGTCTCCTTAAGTACCACTGATCCCTCTAATGAACACAAGTCATAGTCCTACTATGACTGAGTCTTCTCTTCCAAAGAGAAGTTGTGGCCACTATGTTCAAGCCCTAGAATCAGCCCTTAAGGGAATAATCTCTCTACTTATCCTTGTTTCGAGAAATGAGTGAATTCCATCTTGTGGATTGAGTTCCCAGCTTCCATATCAGAAAAGTTCCCAAAAAGATAGGCATGTTGAGTTGGCAATCTGACCACTCTTACCCATACTAATCAAAGGACCGCCCTCAAAGGCAGGAGTTCCCAAAACACTCAAGATTGAGGTCGTGTCACCTATGGTTGTTTAGGTGAGATGCAAGTCTCTAGTATCAACAGCGTTATATACAGAATCTAGTCATCTCGTGGTCCAGGTCTTATACAAATTCTTTGTATAGGACACTTCCGCTCGCATGTCTCCACATGAATGGTCAGGATCTACCATATGTAGTAGTTTACAACAATTGCAAATTTCTACAAAGCGGGCCGCATCCGTAGTGTCACCAGGATCAGGTATCTCACCTTAATCCTTATACTACAGACCTATTTAGGTTATCACTTAAGGCATGATCCACTTGTATATCACATATACATACTTAAGTTCACATAAGAAAACCAAGAAGCTTTGTTTATTGGATATGAGTAAATGCCAGAATTAAATAACACTTATTTTATTCATTAAACAATGTGTATCTTTACAAAACAATGAGACTCCGAGAGAATTAGGACACCAATCCCAACATGTGGCACCACATCGTTCAAGCCCTGGGATCAGCCCTTAAGAGAACAATCTATCTATTTACCCCTGCTTCGGGGAAGGAGTGGATTCCATCTTGTGTAGCTGAGTTCCCAGCTCCTAAATAAGACGAATCCCCAAAGTATTAGGTTTGAGTCGCCGACCTAGCCACTCGTACCCATGAAAATCAAAGGACCGCCCTCAAAGGCAGGAGTTCCCAACTCACTCAGGAGTGAGGTCATGTTACCTATGGTCATTCTTGTGAAGTGAAGTCTCTATCGTGAATGACATTATATAACGAGACGTTAACACTTCGTGGTCAGGTCTTATACAAACTCTTTGTATAGGACGCCCCCGCTCGCACGTCCCTACATGAATGATCAGGATTAGACCATATGTAGCAAGTCACAACACTTCTAACTATTCCACAAAGCAGATCGCATCCGTAACGTTACCAGGATAAAGTTTCCCTCCTATATCCATATACTACAGACATTTTGGTAATCACTTAAGACATGATCCACTTGTATGTCACCACATACATACTTAGTTACATAATGAGAACCAGAGATTTTATTTATTGGTTTGTGGTAAAGCAAATAAAACATCCAATATTCAAAGACAAGTAGTGAAGAAAATATCATATATTATACATCACAAGCGTTCATACAAAATTATTTACAAACTATAGGACATTAGACTTTAGGGCATCATCCCCAACAAAGGTAGCATTGAGAGGAAGGGCACGACGCTGCCTTCGTGTGCGAGTTGGAGGCATTTCGTCAAATGTCATACCGTTGCAACGCTCTTGGGTAACATTGCAATGTTACGTTGTATCCATGCATTTTGCCTTTCAACATTGCACGAGAGCGTTGAGTAAGGGTTGCAACACTTCAATCGATGGCGTCTCGTAATTTTTGGGCCTTGTTCCTCTTTTGTGCATCCAATCTCCAAATTAGCTCCTTTTTTGCTCGATTTTCTTCTAAATGGTTTCCTTACTTCTCGGGATGAATTCACCTAGAAAATAGGATAATTGACATTAAAAATCCATTTAGAGCCTAAATTAAACTAGAAATTATAACCATTTTTTAGAGCTATCAAACACCCCTAACTTAATTCTTGCTCGTCCCAAGCAAGGTAGAAACACATTCAAGCCATATATTCAATCTTACAAAAACATGCTTGCTCAAATTGCTAAGATTGTTACTCTAGTCTCAACAATTAATTAGAATGAAATTTGTAATCAATAATGAAACTTGATTACAATCAATCAATGAAGCATATTTATCAGAATGATTCTAAATCTATTCATGCATGAGTGAACCTAGAGCCTTGCTAGTTAAATTTGCACATCCCAAAAAGGTTTTATAAAGTCCTAAATCCATTTTTTCCCTACTCTGGCTAGGTTATTGACCTTGGACATACCAAACTTACAAAAAAAAAGGCAACACTAAGATAAGGGTGCGTAAACTCACACACACAGAACATAGAAGGAATTTATTTTATCTAGAGGGCTAGCTTTCACACTAAACCGTTGGGAACCTATCCATTCTTTTCTCCGGGGCATTAACTAGACACGGTGAAGGTAGTTCTTTTCACCTCTATCCATGCACACACTCTATATATATATTTCTTTTGCAAGAAAGCTAGCAATTGCCTATCTTTTTTATGCATTTTTTTTATTCACACCAATTTGTTTATTACACACTATAGGCCCCTTTTTTATCCACATTGTCTAGTTTTGCTCTAAAACAAGTACGGTTACTCCCAATCCAAAGGTAGGCCTTTCGAGGTGACAACAAAAATAAAAACTAGATAACCTAATTCTAAGCATGCAATACTTTAATTTCGCAAGAACAATGAGTTAAAGATGCATGAGAGACAAGAAAAAAATTTAAAAATTGGGCTAAAAATCATGATTACACTATCCTAACATTATATCATGCAAGTTTTATCACAAGAAGGTTGTTCACAAACTATCATCATAACAACCTAAGCAAGAGAGCAAACAAACAATCAAGCACACACCATTGTTCGAGTACAATGCTCAAGAACCCCAAGCTAATATAAAAAAAATATCCAACGGGTACCCCACCCCCAACTTAAAATAATACATTGTCCCTAATGTATCTCTAATCTAAGTTCAACGAAAAATAAAACTGATGGAACCGAGACATACGCAGCGGAATTAGGATCTAATTACACTCTAATTGCACTTAAATTAAAGGAAATAAGCATGCATCATGAAGGAAAAAACAGTGGATTAAAAAGTGTAGGATACTACCTTTAAAGCCCCCGAAAACCGCTTCTCCTCGTTGAATCTCGACCCGAACTCTTTCAAACTACCACTAGAGTTGACCTACTATCCTCTGGACTCAGAACTGAATTGTGGGACTTGGTGGATGAAGAGAACCGAGAGAGAGAAAAGAGATGGAAAATAAGATGAATTTGAGTTTGGGTTTTTATTTTACTCAAAGAACATAGGATTTTCCAGCCCAAATTTAGAGCACCCTTTTTCTAAAATGGAAAAAGTCTTTTAATAAATTGAAGAACCCAATTTATAGAAAAAAGGCATGCAACAATTGCACAAAAAATCTTCACAAAAACCCAACACCTAGAATCCATTCATTTAGTGGGCTTAATGTCTCCACTATAAGCCAACATCTAGCCCACTATTTTGTTAGTGGAATTATCCAATAAAAGTTTGGTTTTTCCCACTAACTATAGTCAAAGGGCAAAATAGTCATTTGGTCAAAGTCAAACTTTGACCAAAAAGTCAACATTTTGACTTTTTATGATTTTTTCCATGGTTGACTAATTTTGACCTCCGAGCATGAATCCGCATTCATTTTCTCGAATTCAAATCATATTTGAGTATAAGGTCGGTCAAAGTTTTGACTTTTCAAAGTCAAAAGTCAACTCTTTGACTTTTTACAACTTTGATATTTCCATCATTTTCGAGCTTCCGAAATGAAAGTATTCATATCTTTGATATTTAAATCACATTTAAATATTAAAGTTGTATCTCTAAGCTAAAAAAGACCCGACCACTATATCACATATACTTGTCGTTCTCTCTCTCTCTACCTAATTCGAAACAATGTCAAAAATTATTCTATCATACTGTTCTAAGTTTATTCCATATGAGCTAGTAGGGGAACCTAATGGACCTATAGATCATGGGCTCCAACGATCCAAGATTAGCTAGCTAAACTCTTTAGACGGAGCTAATCAACATTCGTTAACTAATGGGTCATTCTACTAAAGTCTCGTAGTTGCACTCCCCTCACTATAGATATATTTGTGTCCATTTGATATAACCATGATGAGTAAGTTAATCCTTCACAGGTTTTTCGTAATCTCGGCTGGGTCATAAAAACCGTTTTACCCCCAAGATTACATCTTGTTTCTTAAGTTCCACTGATCCTCTAATGAACAACTGGTTTAAGGTCCAACCTATAAACCGAATCCCTCTTAGGTCAAGGAGAGGGTGGGGCCCCTTGTTCAAGACCTGGATTCAGTACTAAAGGGAACAACCTATCTACTGTCCCTATAATGGGTAGGAGTGAATTCTGTCTTGCACCTTATGTTCCCAGCTATCCGCCCAATCTTACCTCTGAAATGGGAAGCTTATTGGGCTAGCGATATTGAGCTGCCCTCACGTATGCAGATCTAAGGATAATTCTGAGTGAACAGGAGTTCATAGTTAGCTCAGGATTAAGATTAAATTACCTAGGTCATCAATTAACGAAATAGTCAGTTTTATACATAAAACGGTATTTATAACGTAAAAAATGACTATTTCATGGTTCAGTCTTATGTAAACTCTTTACATAGAATACCCCCACTCACATATCTCTATATGAACGATTCAGGATCATATCATTTGTACTATCTACAAAGTGGGCCGCATCCATAGTGTCCCCAGAATAAGGCGCCCAACCTTATTCATATACTATAGACCATTTTGGTTATATATTTGAATTTAATCCACATTTATGTCACTACATAAAGTTCAAATTACATTAAATAGCCTCGGAACCTTAGTTTATTGGATTCAAGATTACAATTTCAATAACAACTTTATCGAAAAACAAAATAGAATATATTTATTAATTTACAAACTACGAGGTGGTGGTAAGAGGGCGACTTCATTTGATTCTTATTTCTTCTTCAAGACTAATGAGAGAAACCTGCAAAAGAAAAATAAAATCTAAGTTAGGAAATCAATAAAAGAAAATAAGTAAATTTATTCACTTGACTCCCTCCAGGAAAGGAAAATTTTTAACGTCGATTTCTCCACGTGACGCATCTCCTATCAAGTTACAAAGAAACTCTCATATTTCTCTGGTCCTTTCTTGGATGAGTCGATATAGCCTGGTAAAGCTATAAGGGTTCCTATCTTTCAAAAAGAACCAGACAGGTCAAAGTTGTGATTTTTTTTAATTGATGAAAGGAAAAGGAAATAAAATAAAAAAATTAACGACTAACTTTTCTGAAAAATAAAAACTCTGATTCAAATAACTTAACTGAATCATGAGGAAAAGTTAAGCAAAATTAAAAAAATAAGGGAAATGCCAGAGGAAAGAATTTGATGAGGCCTTACAACCTCTAACTATATCACTTGGAGCTCCTCGATATGAAGCTGGGGCTCATACTTAACCTCGCAGACTTGCTCTGAACATGGCAGAGAATAAACTCATCATCACTTAAAGGGTAAGATTCCTCCACAAACTCAATCTCAGTTGTATAAACGTTGTGATCTGGACGACTCTCCAATGTCGACATGGAATTTGTAAGTTGAGAAATAGGATCCATCTCAACTAACAGGGGGCTTAAGTCTCCAGGTGAAACTCAGTAGACTTCTGCATACACTAGAAAGAACTGTCAACAAGTTCATGATGGAGTTGACATTCAACATGCAGAAGAAATTAAGGATCTAAGTACTCTAACTATATCAATTTTAGAGGAAAAACATGCATGTTCAAGGAGAAAACAGAAATAGGGTTTCTAGTATACAACCTTCATAGACTTTCCAAATTGTGTCCAATCTTCATGAATTTCTTCTCAATCCTTGACGTAGATAACCACAAAAGTCTTATCTACTATCCTCAGGCCTTAGATTGAGTGGTGGAACTCAAATTAAGAGGAAATCAAAATCAATTTAAAGTAAATAAATTTTATAATTTTGAATTACATAAATTCAAAATTTGATAATACTAAATTGAATAATTAATTTAAATAATTTAAATAATTTAATTTAATAGTTAAATTAATATAACACCTCAATGAATATTTAAATCATACTTAAATATTGTCAACTCTTGAAAAATCGTAACGTTTAATTCGTTAATTAAACATCAATTATATCAAATATAATAATGCAAACCCTAAATCGAGTTTGAATATTCCAAATTCTCTCAACATATTATTCTAAGGTTTAATCCTTTTACGAGCTAGTAGAGAAACCTAATGGACCTATAGATCATGAACTCCAAGGATTTGAGATTAATTGGCTAGACACTTTAAACCGATTTAATCACTATTCGTTAACTAACGAGACATACCACTATAGCTCAGTAGTTGTACTCTGCCCACTATAGATATATTTCTATCCACATGATTTAACCATAATTAGTAAGTCGATCCTTCACAGGTTGTTTTTATTTACAGCTGGGTCAAATTTACTGTTTTACCCTATAATACATCTTGCTCCTTAAGTCTCCGTTGATCCTCTAATGAATAATTGGTTTATGGTCCTACCAATAAACCAAATCCGTCTCAGCCACGAGAGGGCGAGGCCTCTTTGTTCAAGGCCAAGAATTAGTACTTAAGAGAACAACCTATCTGCTGACCCTAAGACAGATATGACTGAATTCTGTCTTGCAGAACTATGTCCCCAACTATTTATCCGGTCTTACCCTCAAAATGGGTGACTTATTGAGCGGTGATGTTGAACACCTCTCACTATGTAGATTAAAGGATAATTTCAAATAAATAAGAGTTCATAGTTAGCTAAGGATTAAAATGGAGTTACCTTAGGTCATCGAATTGAAATAGTCAGTTTTAATAGTAAACGGTCGTTATAAAGAAAAGTGACTATTTCGTGGTCCGATCTTATGCAAACATTCTTTGTATAGGATGCCTCCACTCACATGTCTCCACATGAACGACTTTTGGATCACATCGTTTGTATCAATATATAAAGCGGGCGACATCCATAGTGTCCCTAAGATAACGTACCCAACCTTATCCATATACTTATAGATCTTTTTGGCTATATACTAAAACTTGATCCTCTTTTATGTCTCTACATATAGTTTAAGTATGCATGTTATTGAAGGATCTCATACTGAGAGTTCCATGAGCGGGTTTAGATCGCTCGACTGAAACACAAACGACATACATTCAACACATACAGTTATGTATCTAAAACTCAGTATCGGCATGCTCAGAATACAATAATTAACAAGGAAAAAAGGTTCATACTAGATGAAAACTCTCTTCGTATGTCTGAACCTTAAGCAGTGGAAACCTCCCACCGATTTACCAACACCCGATGAGTATGTCGACTACAACAACACAATCCAAACGTACACGAACAATGTAGCGGGGACGACACCACCACAAGAGAAACTTGGGTATCCTCAGCGTAAAAAACCCAAAGAGTGGGCTCTTGTGAGTTTGGTAGAGGCTGGAGGAGAAGGCGTTGTGTAGACGATAAGCAAGTGGGAGATGAAACTCTGCTATCGTATAGCGAAAATGCTTATCATATAATAGAGCTACACAATCGTGTAGGAAAAACTGAACGATCGTTTAGGAAAAATGTATGTGATCGTTTAGCGAAACTGTGAGGCAAATGATCGTTTAGACGAATGAGATTCTATTGTATGGGCTCTTGCGATCGCTTTCATGAATTCTTTTGGGCACAGGCGAATACGAATGCACGATTGAATAAAATGAAAACGATTTTCATTACTTTAATCCGCTGGTTATCATAACCATCGTAGCCCCACTTCCCACATCCGAACGTGGGTAAATCCGTTAATTATCAAATAATTAATCAATTAATTTAATTAATAAATATAATCATATTATATTTATATCTTATAGCTTGATGATATAAATCATATTTATATCTAATTTCCTCCAAAATAATGTATTTCATACATTTAGCCAATTATATCATATATAATTAACCAGTCCAATTATATCATATATAATTGAACTTCCTCTTGTCAATTTGAACATTACAAATTAACCCAAACATTTGTTCTCGACTTTATCCATCTACCCAAGTGACCTAATGGACCTGTGGCTCGAAGATCCAACGGTACGTGAATAGCTGACTAAACTCTTTAGCCATGAGATCCACCATCCGTTAACTGTCAGTGATTCCACTAAAGACCAACAGTTGAACTCTTCTTACCACAAATATATTTACGTGTCCATCGGATATAACAAATCATGAGTACGATGACCCTTCACAGATGCTCGTAAGTACAACTGGGCATATTTATTGTTTTGCCCCTGTAGTTACATCTCACTTCTTAAGTACCACTGATTCCTCTAATGAACAATACAACATAGTCCAACTATGTGTGAACACCTCTTGAGCCAAGAGAAGGTGTGTGGGACCACATTGTTCAAGCCCCGGAATCAGCCCTTAAGGGAGCCATCTATCTACTTA
>NC_052359.1:71934610-71936594 GCF_009727055.1 Benincasa hispida | reverse complement strand
ATCTTTCACTTGCCCTAGTTCAGTCGCGGGTGACCCTCAAACACTGTAGCCATGTTAGTATTCGTAAATGGGTCAGCAACATAGTGCTCCGAAGCGATCTGCGTGACGATCACGTCCCCTCGCAGATCAGATGATAATTCCGCTCTAGGTGTATTCCGTGTCGGTGACTTCTTGGCTCCTTGGAGTTCGACACTGCCTCACTATTATCACAATAGAAGGTAATTGGCCTAGACATATCTGGAACAACTTTCATGTCTGTCAAGAACTTCTTGAGCCAGACGGCCTCCTTAGCAGCTTCGCAAGCCGCTACGTACTCCGCCTCCATAGTGGAGTCGGCGATGTACCCCTGCTTAGTGCTTCGCTACACTACAGCTCCTCCGTTAAGAGAAAAGATTGACCTTGATGTATACTTGCGAGAGTTCTTATCCGTCTGAAAGTCAGAATCTGTGTATCTTGTAAGGATCAAATCCCTCAAACCATACACGAGCATGTAGTCCCTCGTTCTCTAAAGATACTTGAGGATGTTCTTCACTGTGGTCCAGTGACCCTCCCTTGGGTTAGACTAATACTTACTGACTATGCCCATAGCGTAGCAGATGTCTGCACGAGTACAGAGCTTCGCGTACATCAAACTGCCAACGGCAGATGCATATGGGACCCATCTCATCTCCTCAACCTCTTGAGGCGTCTTATGACACATTTCCTTAAACAAAGTAACTTCATGTCTGAACGGCAGTAGGCCCCTCTTGGAATCCTGCATCGAGTACTTGAGCAACATTTTGTCAATGTACGATGCCTGAGACAGTGCTAGCACTTTGTTCTTGCGATCCTGAAAGATCTGTATACCTAGAACAAACTGAGCCTCTCCCAAATTTTTCATTTGGAATTGAGTTGCTAGCCAGTTCTTAACTTCAGTCAGTAGACCTAAATCATTCCCAATGAGTAGGATATCGTCTACATACAACACTAAGAAGACTACTGAAGCGTTGATGATCTTATTGTAGACACAAGGTTTATCAACGTTTTGGTCAAAGCCATACGACTTGATCGCAACATCAAACCGTATGTTCCAAGATCGAGATGCCTGTTTCAGTCCATAAATGAACCGATTCAGTTTGCAAAAATTTTGCTCTTGACCTTGGGCAATGAATCCCTCGGGTTGTACCATATAAATGGTCTCCTCAAGATTGCCATACAGAAAGACTGTCTTGACGTCCATTTGCCAGATCTCATAATTATAATAAGCTGCAATGGACAGGAGGATGCAGATCGACTTTAACATGGCAACAAGCGAAAAAGTCTCCTCATAGTCGACTCCCTCTACATGGGTATAACCCTTTGCCAAAAGTCGAGCTTTGAAGGTCTGTACCTTCCCACAACACCCCGTTTGCGCTTGTAAATTCATTTACAACCTATAGGGCGAACTCCATTAGGCGGATCTACAAGATCTCATACTGAGTTGAAGTACATCGACTCCATCTCGAGATCCATGGCCTTGACCCATTCATCCCTATCAGCATCCTCCATTGCCTTCTTATAAGACAACGGATTCTCAACGTCGCCATCTGTTACCATAGCAAGGATTTTTGTGAAACCCAAATAGTGAACGGGTAGGTTCACAACCCTCCCACTACGACAAGGTTCCCTCAACTCTTGAGGTGGAACCGACCTACTGAATGAACTCCCATCAACAACTCTTGTTGACGTAATAGGCTCTTCAACAACTCTTGTTGAAGTTTCAATAGTTTCATTAGAAAGCTCACGCAACATGACTTTGCTTTGCGGACTGTGCTCTCTTATATGATCCTCCTCTAGGAAAGTAGCATTTGTTGAAACAAACACCCTATGTTTCATTGGATCATAAAAATAACCCTCGTGTACCTTTGAGGTAGCCTATAAAGAGGCATAACCTCGACCGTGGTTCCAACTTTTTGAGATTAGCCTCAAACACATGTGCAGGACAACCCAAAATGCGGAAATGACG
>NC_052359.1:71931169-71934455 GCF_009727055.1 Benincasa hispida | reverse complement strand
GAATTGGGAAATGATTCCATGTTCTATCAAATAGTCCTGGAATGCGGAGTCCAAAAACTCTCCACCTTGATCTAATCGAAGTGTTTTAATCCGTATATCTAATGCGTTTTCAACTTCAGCCTTGAACTTTTTGAACTTTTCAAAGGATTCAGACTTCCGTTGCAAAAGATAAACATACCCGTACCTGGAGTAATCATCAGTAAAACTGATAAAATACTCATAGCCACCTCGAGCTCACACATTCATAGGACCACAAAGGTTAGAATGTACTAACTCAAGAGACTTCTTGGCTCTAAAACCTTTTCCAGTAAAAGGTCGTTTAGTCATCTTACCCTCAAGGCAAGATTCGCACATGGGTAAAGAATTTTCTTCTAACTCACTTAGAAGTCCATTTTTCACCAATCTCTCAATCCTATTGAGATTTGTGTGCCCTAAACGTAGATGCTAAAGTTGGGCATTTTCTTTTGGAGAAATTCGTTGATGTTTTGATTGAGTTACGACAGTTATGAACATTTCAGTATTATGAAGGGAATTAATGGCTAACGGCCTTAGCTCATATAAATTTGATTCAGGATTTGCTGTGCAAATAAAGACACCATCTTTATGACTAAACACTTTACTCAAATTAAAAGAAACAATGTATTTACATTGCAATAAATACTTTACAGAAATAAGGTTCCTTTTTAGTTTAGAAATAATATATACGTCATTTAAAATTAGAAACCTATTCTGTATAGTTAACTGGAGTCCTCTCATTGCCACAGCTGAGACGAAGTGCCCAGTACCTACTCGCATCGTCATCTCACCAGCCTTCAGCTATCGCCAAGATCTAATCCTCTGAAAAGAAGAACAAACATGGTTAGTGGTGCCTGAATCAATTATTCAGGCAGAATCATCATTCTCCACTAAACAAGTTTCGAGCACAAGTAAATCACATTTACCTTTATCTGCCTTGGCCTTAGCCTTGGCTGCTTTCTTCTCCTTCAGATACCGAGGATAGTTCTTCTTCCAATGTCCATCTTAGTTGCAATGGAAACACTTTCCCTTAGCAACTGGTGGATGCCTCCTCGGGGCGACAGGCTATGGGTTAGCAGATGCCTTCCCTTTTTCCTTACCACCCTTTTTCTTCTTCCCCTTTGCAGAGTTAGAAGTAGAAAGTACAGACTTCGTTCCTGAGGTCGAACCTCTATTGAACGTCCTTGAGGATGAAGCAACATTTGCCTCACCCTTCTTCCTCTCCTTACTTTTTAGTAAAGATTGGTATGTCTGCAACTCGTTGAGGAGAGTTATAAGGTTGTAATTCACTTTATTAAGAATCAAATTACTAAAAAAGTGCATGAAGCTCTCCGGCAAAAAATGCAGGATTATGCTAACCTGGCTGCCCTCATCGATGGTGGACCCATTCAACTCCGCCACATTGAAGTGGACCATCATGTTTAGCACATGTTCACGAACAGAGGTGCCTTATTGCATTTTGGAGTTGAATATGTATTTAAAAGCCTCATGTATAAGCTGTTTAGACAATTATCCAAACATCCCTCGCAGATACTGCATGATCTCACGGGCTGAGACCATAGGCTCATACTTCTTGGTCAAAACGTCAGAAAGACTTGCTAAGATATAGGCTCGGGCCTTCTCATTCGCCTTTGTCCATCACTCGTATGCCTCTCGAACATTTTGAGCGGCATTTGGAGCTAGAACAGGAGGATAAGCCTCCGTGAGAGCGAACATGAGATCCTCGATGATTAGGATCATCATGATCATGTGTTTCCATGTTGAAAAATTATCGCCAGTTAATCGCTTAACAACAATAAAGTGGCTGTAGCCATTTGAAAAAGTTGTTGAAAATACGAACAAATCTTGATTAGATTTTGCAAAACCACTTTTAAACCAATTAGTTTTGCAAAACAATTTTAAGTACCCTAAGTTATAGACTTCTATTTTGCAATGATGCCCTAGTGAGTCTGGACAAATTCCACCGGTGGGGTGATCAGTTGCCTCTTCACTAGGATGAGACATTCTCAACTATTAGATAGAACCAACTCTTGGAACTTAACCTAACAGGCACCATTTTTTGGTCCAGAATCGTTAACCTTTAACTATTCCGTGTAAGTGTAACCTCTCGTTTTCGGTGTCAGAGTCCCGCCCTAATGCGTTTACAGTAGGGAAAACACAGATTGGAAAAGAGACTAAGTTACGTTATCCTCTTACAGGAGATCAAATAAAGAAACGCGCATAATTGCCATCTTTTAGAGGACACTCCCAGGGTGCCTCGAGGCGATGTGCATAAACTTTATTCAACCTAACAAGGGAGACCGAGGGATATGTTGTCACACATCCCGCTCCTACTTACTATGAACATTCTCTCCATCCACCTTGATATTGACCTACCCAAACACCATCCGTTGGGGGGACACGCCAAAGGTGCCGCGAGACCGAGGATAGATCTCACGGTGTGGACTTTAGAAGAAAAGTGAAAGATTTAAGTGAAGCATCTTATGCCCCAAGTACCTCCTACTGAATGTTCTACCTAAGGATTCATTAACCTAGACAATCCGGCTACTGATTTTAGTCTAAGTGGTCTTTTTAAAGTCTGCTCATAAACAACGTTTGTTTATGAAATAAAAACAAGTTCAAGTAGTCACATTTAAACACTTTAATGAATTGTCCTTAACTTGCATGCATGCATCAAATCTATCTAATTCACCTTTTCAGGTAAGTTCCCATGTAGGGGTGTTACGTTTCCGTCAACTTAAATACCCCAGCCTAGATAGAACCCGCCTTAGACAAAAGGTCCCTTATAGATAGATTTGCTACACTTTAACCTTTTATTAGCCAATTTAATCTTATTAAACTGATTAAAAGATTAAAGCCTTAGGGTTGCTAATCATATTAGAACCGTGATCTTAGGTCTATGTGATCCAAGTTTTAAACATTTTAAAACCATGAATTAAACCTAAGTGAGCATGCATGTCTTGCTTATTTCTTTTAGTTCTAATCTCTTTAACTCTTAAAAAGAAACAACTAAAAAATATTGCACATAATAAGGCGTTTATAACAATTATAAAGTAACCTATGTGTCATGCTTCATGCAATGTCAGGTCATTACTATATAACTTTTATATTATTCGTAATAACCAAGCAAACATGCTATCATTCACCCTTATACTATAACAATTATAATATAAAGATGATGCATGTCAATGCTTTTTATACATGCATAAATATAACTCTTATATTATATAATGCATGAGCATGCTCTTCATAATTAAAATCATGCTTCTTT
>NC_052359.1:71689573-71928122 GCF_009727055.1 Benincasa hispida | reverse complement strand
GATGGACAGTGATCGCATAGAACCTCTTCTGCACGATGCGATCAACTCTAGATCATCTCCTTCCTCGAAAAGCCGCAACCTTTGTTCAGAACTTCGACGAACGACTCAAGACTCCAAACATTTTGAATACAAACTCGATTAAGATTATTTATGCCCAAAAACGCTAGGGCCTTTACAAACAACCGCAAAAGTAAAAGGAATTAAACAGACCGAGGCAATTCATCCCGAAAACATCCATTAATCTGACACATCCACAGCAGAATTAACATTTAAAACAACATAGAAATGCACCCACCATGAATATATACATTATTTCGTTGCAACAGATGAAATTGGAGTATCAGAAACCTGGCTCTGATACCAATTGAAGGATATGATACCGAGAGTTTCATGAGAAGGTTTAGATCGCTCCGATTTCACAGTGATCGAAACACAAACGATTATGTGTTTGGAGATGGTACTTAGAGCTGCTGTATGAGCTGATTTCTGCTAAGAGCATCAGCAATAATGTTAGCTTTTCCTGGATGGTAAAGGATCTCACAGTCATAGTCTTTGACTAATTCTAACCATCTTCGTTGTCTCATATTTAATTCTTTCTGGGTAAAGAAGTACTTAAGACTTTTATGATCTGTATAAATTTGGATTTTTTCCCCATATAAGTAATGTCTCCATATCTTTAATGCAAAGATTACGGCAGCTAATTCCAAGTCATGAACCGGATAGTTTTGTTCATAAGGTTTTAGTTGTCTTGAAGCATACGCTATTACCTTTCCGTGTTGCATTAATACACAACCAAGCCCTTTCTTCGATGTGTCACTGTACACAGTTAAACCCCCTGATCCATCAGGTATAGTGAGAATGGGGCTGTGGTCAACTTTTCTTTTGGTTCATGGAAGCTTTACTCACATGCTTGGTTCCACACAAAGGATTATTCTTCTTAGTGAGGTTAGTTAAGGGTAATGCTATACTTGAGAAGTTTTTCACAAATCGTATATAATATCCTGCTAATCCAAGGAAGTTTCGCACTTCGCTGACTGTTGTTGGGCGAGGCCAGTTGTTAACCGTTTCAATCTTAGCAGGATCCACTGAGATTCCTTCTTGCTTTACAATATGCTCTAAGTAGGCAACTTGTCACATCCAAAACTCACACTTGGAGAATTTGACATACAACTTTTCATTTCTTTATGGAAAGAACGTCCCTAAGATGTTTTTACATGTTCTGCCTCTGACTAAAATATCATCTATAAATACGATCACAAAGTTATCAAGATGATCCTTAAAAATTCTATTCATCAAATCCACGAAGGCTGTGGGGGCATTCGTCAATCCAAAGGGCATCACAACGAATTCATAATGCCCATATCTTGTTCGAAAAGCAGTCTTGGGTATATCTGACTCCTTGATTCGTAGTTGATGATATCCAGATTGTAAGTCTATTTTGGAGAATACTGAGGCTCCTTGTAATTGGTCAAATAGGTCATCAATGCGTAGGAGTGGATACTTATTCTTTATTGTCAATTTATTCAATTCCCGATAATCTATACATAAACGCATTGATCCATCCTTTTTCTTAACAAATAAAACAGGTGCTCCCCATGGAGACACACTAGGGCGTATAAATCCCTTATCTAACAATTCTTGTAATTGTATTTTGAGTTCTTTTAATTCTGCAGGTGCCATTCTATATGGTGCTTTTAGTTATTGGTTCAGCTCCGGGAATTAGATCTATACAAAATTCTATTTCTCGATTCGATGGTAAACCCGGTAGTTCTTCTGGGAATACATTTTCAAATTCTCTTATTACAGGAATGGCCTTAATTTCATTCTTTTGGTTTCGTAAATCTACTACGCTTGCTAAATATGCCCAAGCTCCATGGTTGAGCAAATGTTTAGTTTTTAAGGTTGAAATTATTCTTGGGGCTAATGGTATATTAGAACTCTTAAACTTAAACTTGGTTCCTGTTGGAAAGGTGAATATGACCTCTTTATTATGACAATCTTTGCTTGCATAATTTGCTGCTAACCAGTCCATACCTAGTATTATGTCAAAATTACTTATGTCTAGGATGATAAAGGTCATCCCTAGTTTATGTCCTGATACTAAAAACTTACAGTTTTCCCATCAGAACTTTATATCGTCTTTTAACATGAAGGTGGCACAATTTACTTTCTGTTCTTCTGGGATGTTCATGTGGTGGAAAATAGTTTTATTTCTATCCAATTCAATGTTATAGTTGGATGCACGGATGATTCGTCAAATATTGAAGGATTGAACATCCTGTATTCTCAAATCATTTTTTTAACTCATACCTATGTTTACTAAATTATTTACTAAATTACTTATTCAAAAATTTCACTTACCAGCGTATTTGGCATAACTATAGGCATCACTTAACAGGCCAAACCATCAAACACCACGACTCTTCTAATGCAATAGAGCCTATTTGGCCCAAACGCTCTGATACCAACCTGTAACAACCGGATCCTTACATATTATGGCCCGACCGCTACGACATGCATGCTTAGAATTTTCTATTATGAAATGAGTTTTGGTAAAAATCTCAAAAGAACATATCTAAGATTTTATAAATTAGGTAGAAAACTATATAAAAAGTTTATTTTACAAAACACCAGGATCCATAAAATACTAGTGTAGTGATACAAAAATGCATATGCCTATAATAGTGAGTTTGATGTTTGGTCATTTGAGCGACGTCCAATTCTGTCATCTACGCTGTGTCCTTACCTACAAAGTCTGTAAAAATATAAGATGAGTATATAATATACCCTGTAAGTAGTTCTCACGTAGGGTAGTGACCAAATGCACAATCACAAGCAACATGTCATGAAAACATATGGTTGGAACCGAAAACGTATAATAACATATGGTGGTTGGTTATGCTTCCAACATAAATCTCTCCGCCCTAATAAGAAGATGAGGACCTAAGCAAAAACTAACCCACCTGATGATTAGCGGGTCATGCAGTCAGTAGGGCCAGAGTCGCATCCAGTATCCAACCATTAGCATAAACGTAAATTGGACTAGAGGGGTGCAACCATACATACCCTGCTATCCCTAGCACAAACATAACGTAAGATTGGGCCTGGAAGGCGCAACCATACATGCACTTGCCAGTCCTGGAAGCATAAATTTCTCTGCCCTGATAGGAAGATGAGGACTTAAGCGAAAACTAACCCATCTGATGATTAGCGGGTCATGCAGTCAGTAGGGCCAGAGTCGCATCCAACATCAACCATTAGCATAAACGTAAGATTGGACTAGAGGGTGCAACCATACATAACCCTACCAGCCCTGGAAGTATAACCTAACACCTAATTAAAACTTGATTTTAAAACATGATCGTAAACAAACATAATGCATGGGGTTCCCTTGCAGAGAAACATGTTCTAAACATGTAATGCAACATAACAATAACATAATCATCAACATAATAAAGGTACACTACCATAGAACACTTAAAGAGAGGGTGAGATAAATTACTTACCTGACTGTGATCTAGTTATTCCTTATTATTCCTTTGTGATTTGATCAGTAGAGCTTTCTTTTTAAACTAGAAGGAAGGAAATTGGGCAGCACCTTATTCTCTTTTAACCTCACAGAACTTCCTCACTGCACACTTATTCTTTCACACTTTGTTACTGAGTTTTTGTTAAGAATGGTTCAATCTTCAGGCAAAGAGTCCTATTTATAGTGGTTTTCAAGCTCTTCTCGGTGTGACAGCTCATCCTACAGGTGGTTTCTTTAAAATTTACTTAGGGTTTAAGGATTTCTCTTAATAAGATACCTAATCTTGACTAACATTTGCCCTTACGTCATCATTCTTTGTTGTATTCAATTTTAGGGTTTTTTCATGTTTAATCTATAAGATCGTGGCCAAATTCAACGCATAATTCGTGCTTCTGTCCAAGATCTCGCTCACTTCTGCTCTCAGAATCTCTCTCTCTCCAGCTTTCTCGCTAGGAATCTCTCGCTATCCAATTCTCTTCAATCTCGCTCTCTCCTATTTTCAGATATCTTGCTCTCTTCAGCTTTCTCGCTGGGAATCCTGCTTTCTCCACTCTCGCTCTCAAATTTTCTCTTCAGTCTTGCTCTCTCTAGGAATCTCGCTCTCTCTACTCTCGCCAACCTCAATCTCGCTAGCATCGCTCGCTGGGGTTTCTCGCTCTCCAATTCTCTCTTCGATCTCGCAGCTCTCTTCTCAGAATCTCACTCTCTCCAGTTTTCTCCCTGGTGTGGCTCTCGCTCTCTCCCACTTTCTTGCTGCAAATCTTGCTTTCTCCAATTTTCTCTTCAAGAGCTCTCTCCAGCTTTCTCGCTAGGTGGCTCTCGCTTTCTCCAATTTTCTCTTTAAGAGCTCTCTCCAGCTTTCTCACTGGGTGGCTCTCGCTCTCTCCCATTTTCTCGCTGCAAATCTCGCTTTCTCCAATTTTCTCTTCAATCTCGCTCTCTCCAGGAATCTCGCTCTCTCTACTCTCGCTTTCTCCAATTTTCTCTTTAATCTCGCTCTCTCCAGCTTCGTTCTTTCCAATTTTCTTTTATTTTTTATTTTTATTTATTTATTTATTAATTAATAATAATATTATTTTTTAATTGTTTATCTGCTTCCTAAATTAAGGTTAGAGTATTTATATTTATCATCCAATAAATTTCAATATTTAATTTCCTGTAGTGTATGCATACAAATCTGGGTTGTTACAAGTTCGCTTCCGCTGGACTGAGTTTGAGTGAAGATTGTCTTCAACTGGTACGTTTACTCAGTCTTTTGTATTTTAATTGTTAAAGCATGTCTATAATTAGTGCTACAATGCATATCTGTTCGTTAAAATAAATGTGTGGTAATTCTGTCACAATGAAATCGGAAAGATCCGCATCCGCTCATGGATACTCTTGTTTAAGAGTTCCTTCAAAATAAGCTTATCTTCCCTTTGCCAAAAACAACCTTAAATCAAGACCTACAATAATTAAGCCAAGAATTAAATTAAACCTTTGGAGTCTAATTCGAATTAACCAAATTTATCTAAATGTCTCCAATTTAACTTACCGAAATTGTTGCTCGGTCCAAAATTAGTTCCAAAACTCAATTCAGTTGGCCAACCTAAACATAAAAAAAATCCAAATTTTATTAACTTAGGCCCCATTTAGTAATAATTTGATTTTTTGCTTTTGTTTTTTAAAAGTTAAGTATATTTCATCCACATTTCTTTTTATAATTTGCATCCTTATTAAGTACGATGGTTGAATTCTTAGTCAAATTTAAAAAACAAAAATAAGTTTTTGAAAGCTATTTTTTTAGTTCTCAACATTTGGCTTGATTATTTAAACTATTGGTGTAAAATAGATAACAAAGAAAGAAATTTGGATGTGGAAATAGTATTCATAACCTTAATTTAAAAGAAAAAAACAAAAAAACAAAATGGTTACCAAACAGGAACTTAATTTTCAACCATTTTCATTAATCCAAAAAGGACCAAAGTGCTAAAACTCACCAAAACTTACCAAAATCCTAAAAAAAATCAATCCTTGTTATGTTGGATAGTACGTTCCCAACTTTAAACTTAATTCCAATCTTCAAAACATAATGGCATCAAAGTTTCGAAAACAACATTCAATGGGTAATGGAACAATTCGAGTATCCCACCAAAAACTTATCGAAAGCATTCTGAACGACTAGACAGTAGCCTAAAACCTCCCAGAAACTCCAATATAACCTTTCAATGTCAAAAGGAAAATGAAATTAAGTTTAATTCGTAGTAGGTGTTCAAGATTTAAGCCAAAACCCTTCAAAGAGAATGTCTAAAACCAACAAGAATTCACCAAAAACACCCTTGAATGTGCTGGACAGTGTGACTTGGATCTGGCGTGGCCGATGGTGGCGAAGCACGGAGATATGATAGGGAAAGATGGCGGTGGTTGGACAAAAAACAGACAGCGGTGTTGAGCTGAGCGGAACAGACCGCAAGAGGGAGAGCGAGCGACACAACTAACTATTGGGTTTTATATCCTAAAACTCATGGTTTGTAAATAGTAAAACATATTCTGAAAATTCAATAAGTTGTTTTTGAATATATGTATTGCTTATTTCGTTTTAAAAATAAATCCAATAAACTAAAAGATCTATGACTATTAGATGAGTACTTGAACTTTATGTGGAGACATAAAAGTAAATTAGGTTCGAGTAAATAGTCAAAATGATAAACTAAAAGATCTATGACTATTAGATGAGTACTTGAACTTTATGTGGAGATATAAAAGTAGATTAGGTTCGAGTAAATAGTCAAAATGATCTATAGTATATGAATGAGGTTGGATGCCTTATTCTGGTAATTCTATTGGATGTGGCCCAATAGTTGTTACAAGGAGTTGTAAAATGCTAATGATGTGATCCTAATTCGTATATGTTATGACATGAGGAGTGACATGAGGAGTGGGGGCATCTTGTGCAATGAGTTTGTACAAGATCGAACCACGAAATTAGTCACTCTTACTTTATAACATTGTTTACTGTTTAAGACTGACTATTTCAAAACGATGACCTAGGTAACTTGACCTTAATTCTGAACTAACTATGAATCCCTATTTATTCGGGATTATCCTTAGATTTGCATAGGTGAGGGTTGGCTAACAGCGCCGGCTCAATAAACCTCCATTTCAGAGGTAAGACCGGGTAGGTAGCTGGGGTGCAAGATGAAATTCACTCCTACCCACTTTTAGGGATAGTAAAGAGGTTGTTCCCTTAAGTGCTGACTTTGGATCTTGAACAAGGAGCCTCACCCTCTCATTGGCCCGAGAGGGACTCAATTTGTTGATTGGATCACAAATCAATTGTTCATTAGAGAATTAGTGAGACTTGAGGAACAAAAGGTAATCTGGGGGAAAACAGACATTTGACCAGTCATTATTACGAACAACATGTGAAGGGTTAACTTACTAATCATAGTTATATCAAGTAGACATAATATATCTACAGTGAGAGAGGTGCAACTATGAGTTTTAGTGGAGTAACCCATTAGTTAACCAATGGGGGTTAATTCGGTGTAAAAAATTTAGCCAATTAATCTCGGATCGTTGGAGCCCATGATTTGTAGGTCCACGAGGTCCCCTTACTAGCTCCTAAATGGATTAGCTTTAAGTAGCATGATAAACTAATTTGAAAAGTTCAAATTAGAATTAAGAGAATCAGTAACTATACGAGATATAATTATGAGTTTAATTTTGGAATTAAACGAAAATTGGAGAATTTAATTAATATTTAAAATGATTTAAATATTAAATTCATGAAAGTGGAATGTGTGTAAAATTAATTTAATATTTGATATTAAATTAATTAGAATTAATTAAATTATTTAATTAATTATTTATTATTAATTTTATTAGAAAATTAATTTGTGAAAGTAATTTTATAAAATTAATAATGTTTCCAATTTTGAAATCAAATTAATTTTTGAAATCATTTTGTAAAATTGGAAAAGTTTGAAAAAACACGAAATGAAAATATGGATTTTTCCATTAACACCTTCAACTAGCTCACACTAAACCCACTTAAATTTTGCTTCAATTCTCCAAGCATGGGTTGTATCTCATACAACCTTCTCTGTTGCATGATAATCCTGCAATAAATAAAGAAAATTGAAGTGGAAATGAGGCATACATCATTTGAGTTTTTTTCTAAAAAATTCTAGTTGAAGAAAGATGTTCTTCGAATGGGTGTAGCAGTGAGTTCTTCTCCAAATTCCCTTCATTCAAGCTTATTGAGTCCCACAACTCAATCTAAAACTCCAAGAAAATAATAGGGAAGATCTTGAGGTGGTTCACAACAACGAGATTTGGAGAAGATCTAAAACTCCAAGAGAATAATAGGGAAGATCTTGAGGTCACAACGAGATTTGGAGAAGATTTGCAGCTGATTCAAAAGGTTCTACAAAGGTATTACTTGAAACCCTTTTATTTTTGTATGAGCATGCTTCATTTATAACCAAAATTGATGAATTAGAATGTTTATTGATTTGTGTTGCTTCCACTGCATGCTGAAATACTCCTACACTAATAACGACTCACGAACATAATGACACGGACATGACCAATGGCAAGAACGATCGACGGACAACAGAGCTTGAGCGGTAGCCAGAAGAACCTGAAATGGTGATTAAGGTTGAAGTGCGGCATGCTTGAAGAAGAAAACGAGAGGGGGGGAACGAGTCTGATGCATGAGTGAAGAGGAGAGAGCGAGAGGAGTTCTTTATTTTTCTTTTTTTTTTCCCTTTAAACTCTTATACTTTTAATCCTAAACCAATGGGTATATATAATAGTTCAAAACCCCTTTCCTTTTCCTTCTCCAATTCTACATTTCAATTTTTTTTTTAATAAAAATAAACTCTCAAATCCTTTTGGAAAAATAAATTTAAATCAATTATCCTATAAAAATTGATTTAAATTAATTATTTTCTCCAAATTATCAACAATTTCTAAATCTTCCAATTTTAATTCAATTTTCCAAATTGAATTAAATATTGAGTGAAATCCAAACTCTCATTAAATTAAATTTAAGTATAAATTCTCAAATCCTTCATCGAAGCAAAATTTAAAATTAAATGATTCTTGCACAATAATTCAACTTAACCTCAACAATTCAAAATAACCCTCACTTATTTCAAAATAATTTAAATTACCTAAAAATTTGTGATGTCACATTGTTGATCATAATATTTGTGATGTAAAAGCATAGAAGTGTTATTGTGAGTATAGCTCAATAGTTATTGATATGTCTTTCTTGAGGTCGATGAGGTTAAAAATTTTATTCCTCATCATTTGTTGTACTAAAAAAAGAAATAGAATCACAAATATGTGTATGCAACCATTCGTAAAATATAAGAGAATAACCTCATAATAAATTTTAATCAACTTTTCCATATCGAAATTTAATAACCAATTATAAAAGTCAAGGTTTAAAATGTCGATGTTGACAGAAATATCGAGATCTTAATTTTACGAAAATTTCTATGGAAATATCAATAAAATATTGATTTCAATGGATATTTCTGAAAAGATTATAAAAACAAAAATTCAAAAAAAAAATCTTAAATTAGTAAATAAACTGTTTATGATTTCAAAACAAGTTATTATGCCTATTATTTATATTATATTTATATTAGTGGTGTTTTGATGATTATTTTTTATGTTTCATGAGTTTTTCTACGATATAATGAAAATATTGATTTATCCTTAATGTCAATGTCAAACCCACAGAAATGTGAAAATATCGAAAGAAATATGACATTTTAATAGAAATTTAATACTATATGTAGAACATATATTTTCACATTTTATAAGTTAATAACTAATTAATCCAACATGATTCTCAACTTTTTACTACCAAAATTTAATAACTATATATGTCTTTTTATTTAGAAAGATTTGGGAATATGTGTAGAGTTCATCAAATAATGATTTTGTAAAATTTATCGACTCAAATGAGATGTAAATTTGCTTTACAATCCGGTTGATTCACATAATTATTTTAGCCCAGAGTTAAATTTTTATTTTTATCAGAAATTTATTTATTAAAAAAATTAATATTAAACCTAACATTATTTATAGCATTTCCAAGCAGTAAAAAATTCTAACATGTATAGCTCAACAAATATACTTGACTGTTTTACTAAAAGAAACCCTTCATAAAATCATCTATAAAAATAGTAAAAAAGTAAAAAAGTAAAAAATTAAAAAAAAAAAGGGAAAAAAAAAAAAGAATCCTGGCCTGATTTGCTAGATGTAGTTGGGAATATAATAACTTGAACACCATCAAATATGGTAATTGTTTTTGCTACTTTGTTACGATCTTGTAAGAAGAATAATGTTATATTTTAGATCCTATTTTGAGTTGATTTTATTAGATAAAATAAAGTGAAAATAGATATGAATTACTAATCAAGGTGGTCTAAATTGATTCACTGTAAAATTAAAAAATTTAAGACTTTAAGTTGATTTTTTCCAAATATATAATAAAGGATTAAAATTTGATATGTTGTCTACATTAACTTTGGGTGTTGTTATTATCATTATATTTTAGGAGATTTTCAAAACAGAAAAATAAGTAAATTATTTACACAAAATAGTAAAATTTGATTTTCTTTGATATAGGTTGACAAAGACTGATAGAAGTCTATTAATGTCTATTAGTGATAAAAACTGATAAAAGTCTATCATTAATATTATATGATAGACGCTGATAGTGTCTAACAGTATTATTTTTGTTATTTCTGTAAATAGGTTGACATTTTTTCTATCTGTGAAAATTTATCATAGAATTTTGATAAGTAAGTGATGATTTAATTTTTCACAATATTTTCAAAATCATTTAAAATGCAAATTAGTGTCTTCCACTATGTATTAGATTGTGTGTTTTTTTTTAATAAATTGTTTATTAGGTTAAGAATATTTTAATTTTATTTATCAGTATAATAAGTAGAGAAACATAGAGATTTAAACCTTCGATCTAAAACCGATAGTAAATGTCAATTGTTACAAAATTATATTCATGTGGCACAAACATTAGTTACTCTTAAAGATGTGTGAATAGAAAATAATTGTAGAAATAAAAGTGGAAATGAAGACATATTTGGTCTTTTTGTGTTACTTTGTGCAAACTTTAGATGGTGGGAGCAAGGTGCACTATTTTCAAATGATCTCCTTCTTTATATTTTTGACCATCATATTTCTTCTTACTTTGAAACCACTCTCTCTTTTCCATTCATTACTTCTTCCTTTTTCATAATGTTATTTTTTTTTTATTTGAATTTAGTTTTCTTGTGCATAAACTAAAGTAAAAAGATTCTATATCGATGAATATATATATATATATATGAGCGTTTAATAGAGATGTGAACATATATAATTTCCTTTTAAAGTTGCGAGTTCTCTTTTTCTTTAATTGTCTTAGGTTGTTTCTTACTTCTTTTTATATGGGTTATTTTTCATGGTTTCTCTAACCATATTCTAATTTTATTGTTGTCGGATCTGTTTTCTTAGCAATACTTTCTTTTCTACAAAGAAGAAAAAAATAATGATGAACTCTATTTAAACGAGACATTTTGGATAGAATTCAAAAATAAAATTAGGTAGGTTTTGGTTTTATGTGGACGATAGACCTTTTATGTTTGGATAGTATAACATCATATCATTACATAAAGAGCAATGATTAGGTGCAATTAACTTAATCTCATGCTCCCAAATAAATTGATGCATGACAATTTTTTATTAGACAGTTGTTTGAACTGTATAAAAATAAGTATAGCCAGACAACACTTAAAATGAGAGCTATATTTTAGATTTTTGGTTATATTCTTTCTCTTGTTTTAATTAATGGAGGCTTTATTTTTTATCTTCCTCGCACATTTCTTGTCTGAAATTTACTTTGGGAAGTCCAATGGAAAACAATTTCTTGGAAAGATGAGGTAGCTTAGAGTTGTTTTTAGCTCATATATGGATCTTTCTTTTTGACGTATGGTATTTGGCCTCAAAATAATTTACAAGACAGAGAAAATATAGTCATGAAAAAAATTGTTTGTTAGGATTGCGTTTAGCTAGTTAAGTTTAATCTTAAAGTTTTGGTCTCAATAAATTGAATATTTATGATAAGTAAGGGGATAACTTTATATCTTTAGTTAGCTGTGTTTTTGTTTCTTTGATAATTTATCTATAGATGTGACATTGTCATTAGGATAGACTATGCATTTTGAGTAGGGTTTGAGTACTTTCTAAATAAACTTTTATTGTTTTTTAATCACTATTTAAGTGCATGGTATATATAGATAAATGTAGAATTTGTTTAATACTTATAAGTTCAAATGTCTAAAATAAATTGGTTGTCAAGTGGATATTGTTTTTAAATTAACTCATCCTAATGCAAGTATACAAAGGTAAGTAAAGACATTTTTTTTCTTTCTTTTTTTTTTGACATAAATGTAAGAACATAGCTAAAGATGCATAATTTGAAAACTTTGATTTAAAAGGCAACATTGTGGTTCATAAATGCAAAGTAGTTGGGGTTATAGAGGGAAAACGGTACAATAGTTTGTGTAAATTAAAGGTGAGTATGAATGAGGCAATGAAGCATGTGTTACAAGAAAGCCCTTTCAAGTGGTGTTTCATCATTTTATGCTACATTGATTTCACCCTCACATGCTTTGTTTCCCCAAATTTACCCTTTCCTTTGACCTATATCTAGTAACCCAATTATTCTCTTAAAATTAGGAAATATTGTTAGAGACTGATTAATTTGTTGGGTTGAATTGCAACAACTTCATAATTTCGAGGATATTAATGATAACAATATATTATAGACTATGGTTTCTTCAAGGCTTATTGACTATGTGAAATCATCATTAAACCCAAAAGTTTAAGCTGATAGGCTTAAACAATATTTTATAGGTTTGAAAAGGTAGAACTTTTTGCTTTTATACTATGTGTTAAATCACCACTAATTTAAAAGATTCAAGTTGATATAATTCAACAGACTAAATTATAATAAAATTCTTAAGGTTTTTGAAGATAATTTAACACTTTTTTTAAACAGCCCATACATTTATTGAACACTTTTTTTTCAACTTGATTATAATGTTATGTAACAATATTACAATCTTTTCAGTTGCACCAAACTCGCCTTGAGCACATATTAGCATTATTCTTTTGGATTAGTTGATTAGATTTTAATTGAAGATTATACTAGGTTTGATATTAACAACACTCCCCTATGTTTTGAGAGTTAAATTTGCAACCATTTTCATAGTTCCTTGCCATAGAAGAATAATTATAACTATGTGACATAAGAAGATTTTCAATAGGATAAATATATGATATTGTGAGTTCTCTTGAATGTTTGGACCAACCTAAGCATAACTTAATTAATTAGTTAATAAGTCATGAATCATCGCTCCACAAACTACTTTAGTCCTTTAATCCGTAAAATCAAAGATATTGAAACCTTTTTAATGTATTTCTTAAAATTTATAGACTAAAAGTATTTTAAAATTTTGATGACAACTCAATATCAAAAGGTTGTTTATTATTATTAAGAAAAATATTGACTAAACCTTTAAACTGATATCAATTTAAATCATAAACTTTGTAAATGTACCAATTTACCCTCTCTTTTAGATTTCATTAAAAAAAATATCATATGAAATAACTGTTTTCATTAAACTATTAAATTTTTACAAGAAGATCAATTTAAACCTTTTATGATAAGAATATTTTCGAAATTATCAATGCATCAATTCTTATAAGTACTATGTAGACTACTTCAAATGTCATATTAATAAAATGGACCACTATTTTAATTGATACAACTCATAAAAGGATATTTGTCATTTGCCCTCTTCTTTTAGTTTAAGCAACTTGAACTAGAAGATTCAAACTCTTGAAAAATGTTTTGTTTTTGAGTTTACTTATTTAACAGTCACAAATTGGGGACCATAAGACCACCATGGATGAATAAACTCGAATGCTTAAATTTGAAGGAGAAATAAAGTTTAAAACACCTGAAAAATGCCATGGAAGAGCTTCTGTTTGTACTCTCAGGTCAAACATCTACTTCTCTCTCCCGTTTCTCACTACACATTCTCCCGCCAAATATCAATTTCCCCATTACCCAACTTGAAAACTCTGTGTTCCAATGGCCAACTGAAGGAAGCATTGCTGCAAATGGCCATTTTAGGCCCTGAAATGAAGTTCGAAGGTTACGATACAATCTTGAACGAATGCGTTAGTCAAAGGGCTATTAGAGAAGGCCAAAGAGTTCATACCCACATGATTAAAACTTGTTATTTGCCACCCGTGTACCTCAGAACGAGGTTGATTGTGTTGTACAATAAGTGTGACTGTTTAGGTGATGCACGGGAAGTGTTTGATGAAATGCCCCAGAGGAATGTGGTTTCTTGGACGGCGATGATTTCGGCTTATTCACAGAGAGGTTTTGCGTTTGAAGCCTTGAATTTGTTTGTGGAAATGTTAAGATCAGGTACTTCTTTTTGTTCATTCTATTTGTGTAAGTGGGTTTGTGAGATGGACATCTGAGAGGTTTAATTTGGTTTTCTTTCCTTAGAACTGACATTTTGTACTTGTTTTATGGATTAAAAGAGTATTCACAGTTAAAATATGTTATTCTAGGGCCCCCAAAAGGATGGACCTCCCTCTTCTTGCAATTTAATGACAAAGAAGACGTTGCTGAAAAATAATGTGTTAGGAATATTGTTTGGAAGAATATTAGAAATATTATTAAGATGCTAGGGACATATTAGTATTTGTATTAGACAGATAGCTGGAGTTCCAATTGTTCCATAAGATTAGTCAAGATCCATGTGAGCTTGCATGGATACTCATGGATGTAAAAAATAAATAGAGTGAGTTATGGGAGCTGGTTGACAGTATTTTTAACTGCTTGTGGGAGATTCGAGGACTGCGGTTCTTGAATTGCTTGGGGTACTGTAATTGACTTCCTCATATCAATATTTTTTTGCATAAATTTCCATTTCATGTTTTGGTTCCTACCATAACAATGAATTTCCCTGTTCACATAGATTGGTTCATAGATATTACTCCCTCATCAGGAAGGAAAATGAAATCATTAAACCACCAGGAGTTAGCTTATTGGCCAATAATGGTCAATGTAAATAAAAATGACTTAGATGGAATGACATCTAGTGACCATCTATAGAGGATTTAATATCCTATCTTACGAGTTTCCTGAGTAATCAAATGTAGTAGGCTAGATGATTGTCCCTTAGGAATATTCGAGGTGCACGCAAATTGGTCTAGAGATGATAGTTTGATTAACTACGTATACTAAATCCTTGCCAAAGTTCTTGTAGATAGATTACAGAAAGTCCTCTCAAGGATGATCTTTGAGTTTCAAGGTGCATTTATTGTTAGCAGACAGATCCTAGATCAATCTCTTATGGCCAATGAGGCGATTGAGAACTACAAAAATCGTAAACAAGAGGGGATTATTTATAAGATTAGTTTTAAAAAAGCCTATGATCATGTGGACTGAGTTTTTTAGACAAAGCTCTACATAAGAAAGGTTTTGGATATGAGTGGATACCGTGGATTTGGAGTTGCAACAGGATTATGAGATACTTAATCCTTGTTGATGGCAAACCTAGCGGTAATTTTTACCCCTCTACAGGCCTGACATAAGGAGATCCTATTTATCCTTTCTTGGTTTTGCTTGTGGTGGATATTCTGAGCAGAATCATTAATCATGGGGTTGAGGAAAATGCTCTTAAAGGCTTCCAAATGGTAAAGATAAGTTGGCTTTGTCTCACTTAACATTTAACCGATGATACCATTGTCCCTCTCATCTTAATCATTTATCATCTTTTCTGGGACTACATTGGGTTTAAAGAATGGGGAAAATGTTTACTGTTGGGGATTTGTTGTGATCCTTTTAAACTCAGTAGAGGTATTTCTTGGGTGGGTTGTGGGATTGGGAGTTTCCTTCTTATCATCTAGGTCTTCCTCTTGACCACAATCCTAGGAGTCAGGCGTTATGAGATTTTGTTCTGGAGAAAGTTTAAAAGCAAAATTCTTATTAGAAGAATAGTTACTTTTCGAAAGGAGGAAGACTTACCTTGACTCGGTTAGTTTGAATCCCAACATATTCCCTATCCTTATTTCAGATTCTAGTGTTGGTCTGTAAATCTCTAGAGAAAAGCATGAGGGTTGGTAAAGGTAAAGGTTCTCATCTCTTGAATTGGAGTGTAGCGACAAAGCCAAAGGAACTCTAAAGGCCAAGCATCAGTAATCTTAGGAAGCACGATGAAGTCATTTTGGCTTAGTGGTTGTGGCATTTCTCCTATGAGTCTAATTCCCTTTGGCATAAGGTTATTGCAAGCAGATACAGTACTCACCCGTTTTAATGGATCTTGAGTGGGTTTTCAAAAGGCACTTCTCGACACTTATAGAAAGATATCTCTGAAAGGGGTTCCTTTTGTTTCATCTATGTTTAAAATGTGGTGGGAGGGGTGAACACTTATTTTAGGAGGACATTTGGTTGGGTGACAGATCCTTTCACTCTCTATTCTCTCATTTATATATGTTGAAATATGGTGCTTTAGCCCTAAGGGCATTTTTGTCTTTTTACTTTATGCCTACTAAATTAGGGCTTCCCCTCATTCTATTTATATATGAGGTTGGGGTCTCTTGTATGTATGACATTAAAATAATAAAAACTTCTCTATCGTGTTTTTTTCTCCCTGTGTTAGGGTTTTCCACGTAAGCCTTGTCTTGTCTCTTCTCTTTTCTCCTTATTTTTCAATATGGTATCAGAGCAAGGTGATGAAACCCTAGTCTCGATAGAAGAAATTCAGTTATCAAACATGGTAGGTGATGGAACAATGGCAAACGCGACTAATATGGTCATGATCCAGGCAGCCGTGTATCAGTATCTCCGGACAATCTTGAACCCGGCGCAATAACAATCGATTGGAGAGCAGTCGCCGATCGTCTTCAACCCAATAGCTGCGCCATCCGCAATCCTTAGAGCCGCACCATCAAGCAGCCACAACCCAGCTAGATCACGGATCGCCCAGACGGCTGGCGATCCTGCTCCAGAAGACGCGCCAGTTTTCGTGCAAATCTCCCAGTCGCAGAAGCCGTGGGGCGAATTTGTTCCAGCAACCGGGTCGAGTTAGTTGATCGGAGCTTCTCTTGCCTCCAGTAGCTAGTCGATCGCTCCCGAGCCGTTCCCGCACTACCTGATCGCGCCTCCGTTCGGGAGCAGTGCCGAGCTTGGTGGGCAGTACTCGATTGGAGCTCCTCCAGCAGCACCTGTCCAATAGCAACAGTACCTCCCAAACGTGTATTTGGTTCAACCTCGGTATCGAATACGTGACTCCATGGGAGAGAATTCCATTCCCGTCTCCTATGGGCAGAAAGATCCAAGATCAGAGTTCCATGGGGAACTCCAACAGCAATTGGCAAATCTCCAACAACAGTGGCAGCTCTCGGGGCAAAAATGAATGGCCATGAATCTTCGAGTCTTCCAATCTATTCAGAAAATTCAGTAACAATGTTTCCTACTCTCCCTATTGTTAATTTTTGTCTGAGACTATAGGAAACTCTGCAGGGATGATCACAAGAGAGAAACTGGATGGCCAGAATTATTTTTCTTGGTCCCAAACAGTTAAAATGGTCCTTGAAGGGCACCATAAATTCGGGTACTTGACCGGAGAAATACCGCGACCAAACCTTGGGGATCCCTAAGAGCGTGTCTAGAAGGGAGAGGATTCGTTACTTCGCTCGATGTTGATCAGCAGCATGGAGCCTCAGATTGGAAAACCCTTGCTCTATTCAGCCATGCACGGGATATTTGGGATGCAGTCCGAAGGTTATATTCTAGAAGGCAGAATGCGTCTCGCCTGTATACTCTACGTAAACAGGTCCATGAGTGTAAAAAAGGGAGGATGTAACGTCATACTTCAACAAGATGTCCTTATTATGGCAAGAGATGGATTTGTATAGGGAGATCGTCTAGAATTGCTCACATGATGGAATTTAGTGTTCGAAGATAGAAGAGATTGATCTTTGTATGACTTTCTTGCGGGATTGCACCCAAAATTTGATACGGTTCGGAGTCGAATTCTAGGGCAAAAGCCGATATCGTCTCTCATGGAGGTTTGCTCAGAGGTCCGGTTGGAAGAAGATAGATCGAGTGCGATGAGTGGCTCTGCTGTTACCACTATGGAGTCCGTTGCCTTTGGGGTGAAATCCTCTGGATCGGACAGTGACAAGCAAAATGGCAAAACACCTCCAGTATGTGAACATTGCACGAAGTCGTGGCACACGAAGGACTAATGTTGGAAACTACATGGTCGGCCTCCTAACGGCAAACATCGCCCTCCAAATGACAAATCAAAGTCTGGCCGAGCTCTTGTGAGTGAATCTGTTGAGGAGGCCGCACAACCTCAGGTGACCAACCCGGGTGACTCAGGTAATGTAGGGATCGCAACAGTTGTTTAGTCAGGTACTCCTCAGTCCTTTAGTTTCTTTGTTGAAGAGAATGAATTATGGATTCTAGATTCAGGAGCGACCGATCACTTGACTGGCTCATCTGATTGATTCCTCTCTTATTGTCCGAGTGCTGGAAATGAGAGGATTTGAATTGCAGATGAGTCATTCGCTCTTGTTGTTGGAAAAGGTCATTTGTCCCCGTTTCAAGGATTAGTTTTACAAAATGTACTACATGTGTCGAAGATTTCTTACAACTTGTTGTCAATAAGTAAAATAACAAAAGATTTGAACTATAGAGACGTCTTCTCACCAGATGCTGCTTTGTTTCAGGACTTGAACTCAGAGACGACGATTGGCACTGCCCAATATGATAGAGGCCTCTATTTCCTTTTTGAAGATGCTTCCTCTAGGAATTTGTTAAGGACTAGTCTATTATCGTTATTTACTATGTTTGAAAAGGATTATTTATTGTGGCATTTTCGTCTTGGACATCTAAGTTTTCTATATATGAAATATTTGTTTCCCTATTTATTCCATAATGTGAATATTTCTTCTCTATCTTGTGATGTTTGTATACGTGCTAAACAGCCTCATGTTTCCTTTGTGTCTCAGCCTTATCCTACCCAGCCTTTCCACCTAATCCACAGTGATGTCTGGGGCTACTCAAACATCTCTACCTTGTCCGATAAACGGTGGTTTGTCACGTTTATCGATGATCATATCTGGCTTACATGGGTGTATCTCCTTACTGATAAGTCCGAGGTTGTATCTATCTTCCAACAATTTTACACCACAGTCTTAACTCAGTTTAATACGAAAATTGCCATTCTTCAGAGTGACAATGAACGTGAGTTCGTCAATCACACCCTCCGGAAATTCCTAACTTCGAAAGGAATTGTCCATCAAAATTATTGTGCTTACACTCCGCAATAAAATGGGGTGGCTGAATGGAAAAATCGCCATCTCTTTGAAGTTGCTCAATCCTTGATGATTTCGGCGTCTCTTCCATCGTATTTATGGGGAGATGCTGTTCTCACTACCGCCCATCTCATTAATAGGATGCCCTCACGCGTTCCTAAGTTTCAAATACCCCTTGAGTGTTTTAAAGAATACTGTCCGTCCACGCGTCTTATTCTTGAGGTTCCTCTTCGTGTGTTTAGGTATATAGCTTTCGTGCATACTCACGATCCTCACCAGACTAAGTTTGTCCCACGAGCTCAAAAGTGTGTGTTTGTCGGGCATCCCCTTCATCAGCGGGATTATAAATGTTTCCACCCATCTTCAAGGAAGTACTTCGTCACTATGGATGTTACGTTCCTTGAAGATGAAACCTTTTTTCCCATTAGTCATATTCAGGGGGAGACCATTAATGAAGAAACTAACAGTTCCACATACTCCGTACCTATTGATTTCAACCTTGAACCTAGTCCAAATACAAATACAAATGTTCCTGTTCTACCTAGTCCCGAATCTGGTCCAAATATTCCGGTGTCTGTTCTCCCTACTAGACAGGTGCCTTGGATAATATACTATAGGAAGAAAGGAAACCTAGGAAACCCCTGTTGTCTCATTGGAAGCTGTCCAAGAATTGGAACCAGCACCAGCTCAAGTTCAAGATCTTGTTGTTTCAGAGAATGTCCTCGAAGGAAAGTCTGGATGTGTAGAAGATGGTGAGACAAGCTCAGAGAAGGGTGAAACTAAAGATGGTAATGAGGTGCTGGAAGGTCCTCGGGAGAATGAGGACTTGCCACAGGAGTCCGAGCAGAGTCAGTACCCTGATACTGGAAAGAGGTTGGAGAAAATTGGCGATTATGATACCACTTTTGATATGCCAATTGCTCTACGGAAAGGAACCAGGTCATGCACCAAGTACCCTATGCAGAGCTTTCTGACCTATAGGAATTTGTCTCCTAGTTTTAAAGCCTTTACTACCCAACTGGATGCTCTAGCAATTCCTACCAGTGTGCACACAGCCATGGAAGTTCCTGAGTGGAAAGTGGTAGTATTGGAAGAAATGAGAGCCCTCGAAGAGAATAAAACTTGGGATCTGGTGGCCCTCCCTAAAGGTCACAAAACTATTGGATGCAAATGGGTGTTCACAATGAAGCATAAATCTGACGGAACGCTCAAAAGATACAAGGCTAGATTAGTAGCTAAAGGGTTCACTCAGACGTATAGGATTGACTATTCAGAAACTTTTTCCCTAGTGGCTAAGCTCAACACGATCCGAGTTCTTTTGTCCGTTATCGTGAATAAGGACTGGCCTCTACATCAACTGGATGTAAAAAATGCCTTCCTGAATGGTGAGTTAGAAGAAGAGATTTACATGAGTCCTCCTCCGGGTTTCGAAGCTAAATTTGGGAACCATGTTTGCAAACTCAGAAAGTCCTTATATGGGTTAAAACAATCACCGAGAGCGTGGTTCGATAGATTCACGATGTTTGTTAAATCCCAAGGGTTTGTTTAAGGGCATTCTGATCATACCTTGTTCACCAAAAGATCATTATGCGGGAAGATTGCTGTTTTGGTTGTTTATGTCGACAATATCATTTTATCAGGGGATGATACGACAGAGATTGTTAAGCTGAAACAGAGTATGGTATGCGAATTTAAGATCAACGTCTTGGCAATTTGAGATATTTTCTTGGGATGGAAGTGGCGAGATCACAAGCAAGAATATTCGTGTCTCAACAGAAATATACACTGGACTTGTTAAAGGAAACGGGAATGACCGGATGTAAACTTGTTGACACTCCTATTGAAGTCAATGGCAAACTGAAAAATATTACGAATGGAGTTCCTGTAAATAAAGAGAGGTATCAACACCTTATGGGAAAATTGATTTACCTATCTCATATCCGACCTGATATATCATATGTTGTGACTGTGGTAAGTCAGTTCATGCAGAGTCCGTATGAGGAACACATGGAAGTCGTTACTCGAATTCTGAGATATTTGAAATCTACCCTAGAAAAGGGCTTAGTTTTCAGAAAATATGACAAATGGAGCATCGATGCATATACTGACTTAGATTGGACAGGATCAGTAATCGATAGAAAGTCAACCTCGGGATATTGTACCTTTGTATGGGGAAATTTGGTTACCTGGTGGAGTAAGAAACAGGGTGTGGTTGTCAGGAGTAGTGCTGAGGCAAAGTATAAAGCTATGAGCCTGGGAGTGTGTGAAGAAATATGGTTACAGAAAGTTTTTTCTGATCTGCACCAGGACAATCCTGGTCCCATGAAATTGTATTGTGATAATTAAGTATAAAGCTATGAGCCTGGGAGTGTGTGAAGAAATATGGTTACAGAAAGTTTTGTCTGATCTGCACCAGGACAATCCTGGTCCCATGAAATTGTATTGTGATAATAAGGCTGCCATCAGTATTGCCAACAATCTAGTGCAACATGATAGAACCAAGCATGTTGAGATTGACAAACACTTTATTAAAGAGAAATTAGACCACAGTATGATTTGTATTCCCTACGTTCCTTCAAGCCAACAGGTCGCAGATGTTCTTACCAAAGGGTTGAAGCTTGTGTTAGCAGGTTGGGTCTCGTTGATATCTACGCCCCAACTTGAGGGGGAGTGTTGAAATATGGTATTTTAGCCCTAAGGGCATTTTTTTCTTTTTACTTTATGCCTACTAAATTAGGGCTTCCCCTCATTCTATTTATATCTGAGGTTGGGGTCTCTTGTATATATGACATTAAAATAATAAAAACTTCTCTATCGTTGTTTTTTCTCCCTGTATTAGGGTTTTCCACGTAAGCCTTGTCTTGTCTCTTCTTTTTTCTCCTTATTTTTCAATAATATCATTTGTCTTTCATGATGCTTCATTCGGTGGCTTCCTTCTTTCCCCCTTTGATGGCTCTTCCTCCCTCTTTAACCTTGGGTTTTAGTGGCCATTATTCAGTAAGGAAATGTCGATATTTAACTTTTTATCTTCATTGGGGGGTTTTACGTTTGTCCAGGGATCTTCATTCTTGGATTCCTAGTTCTTCTCAAGGGTTCATGTGCAAATTCACAAGGATGACTAATGTGGTACTTAAGTGGCTTGGCTCTCCCACCCCAATAGCTAGCTTTTGGGGTGTGGTTCTCCAAGGTGCTTAAATACCTAACAATGGTATCAGAGCCAGTTGTCGACATTCCAAAGTGGAACCGATGGGGGATTCTGACTAGGTGTGGTCGAGTGAAGTATCGCCGAAGTAGCCGCCGGGACGTCGGCTTTCTAGAGATGAGATATTGTTAGGAACCAAGGTAGTATGGGATGTCTTTATTCCACATTAGTTAGAATGGGATGTCTAATGTGGTACTTAAGTCGCTTGGCTCTCCCACCCCAATAGCTAGCTTTTGGGGGTGTGGTTCTCCAAGGTGCTTAAATACCTAACAATAAGACCTCCAATAATGAAGGTTTGCGAAAGGAAGAAAGGGAAGGGCAAGATGGGAAGAAGGGAAGTTGGAGGAGAAGAGGGGACCAGCCACGGAAAGGAAGAAGGGACCAGCAATACCATTGGAGGCGCATAGGGTGGCATGGTACGGGAAGACAGGGGTGGGGACCAATGAAGGATCTATTTGAAGGAATGACCAAGGAAGGGAAGGGAATGTTTTTTTTTTTTAAGGTTTTGGTGGGAGAGTCGTCTTCTCGAAAAGCCGAGTGAAGCTTTGTTTCCTTTCTTATTTTTTCTGAGATTGTTGTCTTTCATATTTCTATCTTAAGACTCTGTCGCTGTTATCTTTTATCATATCATATCAAGGTGAGTTAATACCTTGTTTTCTAGCATTGGGTGTCCATTGGGTGTATTTGTGTTCGTGTTCCTTGTGCAGGTGAATCGGATACCTAACAGAAATGTTGATATTTAACCTTTTATCTTCATTGGGTTTACTGTTTGTCCAGGGAGGAGGGATCTTCATTCTTGGATTCCCAGTTCTTCTCAAGGGTTCATGTGCAAATCTTTTTTTTTTTTTTCAATTGTTTGGTTAATCCCTCCTCATCCAACATTTTTTTTCCTTTGCTTTGGAAGGTTTCAAGAACGTAAATTTTTTTGTTTGGCAGGTTCATAGTAGAGTGATCGTGGATCAGATTATTTGAAGGGTGTCCTTGTTGATTGGTCCATAGTGTTGTATCCTTTATAAAGGAGCAGCAGAGGACCTTGATAGTCTTTTGTGGTCTTGGTGATTATGTTTCGGCTGTCTGGATCCATTTATTTCAAACCTTCACATTAGCATGACTTGGCCTAGATTTTTAGTTCTATCTTCAAAGAATCAATGTAGCATTCCCCTTTTAGTAAAAGGGTTGTTTTTGTTGGTTGTTGACATCTGTGCTTTGCTTTGGAGTCTTTTGGGAAAGAGGAACAATAGAGTGTTTATAGGTATGGAATGGTTAAGAAGGAAGTTTAGTTCCTTGTTAGATTCCGAACCCCCCATATGGGCTTCAAATTGTAAGGACTTATGTAATGATCTGTTAGGTCTCATCTTGCTTGATGAGAAGAGCCATTTTCTTTAGTCGGGCTTCTTTTAGGTTTTTTCCATTCATTTCTTTCTTTTTGTATACTCCTTGTATTCTTTCTTCTTTTTTTGTTTTTTTGTTTTGTTTTTTGTCAATAAAATCTCGTTTTTAATAATAAATCATTAAATTTCATTCTTGGGTGAAATGATAATTGAAAACACATTGATTAGATGATCCCAGTTTTCTTGATTCACTTTTAATATGTCGATAAAATGGTCTTTTTCGCAGATACAGAACCAAATGAGTTCACTTTTGCTACCATACTCACTTCTTGCGTAGGTAGTTTGGGATTTGAAACTGGTAGACAAATTCATTCCATTGCCATCAAAAGAAATTATGAATCCCACATGTTTGTTGGCAGTTCACTTCTTGACATGTATGCAAAATCGGGTAGAATTCATGATGCTCATGGAGTTTTCCATTGCTTGCCAGAAAGAGATGTTGTTGCATGTACTGCTATCATCTCTGGCTATGCTCAAATGGGTCTTGACGAAGAAGCATTGAAGCTATTCCGTCAATTGCAAACTGAAGGAATGAATTCAAATTATGTAACTTATGCTAGTGTTTTAACTGCTCTATCCGGACTTGCTGCACTAAATCACGGCAAGCAAGTTCACAACCATGTTCTTCGGTCTGGACAGTCTTCTTATGTGGTTCTTCTGAATTCTCTCATCGATATGTACTCAAAATGTGGGAATGTCTGCTATGCCAGGAGAATTTTTGATAGCATGCCTGAGAGAACTTGTATATCATGGAATGCGATGCTCATCGGGTATAGTAAACATGGAATGGGGAGAGAGGTGCTTGAACTTTTTAAATTGATGAGAGAAGAAAATAAAGTTAAACCTGACAGCATTACATATTTGGCTGTTTTATCTGGTTGCAGTCATGGACAGTTGGAAGATAGGGGGCTTGAAATATTTTATAACATGGCAAATGGAAAGGATGGAATTGAACCAGATATTGAGCATTATGGTTGTGTTGTTGATTTACTTGGGCGTGTTGGCCGCATAGAAGAGGCTTTTGATTTTATAAAAAAGATACCTTTTGTGCCAACTGCTGCTATTTGGGGAACACTATTGGGTTCATGTCGGGTTCACTCAAATGTCGAAATTGGCATAATTGTGGGTCAGAAGCTTCTAGAGATAGAACCTGAAAATGCAGGGAACTATGTTATTCTCTCACATTTATATGCTTCTGCAGGAAAATGGGAAGATGTGAGAAATATTAGGGACCTGATGCAAGAGAAAACTGTGATAAAGGAGCCAGGCCGCAGTTGGGTAGAGCTTGATCAAGTTGTTCATACTTTCCATGCAAGTGATCACACTCATCCAAGAAGGGAAGAGGTGGCAAAGAAGGTAAAGGAATTATCCATTAAATTCAAGGAAGATGGTTATGTTCCCGACTTGAGTTGTGTTTTATATGATGTGGACGAGGAACAGAAAGAGAAGGTGCTTCTTGGCCATAGTGAAAAGTTAGCTTTGGCATTTGGGTTGATTGCTACTCCTGAAGGAGCAACAATCCGTATCATAAAAAACCTCCGAATTTGCGTCGATTGTCATAGTTTTGCCAAATTTGTATCGAAGCTTTATGCAAGAACAGTAATCCTAAGGGACAAAAACCGGTTTCATAATATAGTTGGGGGAGTATGCTCTTGTGGAGATTACTGGTAAGCTTTGAAGTTATAAATGGTAAAGAGTTCTCGCATGCTGCTATACTGCAGTCTAAAAGTTTTTTATACATGAACTGAAGTAGCATATGATTCAACGAACGTGAAGAACAGTTAAAGATCAGCCTTAATTCACAGTCTGGAATATTGTGGTGTTGTGGGAAGATATGAAATCTGAAAATCTTTTGACACAGAGTTCCGACTTCCAGATTTTTCTGAACCTATTGAGTTTAGCATCAGAGAAACTGCTGCAATATTAAGAACATTAGCATTTCTCATCGGCTTGGAGGTTGAAACAAGTCGGGTATCTGCTGGTGGTGGTGAAATCATCCTCCAATAGCTTGAGAATCAAGGCTTTTACCTTGAGGAAATGAACACTAGAAGATGGACAGGACGTGGATGTCTGCTGATGGGAACTGGAAACCTTGTAGGTATGTTACAAAAACAGCTCATAGATGTTAGATATAAAGGGTAATCAAATTAGTTCCTATAATTTTAAATTTCAATTTGGTCCTATAGTTTAGTTAAATCTCTCTAAACGTTTTTATTATTTTGCCATGAGATTGTTGATTTATCCATTGTTGTTCTTCATTTCAGAATAACCAAGAATGTCGGGATTCCACCCCGTTTCGACCAGCTTCGAGAGAACAAAATTTTTATGGCGGAGTCTGCTGTATATTTCTTAATGTTCCTGCTCATTAGGAACTTCGACGTTTTGTTATTAGATAATTTTATGTTTCCGTCTTGGACCTCAAACATTTGAAACATGATTTATGAATTATAATAAAGTACTAAGGTTACTTTGCAACACTATAGTGTGTTTAAGGGTTATAAAGTTTGGTGATGCAACTATCTACAATAACCCTTAAGGGCATGTTTGGGCCTAAGATTAGAGTGAGGTGGAGTGGGTTACCTTGTTTGGGGCTCCAACATTTTTTAGTTGGAGCTACAATTATACTTCACACTCTAATCCTAGGGGAACTGTTCCCAACCCTTATGATACATTGTTTCCATCTCCTCTGTTCTCCATCACATTTCTGTCTGATCGTTCTCCCTTGATTTTTCTCCTTTCTTATCCGATCGAACACTATGCTCAGGTTTCGTTCTTCCTTCTCTTTACTTCTCCAGCTTCAGATCTAGTTTCGTTTTTCCTTCTTTTTACTTCTCCGGCTTCAGATCTGGTTTTGGCGCCGTCTTCAGATCTGGTTTCACATTTCTTGCATGTTTTTCTTCAGATCTAGTTTTGCATTTCACAGATCTATAGATCATGTCTCTTCCCCTTGTCGCTCCAAACAATCTCTCTCTCGCCACTCCAAAACTTTGATTCCCTTTTCTGCTTTATTCAATCTTCTCACTCTGTCGAAATAGACCTTGGAGCTTGATAGGGGGGAGGTCGAGATTTGAAGCTTGGAAAGGGGGGACATCCAGATTTGGAGCTTGGAAAGGGGGGAGGTCGAAGGTAGTCTTCTTTTTCTCTTTTCCAGCCGATGATGAGGTTTTGAATTATTTTTTTTCCAATTTTAGCTCAAAATTTTGTAAATCAGTGGACAAATTATTTGATGTTCCTTATTTTACTTTCAATTATTTTGCTTCCAAATTATGTTATTCATTCTACTAAATTCATTCTTTTGCTTTGAATAACTACTGTCTCTGAAAATATAACGATTTGTTTGTCCATTGGTTAGCCAAATTGCTTTGAATTACTACTGTCTCTAAAAAATTTTGTAAATGAGTGGACAAATTTGTTCATTTCAGTCTCTGTTTGTCCATTGGTTGTCCAATTTGTAACTTTTGGCCTCCATTTGACCATTGTTTATTGTATATTGATTGATTGCGGTTGTTAGGTACTGTTTACGCATTCATCATTAGCATATCTCTTATTTTTAGGATGATTTATTGTATATTGATGGACAGTAGTTGTTAGGTACTGTTTATGGTATTCATCATTGCCATATCCCTTTTTTTGAATGGTCTATTCTATATTTACTGACAGTGGTTGTTAGTTTACTATTTATCGTATTCACACAACTATATATATGTATCTCACTTCACTTCGACTTAGGTCAAACTCATTCTATCTACTTGCTTAATGCAATTGGTATGTTATTTCTCTTGTTTCCAATATTTTCTTATTGTGTTATTTCTTTTGTTGGTTTACTGCATTCATCTTGTTGGTTTCTCATTTTGTTGGTATTGTTTATTGCATTCATCTTGTTTTATTTTTTGTACTTTATAATTATGCTCTCACTTGTCTTCAAGTATAAGGACAAACACATTCTATCTACTTCATAAATGCAAATGGTATGCCTTCTCCCTCTTTATCTAATATTTTTTTTTATTACGGTTCTTGACTAGTATATTAATGTTGTTTATTGTAATATGTTTTAGGGTTGGTCTTATACAAATTAGCCGGATTAAACACTGTTTACCAACTTTCTCTTGCTGAGGTATTTACATGCACTTAAATATATGTTACTTTTGTTAATTATTTTTTTATATTTGTTACTTTTGTAATTTGTTTTTCGCTATATTTGGATGATTGACTGTAATAATATCACGATCCAATATTTGTTGCTATATTTGTAATTTGTTTTTATTTTTATTTATTTATTATTTTTTTGTGTTCATTATTTTGCAGCTTTAAATTAAAACAGATTTTCATGACAATTAGTTAAAAAATATAAAACTTGGGAAACTTTTGCAATTGATATATATTATTATTATGAATTGGTATGTATTATTATTATAGAACAAGAAAAAGTAACAAAAACAACCATTAGAATAAGAGCATTAGAAAAAGTAACAACCATTATTATCAAACAAGAAAAAGTAACAAAAACAACCATTAGAATAAGAGCATTAGAAAAAGTAACAACCATTATTATCAAACAAGAAAAAGTAACAAAAACAACCATTATAAAATTTGGAAAATTTTTACAATTGATATGTATTATTTTCTCAGTTAGTATGTATTTCAAGAGTTTCAAATAACTACGGGTGTGTTTTCAACAATTTTTATCAAAGTTATTTTCTCAATTTATAAAAATGAGTTTTATCAATGTGTTGCAAAGGAGTGAGACAAATACAAACAAACAATTTCTATGGAAATTTTTGTTATTTTTAACATCCACAACCAACCGTTGACATTCATTCCCCTTTTTCTTTTCGTAGACAACAAAAAAAATGTTATAAATGGTAAAATCAAAGTATGACTAAGTTTATGGTATTAGAAAATAAAAACCTTTTGGAATTTGACTAAGTTTACTTAACAAAATAATACTTTTTTTATAAAAAGTTATATAAAAAGTGTTGTTTTTTAAGTAATATAAAAATAGTAATATAAAAAATTAGTGTTAACATGACTAAGAAATATTTTTGGAATTTGACTAAGTTTATTTTTTAGTTTTGTAATTATTTTATGATCTAAAATTTTTCTTCAAGACCAGTTCCAAATTTATTAGTACATAATGGACCCAACAGAACTAGTTACGATACTAACAATATTTACAGCTTCACAACGTCAGTTACTTTTAACACTAGAGTTATTATTGAATGACCATAGGAGGATAGAAAACACATCACACGACAGTTGACATCGTATTAGACAATTAGCAATACTTTCGACTCATTCATGAATCCAATTTATGTTGTCATCAAAGTAAGATGTTATGCCATTTTATGTCAGTTACTTAAGACAACTAGCGGATTAGTTGGAACTAAAGTTATAGATGTGGAGGAGATGGTTGCTATGTTCTTACATATTTTGTACAGTCTGGTGAGACTATTTCTAGGCATTTCAACACTGTTTTATTAGCGGTGTTACGATTACACGATGTGTTGTTAAAAAAACTTTGCTGGTCACAAACTCATGTACAAATCCGCGATGGAAATGGTTTGAGGTACAGTTCAACTACACCAACATTAGTTTGATGTGATTGATGTGACTTATTTCTTAAGAGAACTTATGTGCATGAGTATTTCTTATTTTGTTTGAATGCAGAATTGCCTGGGTGCATTAGATGGCACGTACATCAAGATAAATGTCAGTGCAACTGATCGCCCAAGGTATAAGACGAGGAAGGGTGAAATTGCAACAAATGTATTCGGTGTGTGTGATACAAATGGCGACTTTGTGTTTATCTTATCAGGGTGGGAAGAATTCGCAGCTGATTCTCGAGTTCTTAAAGATGCAATATCACAATCTAACAAACTGAAGGTTCTGAAGGGTAACTAGCTACATGTCACGGTCATGCTTGTCCAGGTCTTCGACATGCTCCTCTATGTGGGCAACAGAGCCCGATGAGCTATCGCCTCGTTCAAAGCTACCGGGCCATGCTGTTTTGGTCTCGAGGGTCTCTACCCTCATCTCAATTCTCTGACGGGTAATCCGTCTAGGCGGCCTACTACCGCATCAATTTCATCGGCTTTCTCAGCAACTTCTTGTAGCCGAGTCTCTAGGAAACGAACATTATCCGGGACCTCTCTCAGGTAGAGCATTTGCTCTTCCATCTCTACCAAGCCTGTCTCTTATACACATCTAGATGTGTATAAGAGACAGCTTTCGGAAGCTTCCCTTAGCGATTGTGCGGCACTTGTTCCCGCTCACGAATAAGTCAGCCAACTCGAATACGGACTGCCGGTGGCACACCGAGTGCCTCTCGCAACCTCCACCCCCGTTTTAGGGAAAACGGTTTTAGAAAACGGGTTTGGAGAAAAGGTTTTCGTAAGAAGTTTTTGTGAGTGTGAATAAAGAAAGAAAGATTGTAGTAGACTAGAAAGCAATAAGCAACAACAACAGCTTTATAGAGTACTACTCCGGGTATGAGGAAGTGATGGTTAGTCTTATCCCCATATAGTGCATTTTGAACAAAAAGCCAACTGGCGCCCTTGCATATGCAAAAAGGCGAGTGGTCACTTACAATGAAAATGTAAAGAAAGCAAGCTAACTAAGCTAATACAATACAAAATATGAAAGTATGCTAGAAGGGGGTTGGATTGGGCATGCGACCATGGGCAACAGGCCCTGGACAAGCATGACCGTGACACTACACATACCATCTCTCTCTACTCATTGTATTTGTAATATAAGGTTTGAAACGATTGGACATTCAACAGGGTATTATTATTTATGTGATGTTGGATACCCAAATGCAAAGGGTTTTTTTAGCTCCATATTGAGGCGAAAGATGTCATCTTTCAAAGTGGCGTGGAAGAGGTAATGCATCAACAACTCCATGAGAATTTTTTAACATAAAACATTTTTCTGCACAGAATGTCATCGAGAGAATGTTCGAGTTGTTGAAGGGTAGATGGACAATCTTGCGAGGAAAATCATACTACCCAGTGCAAATCCAATGTCGAACCATCATGGTGTGTTGCCTTCTGCACAATCTTATCAATAGGGAGATGACTAATAATGAACTAACTGAGGATTTGGATGAGGTGGATTCAAGCTTTGCTACAACTGGGGGGATGAGATAAATTATATTGAGAGTTCAAATGAATGGACCTAATGGAGGGATGAACTGGCGCAACAGATGTTTGCTGAATGGGAGTTGCGTAGCGTGTAGTGCCTTTATACTTTTTGTTTATTGTAGTGCCTTTATGAATGATATCATTCGAAACTCTCTCATTATGTTTACAATATTTTGTACTTAACTTTATCCATGAACTCTCTCATTAGTTATGTTACAACTACTTGTCATTTATTGTTTAATTATATTAAAATATGTACGTGTATATACTAGAATGTCAAATTCCTCAAGAGCCTCGAAGTACACTTGGACTAAACAGGAAGAAGCAAAGCTGGTCGAGTACTTGGTGGCATTAGTCACATCTGGTAGATGGAGATCAGACAATGGTACGTTTCGACCTAGCTACTTGGCACAACTACAACGTTTGATGGCTAAAAAGTTGCTCGGCTGTAATATCCAAGGATCACCAACTATAGATTGTCAAGTCAAATCCCTGAAAAAAAACTTACCAAACGATCATGGAAATGAGAGGACCAGCTTGTAGTGGATTTGGCTGGAATGAGGAATTCCAATGCATCACTACAAAGTGGGACTTATTTGATGGATGGGTGAAGGTACAATTTTGTCTAAATTGATTTACGAATATTGGTAACAAAATCATAACATCCACTTCACCCTCGCATCTTGCAACAAAGGGGCTTCTACACAAGTCGTTCCCATACTATGATGATTTGGCCTATGTCTTTGGCAAGGATCGGGCTACGGGCTACGGGAGGACAGTCAGAGATTTTTATGGACGTCGGGTCTAACGTGCCAAACCATATGAATGATGGAGTTCCTATTCATGAATCATAGGATCCAAAAATCTCCACGATGTCTAGTCAGGGAATGGACATGTCACAGGATGACATGCATGGAACATGTACCGGTCGAAGTACTGAACAAGGAAATGCTTCGAGAGGAAGCGAAGTGGGAATCAATATGAAATGGTAGAGATTGTTAGGAATGCGATGGAGTTTGCAAATGACCAATTGAAGGCGATTGCAGAATGGTCAAAAGAGAAGCGTGCAACTGAAGTCGAACTACGTGCAGAAGTTGTAAACCAACTTCAAGATATTCCTGAATTGCACAACCGACAGAGGGTAAAGATTATGTAAATCATATTCCGCAACGTATCTGATCCCACAACCCTAAAGTTGGATTATTGCAACCTCCTCCTTAAAGAGAATGTTTGATCAACTCGTGTTTTGGACTGCTTTTCAATAATGAACAATGATTAGTTTGTTTCAATTATGCATTTAAGTTTGTAGTACATTTGGTACCTAAAAATAAAAGGTCATATTTTATTCATCAAATCATGAGTTAGTTATTTTGTCTTAGAGATGCTTGTACCTAAAAAAAGAACTTTATATATGAAACACATGAATTGCATCCGAAAGTAATGCATTTTTTTTTTCTTTCTTGGCCATGTTAACTAAGGTATCTCTGAAAATGACAAAAAAATCGTTGTTAGCTTTTAATATAAATTACAATGAAATTAATTTTGTATAAATTGGTGGAACATATTTCATATGCATAATTATTAGTATTATAAAATATGGTAGTAGAAAAAGTTACACATGGTCTAAAATAATCTACATTCAAATTACAGACGGTTACAAATACTTTGCACCCCAAACACAGACTATTATAACCCACAGACTATAATAACGCATCCCAAGCACAGACTATAATAACACATCCCAAACACAGACTATTATAAGATATAATACAAATACTCACAGTTTATTATAACCCACAGACTATAATAACCTACTTGTGCCCCAAACGCCTCCAACTTTCAAAATCCTATCATCATCTAATTTTGGTCCTTGAGATGTTGGTAATAGGTTAATTTTTCTCAGTTTCAAAATCATACAATCAACGCTCTCATGCAAAAAATAATCAATTTTGATCATTGACATCTTCTCCCTATTATATACTTTAATAGAAAAATGAGTTTACAATTTTTTTTTTGAGGATTTTGATTGTATAGCAAAATTTCAAGGGGCAAATAGAAAATTAGCAAAAACGAAAAAAAAAGTTGATTTTTGGCAAAGATGATGTCAGCATGATGGGTAGCTTTTATTGTATTTCTGCTCTTTCGATTGATCTAAAGTTTTTCTTTCACCTCCTAATTTACCGTGGTGTATATTTAACACATCCCCTAAATTTAAGTGTTATTTGTACTTTTTAATATAAATATTTTATTTTATTTTATTTATCTTTAGATTAGATATTCGATTTAGGTTTTGAATTTCAAATCACGTGTTTTTTTTTTTCATTTGAATTTTAAATTCGCATATTTTTCTCCTTACAAAAAAAAGAATTTAACCCTTTAAATTACTGATTATTGATCCAAAAACTTAAGTGAGTCGTGAAAGCGAATTTAATTATATATTATCGAGTACTCCTCCTCACTTCCCAACAAGTGAGTGATTTGAATACAAGAATTCTCTGGATCAAAGCTTAAATTAGTGGATGAAGATGAATTTAATTATATATATCATATAACAAACCCTATCTTCAAATTTTAATAAACAAATACAGATCCATCTTTTAATGCAACAAATAATCGAAGCAGGAAGTGAAATTCAAAATTCCAATTGAACAAAGCTTTTCTCAAAAGGGAAGGGTAAAGGACATAACCTTCATCTAACAAAAACCCACAACTAATAATCATACCAACCAACCACAAAAGCTTCTTGAAATTCTAGTTTTGGGTCAAAAATAAAGAGTAGAGGTTGAGATCTGAACGGCCAAAAGGAAATAAACAAATTTCAAAGAAACCCTAATGTGGTATTTGTTTGTTTGTTGAACTCCTTCCTTTTTTTTAATAGTTATTTTGAAAACAATATATTTTTTAAATGTTTCTTTTTTGTATGTGTTAGGTAGGTTTTTTATGCTGAAATAATTTAACGTTCGAGAGTTGACAAAATATTTGAATTTTTAATAATTAATAGAATCTTTATCGCATATATATTTTTTTAATTGGTTAGTATTTTCGTGAGATTTAAAAAATATTAGATTCTTAAATAGTTAATGGAATCTTCTTTTGTTATGATTTGAATTTTAGATTTGATGTTTTCGGTGGTTATGGGATATTTTCGTTTTTTTGATAATTAGTAGTTAATAATCTTGAAAATAATTTTGCTATTTTCTAATTTTAAAATATTTTTGCTATTTTTTAAAATGAATCTTTAAATTTTAGCCTTTCTTGTTTTCTTCTTTTAAAGCACGCACTTGATGACCACCTACTTAGGATTTTATATCATAGGAGTTTTCTTGATACTCAGATTTTATATCCCAGTAAATTTTCTTGATACTCAATTGTTGAAGCCAGGCAAGTTGTATTGTAAGATTAGCAGAAATATGCATAAACTAATCGATAAAAAAATAATAATAAAACAACATAAACAATTATAAACTTTAAAAAAGTAAGAAGGTTAAAATTTCATTTTCAAAGCTTAAAATGGGTCCCCTTCTATAAATTTATAGTTTTATTATTATCATTGTGTCTTTTCTTGCATGGATTTTCAAGGCTTAAAATTGGTTCTTTCAAGTTACATGAATTTTAGAAACATGTTCCGATTGTATCTTTTCTTGTATATAAATAATAATTATTGCTTGGCCAATTTTGATATAAATTAACTTCAAATTAACTTATTAAAAGTATAGTAAAATTTTAGAACTATGAACGATAGATGTTGATACAAGTCTATTGGTGTCTAGTTCTAAAATTTTGCAAATATTTTTCACAGATTTACATTTAAAATAATTTTTCTAGATTAAATAATATTCTAACAAAACAATTTTTTGGCAAAAAAAAAAAAAAAAAAAAAAACCCTTCCATATACCTCTCTTATTTATCTCTATCTCTCTCTCTCTCTTTTTTTTTTTGTCTCGAAAATAAATAAATACGTTTTGTAATATTTGTTTAATAGATCAACCGTGTAAAAGTAGGAGCGTGGATGTATTTGGAGGGAGTTAATCAAGTGTGGTTAAATTGAAATGAAGGGTTAAGATCAAATATAGAGTGTTGTTGACGCTACACTCGCTTGTAGAAGATCATCGCGCGGGAAAGGAATGAACCCAAAGCCCTTCATGGCGGGAAAAGAAAAGAATAAAAATCCTCAAAATGAAGAGTTTTTCGCCCACATTGAGAATCAAATTCGTCCATCCAACGAAACAATCATCGTCTTCTTCATCCAATCCTATATTTCTTAGGTTCTGCGCTGCGATTCTCGTTTTCATTTGAGCTTTTACTCCAATTGCAATGGCGAAGAAGAAGAAATCTAGGGTTCCAATGGAAGAAGAGGAGGAAGAGCAAGTTGAGACTCCCACCCAATCTCCAACCAATCAGAATAGCCTCTACGAGGTACGGGGTTTGTGTTATCGCTGTTCTGGAAGTTTTTTCTGTCTTTATATTTATCGCTCGATTGACCATTTTATCTCGAGATTCTTTTGCCCTAAATATGGTGTCGGGTTTTTTCGGTTTCTTTTGCGGAGGGAGGGGGCGGGGGGTGGGGGTTTGAGCTTTGTTTATTTACGATCTGAGTTTTAGTATAATCATGATGGACGTTTTTGTCTTACGATGTGTAGCTAATCGCTAATTTTCAAAGGAGAAAATTGTTGTTCATGCTCAAATTCCCAACCTTTATTTGAATTTGGTGGGAATTGGTTAGTTTTGAGACAACAGCGGAGTCAACCGGATCACTTAATGCCGGCGTGTAAATGAAAAAGAAAAGGGAAGTTAAAGGCTCGCTAGAGAGGGACATGGAGGGGAAAAAACAACTTTAATCACCCGTTCATTGTCTAACTTTAATCCAAAGAAAAGGGAAGTAAATCACTAGCTCTCTGGTTCTGTGAAAGTGAAGAATTCAGTTACCCAGATCAATGAAACTCGAGAGTGTCCTAGTTTTCGTTTAGGCATTATGTGCTGATAATTTCTTTGGATTGTGATTTAAGATTTTTTCCTGCACAATTTTAGTTGTTTACTTTTTCTTGTTACTGATACTTGTTCTTAAGATACTAGGATTTTGAACTTTAACTTTCCCATGTTCTTTCTACTTTAATAATGAGTTACAACCATTTTATTATTCTGAATGTAGGGGGTTAAAGAATATATTATTTACTAACTGCAGCACCACAGTGTAGTTGCCAGTTGTTGTCCTTCACTTCCTAATTTTCATTTATGATAATGCTTGTAGGTTCTTGGAGTGGAGAGGACAGCTTCTCAGCAGGAAATAAAGAAGGCATACTATAAGTTGGCACTTCGCCTGCATCCTGATAAAAACCCTGGAGATGAGGTTAATTCTGATTTTAACATCTGCAAATTTTAGTTCCGATTAGCTTAATTTAATCTTATTTTTATTAAGCATATTTTCTTCTCTATCAGAAATTATCAATATTTGTTTATCTGTCACGTTTCTCCCTTAGGAAGCAAAAGAGAAATTTCAGCAGTTGCAAAAGGTTATGTCGATTCTTGGGGATGAGGAGAAGCGTGCAGTTTATGATCAAACTGGCTGTATTGATGATGCCGTAAGTACATATTAAACTTTATTACAGTTGGTGTAAAAAGAATTGCATCTTCCTGGACAACATTGTGAAAAGAAGAGAATAGTTTTAATATATAGTGACATATAGACGTGAAGATCTAATATGCCCCTATGTTGGTTCTTTTCATATCAGGACCTTGCAGGGGAAGTTGTTCAGAATCTTCATGAATTTTTCAGAACCATGTACAAAAAGGTTTCACCATATCAAAATATCAATACTTTCATAATCTCACTGCAACTAGTTTGTCTATAATGATATATATGGTTAATTGTAGGTCACTGAAGCTGACATAGAAGAATTTGAGGCAAATTACAGAGGCTCCGAGTCAGAGAAGAAAGATTTGATTGATTTGTTCAAGAAATTTAAGGGTAATATGAACAGGTAAGGAGAATGTCCCAACTGTCCTATTTTTGTCTGCATATGCCTAGTTGCTCTCTCTTAAAATTTCTTCTTCCACAGGCTGTTCTGCTCAATGCTTTGTTCAGATCCCAAGCTTGATTCACACCGGTTCAAGGACATTTTAGATGAGGCAATTACTGCTGGTAAGCTTCCATCTTGCTTTATTGGTAACTACCTGGGCAAGTAATTACCTTGATCCGTTTCTTGTGCTGATGGAACTAGTCCAATTGCACTTGTCTTCGAATTCAGTATTAAGTTTTATATTGAACTGAATGTTTGATCATGTTCTGAAGAAAATGTTTGATTATGTTACCTAACTTTTTCTTATACTTATTCTGCTCTAAGGATGCTACTCATTCAGTGCTCAGAAGCAGTCTACCTTCTCTTGGATTTTCTGTCGATAATTCTGATACATTTCTTGGCAACTTTCTTAGATGTGATGGTGCTAATCTTCGTATTTTCTTCCTTTTTGTTAGGAGAGCTAAAATCGACAAAGTCCTACGATAAATGGGCAAGGAAAATATCTGAAACGAAGCCACCTACCAGTCCTTTGAGGAAAAGGGTGAAGTGAGTTTTCTCTGCATGTTTATTACTTTAATGATGATATTATTAAGTTTTTTATCAGCCAAATCACGTTTACTTTCAAAGCTTACCTAGTGTCTGGATTTTTATACAGTTCTAAGGAGTCAGAAACAGACCTCTATGCAGTAATATCTCAGAGACGGAATGAGAGGAAAGAACAATTTGATTCCATGTTCTCATCTTTGATATCTAAATATGGGGGAGGCGGTGCCTCTGAACCGACTGAGGAAGAATTTGAGGCTGCCCAGAAGAAGCTAGAGAGCCGAAAGTCCTCCAAAAAATCCAAGAGGAAGTAATTCTCATCTTCAATGAAAAATCTGCTTGATCGATTGTTTGTTTCTGTACAAACGTTTTAGCTCTGTCCTACTGAATGACTGCAGAAATGTCATGTCAATGGTTTTCCATGATGAAGTTATTTATGTTTTTTACTTTATGAATGTACATTTTTCAGTTTGCTGTCGTTCTTTATGTTCCCTGCCTATTAATTATTCCAGGAAAGTTTGCACTTAAAAGACTAGAAGAAGCAAAAGTATTTTTGCATTTGAAATCTTAAGTAATGGTTTAGACTCTTTCATTTAGGGTCTTGGTCTCTTCCCACTGCTTGGAAGTGTTTCATATTACCATTTTAGTATGAAGATGTGGCTATCCTTGGAAGTTATCCTTAGTGTAGGGAAGATCCGTCTAATGCTGTAGTGCCCCATATTTGATTTCATCTGTTACAGCAAGCACAAATCTATATTGTATATGTATTCTTCATGACTTGTGATTTCATTGTACTCAGTTCATAGTGGTTAACCCCATATTGATATTTATCATAAGTTTTAGGTTGTGTCATGAAAAGTATTGTTGAACTTTCGATAAAATATATTCCTATTATTATAAAAGTTACAATCTTTTCCAAGACCTTTCATCAATGAAAATTGAGACCTAAGATAGTGTGACAATGACCTAAGTTACAATCTTTTCCAAGACCTTTCATTAATGTTTCAAAACTGTTGTTTGAGTAGTAATCCTTTAAAATGACGAATGAAAATTGAGACCTAAAATAGTGTGACAGTGACCTAAGAACAATATATCGACCCAAATTTCTATTCAAAGTCACAATTACATTGTTTTGTCTCAATTTTTATCTAACAATCGAAAAAGTTTATACTTCAAGGATGGTTTTGAAACACTTACGAAAACGTTAAGGCAATAACGTGCCTTGCAAAAGAATGGTGATTTTTTTTTTCTTTTAAACAAAGGATAAATTCCACGAGTAGTTTTTATAATTTGGGCTAATTCTTGTTGCAACCATACTTCAGTGCCATGCTTACTTGCTTATTGGACTATGAATTTATTGTCTCGAATTGTCTACTTAACTCGATCAACCAAAATTTTTCAATATCATTTTGGCATCTTCTATAAAGAAAACTAAAAAATTGAAAATAGGTTGAAGTGAGAAAAAGCAACTGAAAGTGGTTTGATAAAGGACATGAAGAACTCAACCTTTCTTCAAATTGAAAGTGAAATTCACCTTTGATGGTTAAAGAGGCTAGCCATATCAAATAAACATGTGTCATCTTAGGAAAAACTTCCATTCATAAGCTTTCTTCCTTGGTGGAATTGGTTCAAATATTCAGTCGGGACCTTACTTTTTATATTGAAAGTTGGAACTCAAACCATCCAATCTAACTACCCAAAGTCCAATGTTACGATTTAGTTTTGAATTTTTGTTTATAATGATTTACTCTCTATATTTTTAATTGGTAAAAGTTTAGTCCGTAGACTTTAATTTGTAATAATTTAGTTCTTATAGTTGACAAACATTTTTAGATAATATAGACTAAATTGTCACACATCTGAAAATACATAGATAAAATGTCAAAATACCGTAACTATCTCTTAGAAATCTTTTTAGCATTAAGTTTTCATTTTACGTATTATTAAAAATCATACGAACCAACGTAGAAACAATTAAGAGTCTTATTTACTAATTCAAACCATTTTAACCAAATTTCTCAAAATTTCCATCCATCAAAATTTTGTTAAGTGAAATAACCCATTTGCAACAAATGAAAAATACAACTTTTATTGCCAAATAATCAAGTCTAGGAACAGACCATTATGCGGCAAGCTCTTAAGTCTTTGCAGAATACAATTATTCTATTCTATTCACATTTTACTAAAAAAAAAAAAAAGGTTAGAATTCAAATAATCCACAAACTCTCATTCACTGAAATAACCAGAATGAAAGTTCGAAAATGAGATGTTATTCACAGTGGAAGGTCTGAAATCCAAAGGATTGTTCCATTGTAATGATCCATCATTATCAGACCAATTCATATCAACATTTTCTAGATTCAATCCTTCAATGTGTTCCATAATCATCCCTGCCATCCCATGTTTAACAAAGCCTTGGCATCCAGGTCTGTAGTCTGCTAAACCACCACCATACTTTGTCCATCTTTTGTAGGTCAGCTTCACGTTGGTGAATCTCAGATTACTTAGAACGCCAGATTTCGATCCTGATAAGAAAACCCCATTTTCGGATTTTGCCGTGATATTTATGAAGCGTATATTTGAGATTGAACCTTCCTTCGATCCTGAATCTCTTGGACAAGTTGTAACGTAAATCGGCTCGGCTCTTCCCCACCATGAGGGATCATAGTATCTTGTAGTGATGTTCATGTTTGAGAATGTAATATCATTTGCACTTCCTGCAGAAGAGAATATTGAAGAGAATTTCATTAAGCTTTTGAAAGATGAATGGTTGGATTTTTTTCCTCCAGTTTTCAGGTTGAATTAGCACATTAAACTTCAGAATCATGTGGTAAGCTAAGAGCTAAGTTCTAGCTGGCATACAACTCTACGGAACATTTCACTCATGGTATGGTATCAATAAGTCTAAGGACATGTTTGGGAGTGATGGCTCAATCATTCAAAAACACTTTTAAACACAAGCAAATGCACTCAAACATTTTTTTTTTTTTTTTTTGAGACAAGAAATTTGATAAATGAAATATCCAAAGAATCCATCAGAAAAGGCTCCTATAGAGATACATGAGGACCAAAGTGACACCCCAATGTAACATAAACCAAGGGGGAGGGGACGACAAAAGGGAGAGAGACGAAAAGATGTAAGTTGGATTGAAAAACTAAAAACATGTTTCGAGTGAATTTTACCCTGACATAAATGATTTTAAATATTTCGAAATCACTCCCAAAGATACCCTGTTATACTCATGTTATGAAGCACAAGACTAGAGTTTCTAAAGTTGTACCATTTACTTCTGGAGGCTTGGAATCTTGTTCTAAAAAGGAGAGCTATAAGCTAAAATGGCTCTCAGAAAGCCTCAAGTTTCTGCATCAGAACTAAGAAGGGAAGCAAGAACTTACCTCCATCACGCAGCTGAAACCCGAGACCTCGATGAGAATCGACAATGGTGATATTGTCAAAGAGCATCCGGGTGAAATTAAACCAACTGGCGCTGCCCAGCTTAATGGCAGAAGATTTAGTTCGTATCCAGCAGTTAGTGGCTGTTAAGTTGAAGACAGGACCATTAGATGTCTTGGGGCAGATTGCATCATCCCCAGTGTCAATTCTACACCTTGTAATGAGCGTATTATTGGAGTCCTCAATATCAATTCCATCGTTGTTGGGTGTATCGAAATCTCCATAAATGGAAACATCTTTAATGACTGTGTTTTCACATCTTACAAGATGCAAGCTGCATAAAATTTCACTTTTAAAACATATTGATAACAAACTCATTTTTAGTTTTTATGTTTTAGCGATAAAAATACAACAAAATTTTCATCTTTTAAGGTACGTTCAATAACAAATTCATTTTTAGTTTATGTTTCTATGTTCATTTTTTCACAATTTCTTTACTACAATACAAAGAAATACTTGTAGTATTCTTAATCAAATTTCAAAGCAAAAACAAGTTTACTATGGTTTCACCATCAATGTGTAAGGGATAATGGGAATATTAATTTGGTTATTGGAAAGGGCAAATTAGTAATTAGATAGTAAGTTTGTTAGAAATTTTAGTAATAAATAGAGGGAGGGGTTGGAGAAAGGTGTGAGTAATTTTGCGGTTCCTTTGGGAAATTGTGAGAGAGAGTAGCCCTCTCGAAAGGTTGTGGTATATTATAATTTCATTATTGATATAGTAATATAAATCTATCTTTTACTATTCTTGTTTGTTCTTTGTGTTCTGAGTGTTTCTTGTTAGGAGGGATCCTAGTACAATAAAAGTATTTCTTAATTTGATAACTCATTCGTATTCATTAGCAATATAGCACAATCAAAGATTCATTGGACACAAATTCAAAGAAAAGGAAAAGCAAACAAGGTATTAAACATAAAATAATGAAACACAAAATTATACACATATTCGTTGAGTTCTAAGGACTGTTGAACAGTGAACACTAAATCAAAAGTGGAAAGCATACAATTCTAAAATTTGAACAAAATGGAGCACAAAATCACACAAATTACAAACCTCTATGGTAACTCAAATTTTCATTTCCTTCTAAAACTGTGACCAAAATCGACATTCAACACCAATATTTCGTTATCTCAGCTCCAAATATTTGTTTCTTGAACATATACTGTAACGATATTAAAATTTAACTCCAAATTATCTTCCTCTAATTGCTAATATAAAAAATGTGCTTGGATTTTCCCCCCTAATTTGAAGTCTAGATGAAGTCAAAAAGATTGGCACCGACAAAGTCAAAGAGAAAACGAAGTCTATGGATGAAGAGATTGAAAATTGATGAATTAGTGAATTTCGACTGAAAACTGATGAATTTTGGTCAGAATTCATCAAATATCACTAGAAATTAACTGAGATTCAAAAGGTTTTTTTCCAGAAAATTCAAATACCCTTGAAATATTTGTTGAAACATTTTTTTTTGAGAGACTATTTTTTGAAACATTAAATAAAATCAACCAAAAAAACTCTCAAATTTAGTCTTAAAGTAAGAATAACTTATGTAAATTCCGATTCTTTTATAGATACAAGTTAATTCAACAACAAATTGACAGCTTTCATTCAATTGGAGAGAATGAGTAAGAAAGTTGTTGGATTAAACACCATTTTGGTCTGGTCATTTAAGATTGGCTTTTCAGCCAAGTGGGAATACATATAGACTTTTGGAAACATTGTTTTAATTGCATTTTTTTTAGAAAAATTTTCCCAGATAGAAAAAATGTTAAACTATTTACAAAAATAGCAAAAAAAAAAGAAAAAAAAAAAAAACACTGATAGACTCTATCAACCTCTATAAAAAAAGATTAAATTTTGCTATTTTGTGTAAATAGTTTCCCTTATTTTTCTATTTTTGAAAATCTCCCTTTTTTTATACTAGCATGTCCCAAACCACAAACTTATCCAATTGCACTTTTAAGATGATGAAAAAACTACAACCAAGATGCACTAGTTTCTTTACCATATATCCCCAAAGCACCAAAAATATTTGGTTGTTTCCATCAACCCCCGTCGAAAGTAGAAGTCTAACATTGTCCTTACCTCTTAAATAAGTTCTACTTCTATCTACAACTAATACGGAGCAAATGCAATTAAAAAAATTCCCTGGGTGCCAAGGCCATGAATACATGCTTGAAGTATCTTCCTACACTTCAAATGAAAAGACTGAACCAAAATCTTTTAATTTGTAGGGTTTCACCAAACTTTGTAACATTTTGTATGATTCTTCTGGTGATCCCCTAACTAGAACTAACGCTTCTTCTCTTGATTTCCATGCCTTAGCTTTAACTAACACCGAATTTATGTCTCATGTCTTTCAAAATGTCTTTTGGCCTATAAGAATAACCAACTTCTTCATATTTCTACTTTATTATATGGCCAAGAACCAATTAGCAACGTGCCTATGGTCATCAGTCTAAATTTCATTGTTACATGTACGAACATTATATTACTTGAAAATCTTAAATATTTCACAACCTTTCAATTTAACACCACCCATTCTCCATTTGCATTTTTCAACAATGCATCTAACTTTGTATAGCTTTTTGGTCGACTTCTTGACCCTAAACCGAAAGTTACATCTAATTGCTAAAAGAGACAACCTCATCATCTTTAAAATTTTCTTAGATAGAAGAATAAGCTTGACTTAGCATGACAATTGAGTTACTTTACGGATGTGGCAAATTAGGACATACTGTATATGGAACATTAGAAGGAAATCTAGAGTTCTACACATGATGATCAAGGACTACATCATCTACTACATGGGGTTCTTCTGAATGATATGCATCAGCATCTGCATCTACTTCCTCTCCATCATCACCTGTTTCCCTCCTGAACCATTCATTAAAATCTTGAGTAACATGGTCCACATCACCCCCCAAGTTATGTGTCACCAAATTGCTAGGCAATGGAATAAGTGATGGGTTCAGGCCAAAATATGTGGGTGTCAATGGAAGGGGCATAGATGTTGATGGAATATCATCTATCTTATAAGTGAATGACCAAGATGTTGATGGGATTTCTTGAGATGGTCACATATATGATGTTTGACACTAAATATAGACGAAATGTTTGGTTACTCGAACGCTTTAGAAAAGTGGATACGTAAAGGGATATTATTATAGAGACTTCTTCCCATGTCAGGAATGTGTGAATGTCTTATTTCTAATGACAAATGCATGATCTTGGACCTCAATTGGAATACACATCTTATTACTACTCATCCAAATGTATACACCTTATCTTATAAACCCAATTTAATTACCTAAAATTTTTAAATGAATAGTATTACAATGGGTGCAAAACAAAACAAAAAAACTAATTAAAAAATTTTCAAAAACTCAATCTTATGCCGGGCAAAAAAACAGATTACATCATTTTTGGTCCCGAATACCCCCAAACATCTTGGGTCATCGGGTATAAAACCAGAACCTATTTTCCCCAACTCCCATTGTTTAAACCCAATTATGGCCCAACCGGGTAAATCAAATGCCCTAGTCTTTGCCATGTTCTTAAAATATGAGGCCCGACTGGGATCCATAATAAAGTTCGAAATTTTGCAAAAATCATTATACAACACATATATTTTGAACTATGCAGACAACATAATGTTAAATGGATGAACTACATATCTTTTTATGTAATGACAAATCATAATGTTGGGGAGTAAAATTTGTGCCAAGAGACAAACGTTTTGTGGAGAGAAATTGATTAAGTTGTGACTGATGATAATGTTGTGAGTACATCTTTTTAGTAAAACATTCAATTAATTGTTAATGGTAGATAAGAATGTTGGTCGATTAATAAGTATATTGTATTTAATGAGGTGAAGAGGATAGAAAAGTAACTAACTATTCCATGTTTTCGGGAATTTCATATGGTTTAGGGGCTCAAATGAAGGGGAAAAAAAAACTAGTATTTAAAAATAATTTTTTTTTTACCTTTTGCTTGCTTCATCACATAGTCAAATTACCATAATAACCTTGAGATGCATACATGGTGGCTTGATCAAGGTTGGCAAAAATCTCTGTGGGTTGGGTCCCCGCCTCGACCAGGGATTATAACCAGGTCTCCAATCGGGGACGGAGCGGGCATGGGGAGGGTATCCTCGCCTTGTCCCCGACCCCGATCTCGCCCCGCTTATATTTTTAATATATATTTGAAATTATTATTTATATATATTATACTTAAAATGAGAAGAATCAAATTAGGGAGCCCATTTAAGGCTCAGGCGCAAACATTTTTCCACTTCACCATTAAACCCTAGCTTTTAGACACCTATTTTCCTTTTCATTATCAGTATCTCGTACCAATACTGCTTCTTGGCTTCTCCTTTCTTACTTCACGGCTTCACCTCAAATTCTAAGTCGTCACCATCCATGAACATTTCCACCGCCGCCAACAGTGGCAAGGGAAGTGTCTTTTCTGCTATTTTTTCCCAACAGTAGCAAGAGAGGTGTGTTTTATGCTATTTTTTCCCCATCATTTGAGTTAATTGTTTCTGTTTTTTCAACCATTCTCTCTCTTCTTTATTTTTCCTCTCTCTCCATCAAGATCTATCGCATTATAACAAATTAAGATTTAAAGATTAATTTTTAAAAGTTGAGTTTAATAAAAACGGAGAGCTTAGTTGGGGTGCCATTAACACTACAGATCGTATACAACGTCACATGCTTTATATGGCTCTTTCTCCCTCCTGATGTCATATGTGTTGTCAACAATCTGAATCTCCGATCCATTTGCTTTTCCACTGTTCTTTTGTTAATTTCTAGACCACGGTTTTGTCTACTTGTGGTTGGTCTTTTACACGCCCTAATTCCATTTCTGACGCGTTGGCTTCGTGGGTCATCCCTTTGGTGGTACAAAGAAGTTGATTTGGTTGGCTCTCTTGCATTCTTTTGGAGTTTATGGAGCGAGAGAAATAGACCTCTTTTTCAAGGATCTTTTTATAACTTCCATCGTTTCATGGACTTTGTTTTATCTATGGCTTTATCTTGGTGTAAAACAAAGCACCCTTTTACACACTTTAATTTATCCTTTTTAGTCTGTAATTGGCGCACACATTTCATCAATGAAATGTTTCTTTTACCAAAAAAATAAAAATAAAAACGGGGATAGGTCTCTACGAGGACTCGATTCCCTGACGGAGATAGGTCTCTGAGAATCCCCATCTCCTTCCCCGACTTCAATTCACGGGAATGGGAATGGGGAGTGCTCCCTCGCCCCGGCCCCGTTATCAACCCTTCATGATACTTACGCAAGCTACTTGATTCTCACTCTAGTTCTTGTTTTTTTCTTAAGATTTTTTGTAGATATTTTTTTTTTCAAAATACAATTGATATAAATATCTTTTTACAAAACACGTGATATTTTTTCACTCATTCAATTTTTTTACAACAAAATTTTAAGAAAATGAGAACTAGGGTGAGTATCGGGTAGCTAAAATGAGTATCAAGTAGCTAGAGTGAGTACCGAGTAGTTAGACCACCACGTGTTTGTCAAGATTGTTATAATAATTTAACCATGTGATGAAATAAGCAAAAGGTTAAAAGATAAATACCAAATTTTCCATGCTTACATCACTTTTCATCTTCAAGGCTTCAAAAAACGGTTTTTTCAAAATGGTCTATTTTCCAAACTAAAACTTGGAAGAGGCTATAATTATCAATTTCTTCTAAACAAGACAAAGTAGTTTCATTTTTCAAAATATAAACTTGAGGGGTTATAATTGCAAATTTCCCACAAATAATAAAAAAAATGATGTGAGAGAGAGAGAGGAGAGAAGATCGCACCACCAGTGAGCAGGCTGATTGAAGCTAACATTGGAAACCCTAACATTGTTGGAGCCGATGAACCCAACCAGATCCGGCCTGCACTCGTCGCCATAGCACGCCCCAGTTTTGTTCCAACTCACCATCACATTCTTCCTTTTATCAAACTTCTCCACAAATTTCAGCCCCTGCCCATCCACCGTACCTCCGCCGCTGATCCCGACGTCGCTCGCGTTCTCCGCCACTACCGCGTACCACCTCGACGAATCCGCCGGATAGTCCTCCATCTTCGTCCCGGCGAGCACGGTGGCGCCGGGCTGGATGTCCAGTACGACGCCAGATCGAAGCCAGATCGTCGCCGTCAGGTACGTTCCTGGCGGAAACTTGACGTAGCAGCGAGAAGGCGAAGGACAGCTGTTGATGGCGGACTGGATGGCGGCGGTGTCATAGTGGAGGCCGTCGCCGATGGCTCCGAAGTCGGTGACGGAAAAGGAGGTTGGTCGGCGGGGAAGTCGAATGGAGGGAATGGCGCAGTGTGAATGGATGATGAGAAGGAAGAAGAAGAAGAGTTGAATGGTGTTCGGCGTCTTCATCGCTTCCCCTTTTGGTTTGGTGTATGGACGAAAGCCACTTTGTTCGAAATTTATGAATAATTGCATTTATTTTATTTCTTTGAGTTGAATAAACTAGCGTTTATTGTATTTATACATGTGGATAAGGAAGGAGTAACATTAATTAATGTATATATTATAAGTTAAAATTATGCAAAGTTACATTCAAACTACTCGTTGATTTTTCAAAATTACTAGAGTAATAAAAACCTCTACAACCTAAATACTGCCACACTCATCTCAAGTTCTAATTTTCATTAAAACAAAATTTAAGGTATTTCTACTAATTACGTAATCAAAGAGTAAAATTCTGAGGTATTTTTATAATTTACCCCATAATATATAGTTAAGAAACTAAGATGATGTCATTTGATTCAATTCTAATGTAGACCCATTGAACAATAACAATATTCAATATTTTATATGTGACACGAATACACATCATTATCAAGCTAAACCATTAGTCAATTCGAGTATAAAACGACAATTACCATCTCAAATTGGGGAAGGCAAGTAGGGTTGGGTTGAGATTCATGGCGTTAAGCTTCTTTGTGTTTTTGTATTTGACCCTCTCCAAATGAAAATGAAAAAATGACAATAATGAGAGGTTGAAAAGACACTGGCAGAACAAAGTTTGCACAAATAAGTGGAGTAAGAACATGGGTCAAGTAGCAATCACTTTAACAATTGCAATCACAATCAATACAATTTTAATCAGCCAATCTCAGTATTAGCTTGAAAAGAGCCTCCAAATTAGTATACACATAAAAATTCAGATATTAAGAATTGGAGATACCAACATTCCTCTTTGGTTGTTTGTTGTTGATAGCAATCTGGTTTCCAACCAAGTCGACGCTCGGCTCTCAACTTGATAATTAGAGAGAACCTTGGAGAAGAAGAACCAGTTGAAAGCTGAGGAAGATTCTCTACTTCTCTGCTAACTGCTATTACTATTATTATATATATGGCTATATACACTACTTGGCTACAAGTAAAACAATTATCATGTTTGCTCTTCAGAGCTCCATCTTCAATTGATTTGAGTGCAGAGATGCTGTTTCATGACAGTAATATCAACTTAGTTTTCATTCTCATATTTAGGCTCAATTCAATGACACACTAGTTTTGTTATTTTCTAAGAGTTTCTTACCTGAATTTGCTGAAGAGTCATAACTTAAAAGAGAGTTTTCAGGAGTACTGAAATTATGATGATTATTATGTTCATCCCTCGCCCAGGCTTGCTGGTTAACTGAAACATCGAAATGCCATTGGGGTTGATATTGTTGTCTTGTTCCACTTACAGGGATTTCTGGCCATATCAATGGTGTTACCATTGTCGGAAAGTTGCTCTCGAGTACAGGTTCGTTCTGAAATTTCAGTAGACAATAACATGACAGAAGTTAAATTTCAGTAGCTAGTTTACAGAGACTTGTAGAACAAAGTGTAAATTTCCTCCCAACCTCACTCTTTCTCCCTCTCTTATAGACACACCCACAGAAAAGCTGACAAAGAAAAGAAGCAGAAGTACTGATACTTACTTCTGCAGCCAATATGCTATCAATATTGAAATCAACTCTGGGGTTAACTGCTGCAAGCCTCATTGACAAGAACTGAAACACAGCAAGCTCAACAGAGTTGGTTCATATAAAAAATAGATGGTTCAACCTTCAAGCAAGCGGTTCAATAACTACCATGCTTAATATGATAGATTTTACCATGCTCTTCATTGAGTTTTCATCTTCAAATTTACATGGGTGGAAAATAAAAAAATAAAAAAATAAAAAATAAAAAACTACACCAGTATCACATAATAGAATATGAATTAAACCTACAAGCAGATGAGAAAAATCCTATGCTTCCTGAAGCCAACTTCTTTGAAATTTAAAGTTAGTGCCATGGAGATTTTAGATTTTCCAATTGATGCTAGAAACCTAAAATAAAAATCTGATGAAACGTAGGGATGTTTGATTCCACAATACATGTTACAATACTGTCATTGCTAAAGAAAGTTACTAAAAAGCCATGCAGCAACTTTTGCGAAACGAAAGCCATGTGACTATGTGTCACAGGATTAAACGTGGTGGGACACTAAGACATTCAAGAATCAAAACAATGGGATAGGCAAAGATCTATATCAACGACCACTGACTTGGGAGAAAACTATAACCATTAGAGTTGATTATAAAATTACTAAATGAGTATATTACCTTTTCAAAAAAAGCAAAAAGATACATTGAAAAAAAGACACTGGTTGACAATTCTCATGGAGCTTACACATTAGCCTATAGAATTTCAGCTTGACTTTCAAGTAATGTTCACATAAAAATTGTTCAACATTTCTTTTTACAGAGTTATGGCTAATACGTACAATTCCACAATGAGTCGTTTATTTATCTAGGAAAAAGTTTCTTACATTTCTCATTTCTATTTTCTACCCAATCAAATTCACGGAAGCTTAAGGCATTTTGTCTCAATCTAAAATTTATTGAAGTAGTTAGATTCTGACCTCCACTTGACGCTGCAGTGATTGTACATGGTTGATGATTTCATCCAACACTAGGGCTGTACCTGAGATCTACACAGAGAGGGAGGAAGAAAGAAAGAAAGAAAGAAAGAAAGAAAATCAGTGTCTAACTTGCAGGGTGCTTAATTGCATTTGACAGTAATAGATTAATAGTCAACAGCCAAGTGCTTAATTGCATTAGTTCCATCACTGGTCGAGTAAAAGAAGTATTATGCCTCTACCAATCCAATTAAAATCTTAATTTAGAACACGGGAGATTCATTTTCTTTTTCTTTTATTGTATAAAGGTACTGTTTGGAAATGTTGACATTTTATGATAGGCACAATCATAAAAAGCATTAATGTCTATTATCATAGGAGTCCAATAATTTGATTTGACAGCCATGCTTTAGCCAGACTAACTTGAGCTGTTTCAGCACTTAATAAAGTAAAATTTCTTGGCATGATAATATCCACAAAAATAAAAGGGCCCAACATGAACTGAATAAAATTAACAAATAGACTTTACCAAAAAGCAATAAAAACAGACAGTTGTGATGTTCAAACATTATTATGTATTAAATCTAAACATATAATCTCAATCATTCATGGAAAAGATATGCAGGAGCAGATTCTTGTAGAAATATTTATAATAAAAAAAAAATCCAAATTTTATAGTCGGAACCACTGGTCCCCGGACCTTATCCTACAAACTATTAAGTGTGCATGATTATCAGGAGTTCAGCAAAATTAAAGTTCCGAGTGCTGTAATTGTGCCTTGAAGTGTAATTTTAAACTTAGATTAGACATATATACACACCATCTAATCTGATGACATTAATTATCAAGTAAACATATAATCTTCCTCTTTCTACTTCTGAATCTTCAGAAGATATTGATTGTGGTTTAATCACATGAAAATTAACCATTGAGGTAAGGTCGGTCTCAATCCCTTCATTACAAAACGTCTCACAATTCGTTGACAATAAAAACAAAACTCAACTTGCTCTGTATTGGCTATTCTCAAATCAATCTTTAAAAGCTAAAGGGATGGATATTTTCTAAAGACTCTCACGTTTTCATATCCCTGAGAAGTTAGGTGAAGGGAAGTTTGGTATATATGCATATACTCTGCTGATAGAAGTTGCTCTTCTGTCATCCTATATTCGTCACCCAATTTATGATGGATGCCTAACTCAAAACAGATGGAGAGTACTATGGACCCTCAAAAGAGAATCAACAAGCCAACAAGCAAATGGGACCCTTCTGATTCGACATGCCCACTATAGATGTCCCCCAACTGCTTCAAGGCAACTCCAGCTAGCATTCCTTTGGGACTAAATTTTCCAGCCAATCAAATTGAAAATTGCTGAGGTTTCAAGCAATCTCAGGGATGTAAAAGAAAATATCAAGCACTGATGAGTGGAATGGAGGATAAAGTTGACTACCAATTTTTAATAATTTGAGCTCTTCCAAGCCAAAATAAACAAGTAACATCTAAAATTCATCTTCCCACTTCTCAAAGTTATCGGCCGAACTCATACAAGTTTTTCACCTCAAGTCTCCAAGTCCAAGTAAAAGGATAAACCCACATAGTAATTTTTCTTTTTCTTTTTTTAATTTTAAAAATTGGGTTCCTGTTAGATGCAAAATGAAGGCAAGAAAGAGAAAAAAAATCTGGAATGAAGATAAAGAAAAAGACCCACAGTGCACTTCCCTTGGCTCAAAAGCAACCACTTTATTGCAGAAAAGGTGACAATGACAAAAACCGTTATTAAAGCTCATAATCCAAAAACCGTAATTCCACTTTTTGGCAGACAATTAGACAGAAATCATAATAAAACTCCACAGATCTCAATCAAGAGAATTTAATTATGATAAAGACTGCATAACTACGAAGACTAACCTTATTGCAACCAGGGACCAGTTCTTGAAGTAGCTTCATCCGAGCATTAATTTTCTCTCTCCTTGCCTTTGGAAACCAAAAAGCAAATGAACAAAATTAAGTGTTAATTTTGCACAATTAATCGAAAATTAACCCTTAAATACAGATTAATTAACAAAATTACTCGTTCTGCAAGGCTATGGCTGTCTGTAGCTTGACCACGGCGAGCTCGGACATGAACATAAGGAAGCTTTTCGGCATCCTCGTTGCTTTCGTTCTTGCTCTTCTTTGTTGACCCTTTTCCCTAAATTGATTGAAGATTGTAATTAATTGAAATTCAAACATGGAAATTGCTGAAGTACCATAGAAACCCAAACCCTAGATTTCTTCTTCGTTTTTATTTTCTTTTCTTTCGGAATTATTGGTTACTGATTACCTTTTTCTCGCGCTCCTTCCTCTTCGCCGATCTCTGGTTCATGTTCTCCACCGTCGGATCGGAGATTAAAGTCTGCAAGGGATTAGGGTTCGAATCGGTTTCAGTAGTGGGCTCGTTCTTCACCTTCTCCAAATTCACACTCGAATTCAACGGCACTGAACTTGTCGTTTCCGGCGAATGCTCTTCGGCCAAGACCGAGAGCTTGGCAGCCCGTTCAATTAGAGCCGAGTTAGTCGGGAAGGTCAAATTGCAATTGAAGGCACTGAAGTAGGGTTTCGGAACGTCTTTGATACAGTGGTGAACGGAATCATCGTTCACAACAGCCGCCGTCGCGGCACCGTCAGAATCCGGCGAGTGGAGTAGCTCTAAAGCCTGCGTCGCCGGAAGTTCCAGAAGTGCCGTGAAGGAGCTAGCATTTTCCGGCGGAATCGTCATCAACCCCTGAATTTCTTCGCAGAATTGAAGCGACTCAAGTCCAGTATCATCCGATTGACGCCCGATTGGACTGGATCCACCTACAGTCCCTACTTTAATCTCCATTTATAGCAACAACAACTTCACAATTCACCAAATCACTTCCAAATTTAGCAACAACCCACCTCAAATTCCCAAAAGAAAATCGTATTCAACAACCCAAATTCCCCTTTCACGGAATTCCCAGTAAAACCCAACTCCTCAAATGTGGGATTGCAAACCCAGTCGATCAATCAAAGGGGAAATGGAGGTGAATCAAAGAGAAATAGCAACTGGGGTTGAAGGAAAAGAGTGTTTTCGTTTAAAGCTAAGATGTATTAATGAGAAGAAAAAGGGAAATTAAAGGTGGTGCTTCAATGGCGGCCAATCTACTTCCTTTCTTCTTCGTCTTAAATCAGTCTATCTTCCCAAGAGATTACTTCTCGAGCCCATTTGAAGTATAGCGAAAGCAACGTTGCTTGGTGGTACCGTTCAACTTGGACTGCATAATTATACGCAAAACCGAGTAATTCTTTATAAAGATCGGAAAGAAATTGAAGAAAGGAAATGAGAGAAAAATGGTTTCTCTACGGTTTTTTACTCTCTACGGTTCCTCTCTGATGATGTAGACTTTCGGATGGACCACCAACAGAAATTTTTGTCCCCCTTTTTTTTTTAATTTCATTTTCTTTCATTTCTCTTTTTTAGTTAATCTTCAATTTCCTTTTCTCAATTTTTAGCCACTTATTTTTGGATTACATTTTTTCATTTCGATCAAAGAAGATGAAATATATTTATTTTTTTGTCGTGTGGATTGTGAACAGATCCATTCGTCTATGACGATACCGAATAGGATTTTCAGGCCTTGATTAGTTTAATTTGTAATGAAATAAATAACATTGAAGTCTTTGATTTTACATTGACGAGAGAAAAAAAAAAGAATATCTTAGATATTATGATTTGATGTTGATACTCATATTATGGTCCACTAATGGAATCGGATCGATTTCTATTTATATATAATTAATTATGTTAATTTCTTAGGCTTTTTATAGATTTTGTTGCATTAGTTATGTCCAATATAATTGTGACAAGTATACATTGATTAGAAGAATTGAAAAATATAGAGTAAAATGTGCATAAAACTTAAATAAATTTTAAAATATGGATAGTTGGTTGATAAACCTATAAATATGTTGATAATTATGTGAACCGTAAGTTGACTTAATATTTTCAACTTTTTAAGTCATTTTATCAAAAGTAGATTAATATATTTTTTTAATTTTGACTAATAAAGGGAGAATAAATTGATGGAGGAGAAAATATAGTCATGATAATGTGAATTGTGTTCCCCTTCCAACTTTTTAAACATAGATGGACAAAAACTATTCATTCTCAATTAATCAAATGACTTACCAATAATTAAATTATCTATATTTAAATAATATTTCCCTTAAGCTTCTCGAAGTTCGATGAAAGACAAATATTGCACTTAGATAGTATGAAAGTATTTATGTGGCCAGATATATTTACCAAGATTATTTAACTTTCTAACTATCATGATTATAAGAAAATACATTTTGATGTAAGTAACATGATGTTCTGACACAATACAATAATAATATCAATGGTCAATATATTGCAAATAGTATATAAACTATCATTCTCTCTTTTCAGAGGCGACAAAATTAGTCAAGTTAGTAAATCGATCACCACAACAAATAAAAAAGAAAGAAAGAAAGAAAGAGAATACGATACTGGTGATACTAATTCGCCTAAACTTAGGACTAAGTAAATCTAGTCTTATTAATCTACAAATAAAACTCTAACGGGAGAGATTACAAATGACATTCACGCTCACTTTACAAATTATCATTAAAAAATCTTGACAATGACTACTTTGATTTATAAGTACTACAACCAAGTAACTTAGGTTATAATTTGCAACAATAAATCAGGAAAAAAACCACTATTGCACACACAAAAACTTGTAAAGGAATTTAAAAAAAAAAAAAAAATCAAAGTCAAGCTTTTGTGACATGTCGTAATTTTCTAACGCCTCAATCCCACGTAAATTGCTTTTCGTCAAATTGTGTTCTTTTGCATCAAATTTGAGTTCTTGCAATAATAGTGTTAAAATGATACTATGTATATAAGTAGCGTTATTCGTCACTTCTTGCGACAAACATCATAGTATACCTCTTCTGACCATATATATACTTTGTAGTACTATTTTATTTCTACAATCCAACATAACATCTCTTAATTAATCGAGTTTATAATATGTTATTTTTCGCTTCACAAATGAGGGGGAAAAAAGATGGAAATATTAGATCTTAAGGAGAAAAGAGAAAAGAGAAAAGAAAGCAATTGGCAGTGAGGCAAACCAGCTATGGAAAATGAAATAGACAACGTTGAGGGAGGGAGTATTAAATTATCAGATGACACGTGTACAAAGTTCATTGGAAGAAGGCACGTGTGTGGACCATGACACGTGTGAACTTGTGAGCTCCACAAAGAAGAAAATGTCAGGGCAATTGGTTTTGGCAAAATTAGTCATTATCTAACCTTTTTGTCTCCTAATTAATCAAGTTTGCTCTTTATTAGTAATCACTCCCCTTTAATTGGATCTTACTATCTCCAGCTCATCATTTTCTTTTCAAGGTCCAATTATAATAAATGGGTCAAAATACATCACTTTCTTGTACAAATACCAAGGAAAATCTGCTAAAATTTGTTGATTATGTCATTAAAAATTAAATTACTATAATTTTAAATTTATTTTAAATTTACTCCTTATTTGATAAAACTTTATAAATGATTTTTATAATTTGATAAAATTCTCAAATTCTTTGAAAAGTTCTATCCAACTGTAATGACTATATGAGATCTCATAAGGATTAAATTCTAATTATAAATCATAAGGAATAAATTTTAACTTTTTTTCGAATTATAGGAACTAAATATGTAAATTAACTATCATTAAATTATTGAGTTGTGTAATATTGTTCAAGTGGGTATGTAAGAGTTTGATTATAGTAGGATTGAGTTTCATGTTAAATAATATTTTAGTGATATTTAAACATGTGTTCAATTATATTAGTGACGTAAACATATCATAAGGCATCGCCTTTTTATTAAAAAGTATTGACAATTTTCTTACTAAATACGTCCTAATTGAAAACAAGTACATTAAAGAGAAATTTATGAAGTTTAAGAGATTAAAGATGAACTTAATAATTACTTTAGATTAGGTAACATATAATATATTTAGCCCAAAACCAATCATTAAGAATTTTACTTGGGAATAAATAAAATAGTTTTTTTTTTCCAAAATGAGTGATAGTATAAAACTAAATATTGGTATTAGCTTCATTTGGGTTTAGGGATCAACATTTATCATTAAATGCCTAAAGATTTTGTAGTAATTTGGACAAGAATTCAAACAACAATTACTTGTTCTACATCTTTGTTTCAGCTAAGTTTATTTGCATATTTTCTGCTATTATTTCACTACATCAAGGATAAGATATAGAAATTTGAACATTCGATTTCAAAAGAAGAAGAACGTATCAATTATTTTAAAATATGCTCATATTGACCAATTCAAAATCCATGAAGACGTGATTATTTTAACTTTTTCCCTTTTAATCTCTTTTCGCCTTCCTTATTTCCATTAAATTAATTAGCCTCACAAACTTTTTAAATGTGAAGATAAGAAAATTTAATTCGATATCTTTAATAATTCTTATAATGACATTAGCATAGCTCAATAAATAAAGTACTTATTATAATGTGGTAAAATAAAATGTATTATATTCCTCATAATTAAAAGTTTGAGTCTCACTTTTACATGATCAACTTGAGTATAATTCAACTAGCTAAAATATATACCTTCCATCTGTTGGGATTGATGCTCTAAATCTCTTAAGGTCCTGTAGTTTGTAATTGTATTGTTCAAACTTTTTATTTATTTAATAAAATATGAGATGTTTTATTTGACATTTAATAGCATTAAACCCACAAACCAATAAACTAACATCCAACGTTATCATCTGTAGCTTAAATATGTATGTAAAGACATACAAGTGGATCATGTTTAAGTGATAACCTTAATGGTCTGTAGTATATGGATAAGGTTAGATACTTTATACTGGTGACACTACGAATACGATTCGTTTTGTAGGTGTTACAATTGTTGTAAAGTGCTATAAATGATATAATCCTGATCATTCATGTGGAGACATGTGAGCGGGGATATTCTATGTAAAGGAGTTTGTATAAGATCGGACCACAAAATGACTAGTCTCATTATATAATGTCGTTCATAATAGAGACTTACATTTCATCAGGATGACCATAGGTGACATGACCTAAATCTTGAGTGAGTTGTGAACTCTTACCTATGAAGGTGGTTCTTTGATTTATAGATGAGAGTGGCCGAACGACCGACTCAATAAGCCTACCATTTTGGGGATTCATCTGATTGGAGAGCTGGGAACAAAAAATATAATTCCTCTTCCCCAATGTCGGGCTAAGTAGATAAATTGCTCTCATAAGGGTTGATTCCGAAGTTTAAACAATGTGGCGCCACACCATCTCTTAGCTTGAGAGGGATTTGGTCATAGTTGGACTATGACTTCCTGTTCATGGGAGGGATTAGTGGTACTAAAGAAATTAAATGTAACTACAGTGGCAAAACGGTAATGTTGGCCTAGCAATACTTACGAGCAATTTGTGAAGAGTCATTGCAATGTTGATTGGTTATATCCAATAGACACAAAAATATATCTGTAGTGTGAAGAGTACAACTGTCGGTCTTTAATAGAGTGCCCGACAGTTAATGGATGTTGAATAATTTAATTAAAGAAGTTTAATTAATTATTCAAGTACCATTGAAGCTTCAATCTATAGGTTCATGAGATCCCCTCTGTAGCTCAACAAGGATTTAATGAGAATCAATTAGATAGATATAATTAATTTCATTTAATTATATATGATATAATTACTATAATGTATTTGATACATTATAATATAAAGTTTATTTGAAAGGAAATAAATACTTGAATATGATTCAAATATTAATTATGTGAATTGGATTCATATGATTAAATTTAGTATAAATGATATTTATATTAAATATCATTGATGAGAGAATTAAAACTATAGGTTATATTGTATATTATACAATATAAAACCATAGGTTATATGTTATATATGATATAACATATATATATATATAATATAAGTTAGATATTTTTTATATATAGATATATATATTAAATTAAAATTAATTAATTTATTATTTATTATTTTTAATTTTAATTTTGAATTTTAGGGAGGGAAATAATTCCCCTCCCCTGATCTCTCTCAATTCACGTAATCGGTGGAAAGTTATGTGAGATTTTGGTGATTTTCTTTTTATAGAAAAAATTACACTGAGATACACAAAAGTAGAGTTCTCTATAATTTCCCAGACATTCCTCTCTCTTCTCAATCCTTCCCTTTCTCCCAAAATTTCAAGAGCCCACATCTCCTTAGATTCTCATCCCAGAGAATACAGAAGGTTTCAATTGGTGGTGGTCATTTGGATTGTTCATTTTTTGTTCATGACAAAATTAGGAGAAGAGGAAATTCGTGAAGACTATGAATTCTTCAAAGGTAAGGTTTCCTGAAACCCTAATTTTTCCTTTTCTCAATTTTTTGGCATGCTGTAATTTTGTGATTTTGCATAATTTATATTTTGTATTTTTCGATCCTGTGAAAACCAAAATTGGAATGATCCATGTTTCTGCTCAAGACCTTCACATGTTCCTTCAATTGGCATTAGAGCATGGTTTTGGTCCCCTTTTTTATTTTTTCTTTATTTTCTACAATTTAATTGTAATAATGGTGTGTTTTGCATGTTGTGTTCATATGATGAATGTGTATTGAATGTGGTTTATAATTATTGGATGTTTCGGAATTGGCCATTTAGATTTACTACTTTAATTTACAAAATTGATTTGTAAGGGCTTGAGTTTTGGGCATATAAATTTGCGATCAAGTATGTATTTATCTGTAGTGAGCCGCTCATGATGTTGCTCGTGAAATTATGGAGAAAACGAGGCCCAATTTGGTGATTTTTCAATGAAGATTGAATCTGTACAATAGCTTGGCAACGATGTGCCCTAGCGTCGTGATGCTCCGATGTGGCAGATGGAGTTCTTTTTTGTAGCGTTGCGACGCTCTAAGATGAAGAACAAGCGCAGTTCAGCATCCATTCGCCCGCGATTCATGGAGTGTAGTTCCGATTCAGATCGTGGCTGGTTTGTGTTGTTCCCAGTCCGATTCAAGCGGTTCAAGGGCCAATTCATTTGTTTCGAACCAGTTTAACTATTAATTTATAATAGGTAGATTTTTTTAAAAAGATTATTTAAATTAATATAAGTGTTATATTAATTTAATTAATTGTTTGGGTGTCCAATTCTGGTCCAATAATTTTTTTAATGATGCATATGATGTATGATTTATTTTTATTATTATATGTCATAATGTATGTCATATAGTATAAATCCCACCATAGGTTATGCATATTAGATGCACAATTTATATTATAAATGTTATAATATATAGTTGCATGATTTTATATTTATAGCATGCTCATGCATCATATAATATAAGTGTTATAGTATATGGTTGCATGTATTAATAATACAGGCATGCATCATTTATATTATAAGTGTTATAATATATAGTTGAATGTATGTATGGATATATGTTGTTAATTATTTCATTGCTTTGTTATATAAGTGCTATATAATTTTAGTAATGAAATGAAATTGCATGATGCATGAAAATACTTTAGGTAGTTTTATAATCGTTATAATTTTACTAAATACGTCATAACATGCAATGATTGATTTTAACTTGTTTCATTTATTTTATAAAAGTTATAATTAAATGAAATTCGAAATTAAAATCAATAATTCAAAATTGCATGCAAACCTTCGGTTAAATTCATTTTTTTAAAAAATAGTTTTAAAATATGATTCACATAGACCTAAGATCACATTCTAATAATATTAGAAATTAGGTTTAATCTTTTAATCAATTTAATAGGATTAAATTAGTCTTAATTAAAAGATTAAATTTGTAGTAAATATATATATAAGGGACCTTTTGTTTAAGGTTAGTTCTATCTAGGTTGGGATATTTAAGTTGACGGAAACGTGACACCCCTAACTGAGAACTTACATGGAAAGATGAATTAGATAGATCTGCTACAAGAATATAATTGTTGATTAAAGTTTATTAAAGTGTTTAATGAACATTAATCAAAATTATTCCAAAGTAAATGTTACTTTTGGGCTAATTTAAACAATTACTTAGTTAAAATCAATAGCCGAAATTTTCTAAGTTAAAGAACCCTAGGTAAAACGTTCAGTAGGAAGAAAATTAGGTATATGATACTTCATTTTTCCTTTTCACGTTTCTCCCTAAAAGTTCACACCATGAGATCTATACTTGGTGAAAACCCCGAACTCTAGGTTTTTTAGATAAGCATGTTTAGCCAAAGGAAGGTTATATTACATATTTATTAAAGTAGCAATTCATGTTTATTTATAGGAATTAGATGGAAGGGAAGGAAAAACATCTTAAATGAGGGGTGACGTGGCGGTTAACCCTTGAACTCGGGAGGCGGTGGGAAATTTTTGGAAGAAAAATTTCAAAAGCATGGTTTCGGCAATTGACATGAGCAAATTTAGTAAAATCAATGCCATTCAAAAACTGAGAGAATCTAGTTTGCGAGGTTGTCTTACCAAAGTAAGATTGCAGGAGGAGAAGAACAAGAAGTGAAAAAAGTTCAAAGGAGGCAGAATCTCGGGTTAATCAGGGCTGAGATAAAGATTGAAAGTTCCAGGCCAAACTATAAGGAATTCTCAATTGAAATTTTAAATTAAGAAATCTAACTCAATTCTAAACAAGTTTGTAAAAGGAAGTTTCTTGAAAAGAGCTCTGGATTTTGAGTTATGAATTTTTGAAGTTATAATAGAGAATCGGTGCATAAGCAGACAGCTACTTGGGAAGAACAAACAAGCAGTTCACCATGGAGAGTTATAGCGAGATATGGGAATGAGGATCTCACTTATAAAGGAAATCTCGCTGATTTTGTGATAAGGATCTCGCTTTAGAAGGAAGTCTCGCTAGGAATTGGGCTGAGTATCGCTGGTAAAGTGAGTATCACTAGGATGAAAATTTGCCAGAAAAAGCTTGATCTCGCTAGTAAGGATCTCGTTAATCTCACTCATGAGGATCTCGTTGATCTCGCTCATGAGGATCTCGTTGATCTCGCTCATGAGGATCTCGCTGATCTCGCTCATGAGGATCTCGCTGATCTCGCTTATGGAAATCTCGCTGATCTCGCCCATGAGGATCTCGCTCATAAGGGGGATCTCGCTCATGAGGATCTCGCTTATAAGGATCTTGCTAGTAAAGTTGTCTTTATTGATGAAAGTTCCTTTAGTAAATGAATTATTTGAGGTATTTTACTAAGAATTCTAAGTAGTTTAACCGGGAATTATGTCCTTTCAGGCCAAGAAGAGCTAGGAGAGGCGTATAAACCATTGGGAGCCCTGAAGAGTGGTGAGTGACTAAGTGAATGTCTCCAATACATATGTATATAAGATCAAGTAAGTTACATGACATTAATGATGAATTTATACTCCCCCAAACAACAAATAGTTGGAGAATAACTTAACGCATGTTTCCCGACTTGTATATGTGTAACACAGGCCAAGGTATGTTATGTAATCATTACAAAAGTTAAGTTTCTAATTTTGTAATATGCTTCCTAGAGGAAGGCTATGAGGGAATGAGTTCTTGTGTAAATAATAGGCAATGGAACTTAATTTGATGTTATAAAATACCCCGGTACCGAAGGACATTTAAGAAGGTATCTGACCAACTTGATACTGAAGGACATTTGAGAAAGTATCTGACCAACTTGATAACGAAGGACATTTGAGAAGGTACCTGATCAACTTGATACCGAAGGACATTTGAGAAGGTATCTGACCAACTTGATACCAAAGGACATTTGAGAAGGTATCTTAGTAGCTCGATACTAAAGGACAAGTTTGAGAAGGTATCTGAGCAAAAGTACCTAAGATATAATGGTACTTAGCATGGCCACGTGCACGTAGACGATTATGAATGAGAGGCAGAAGGGGTCTCTTGGCCGGTAATAAATGTTGGGAGCTAGAGTGGTTAGACTCGTTCTCAACTAGGGAATAATGATGTTTAATGATGTTTAAGAATGGTTTAAAGCTACATCTAGAGACAATGGCTTGAGTTACTCATTAGTATATTTACAGGTTTATAGTGATTTAAGGCTTGATGTTATACGATTTTATATTCGCTCACTAGGCTTTTAGCTCACGGGATTTCTGTGTTTCCATTTTCAGGTAGCAGTCAGTTTCCTCAGAGTTGATCCTACTGCTGCTTGCCACTGAAAGACTTGGCTTATTAAGAAGACTTAGGTTGATGATCTGTTTATGTACACATGTTTTGAGAGGGACTAGGGCTTCTTTAGGAATGTTTGGGCCATCTGTGGATATTTTTTTGTAAATGTTATGTCATGGCTGTATGCATGTATTTATGTAATCTTTGTAGAATCTTAAGGGGGGTTTGTTGTATATGTATATTACTAATGTTTTAAACAGGCTAGTATTTAGATTAAAAGGCTTGGGTGATTGGTGCTGGCAATAGGGTTAGTAACTACCACAGTCATATCCTTTATTAGAATAAAAGGGTAATCTTGGAAAGGGTGTGACAAGTTGGTGTCAGAGCATAAGGTTTTGGGAATGAGATGGGAAGTTCATGCATAGGTTTAAGTCTCTAAGTGTGAGTCCCTAACATATGTAGATTGTATTAGGTAAAATTCCGAGGCAACATGGCAGATCGAGTAAGCAGACAAGTGGCAGGAATACTGACCCTACCACTAGGGGCCTAGAGGTTAGAGAGAACCCACCGGGTGGAAAAAAGAAGGTGAATGACCCAGTGGGTCAGGAAACAATGTCTGAGAGAGAGTCTAGTACTCCCCAGGCAAGGGCAGATTCTCAGCTAGAAGATGTAGTTTTTTACAGGATATTACAGAGATCAGCAGCCAGTGTGGGCTTTGTACGAGCCAACCCAAAGAAGAAATACAGTATTGAGAGGTTTAAAGCCTTAGGGGCTGTGACATTTGAAGGTACAATAGATTCGGCTGAAGCTGAGTTATGGTTGGACGTAGTTGAAAAATGTTTCAATGTTATGAGTTGTCCAGAGGACAGGAAAGTAGGGCTTGCTACCTTTCTACTACAGAAAGAAGTAAAGAAATGGTGGAAAGTGATATCCGCCAGACGAACTAGCACAGATGTGATGTTATGGCCTGAGTTCAGGAAGGCTTTTGAAGACAAGTATTTCCCCAGCGTTCCAGGATGCAAAAAGCGATGAGTTCCTCAGATTAATGCAGGGAACGATGTCAGTGGCAAAATACAAACAGAAATTTACAGAGTTATCACAGTATGCTCTGCTGATTATTGTTGAGGAAAGAGATAGATGCAAGAAATTTGAACAAGGTTTGAGGAAGGAAATTAGAACTCCAGTGACATCTACGACTAATTTGCTAGATTTTAACCAATTAGTAGAAACAACAACATGAGTCGAGCGGAGTTTGGCAGATGATGAGCAGTTGCCAAGAGGCAGCGAGGTAGTAGTAGGGCCTAGAGACAGGGGATCTTGACCTCCAGTTGCAACTCAAATTAGTGGAAGCCAATTTAGGAGAACCAACCAAAGAGTGCTGGAAATCGAGGCGAAGGGTCAAGTGGTGCCAAGCAGAAGAATGTCATAAGTCGACCTTAGCAGTAGGGGCGAGTGTANCAGTTGGCAGGGATCCAAGAAAAGAAAAATGAGACCATTAGCCAGTGCAGTTAGCCGACCAAAGATGCCACGAGCTGGTGAATCGGTAGCCAACACAGACAAGAGACCGATGTGCCCTAGTTGTGGCAAGAGGCATTTTGGGGCATGTTATTGTGGCAGAGATGTATGTTTTCAATGTGGACAAACAGGGCATTTCAAGAGGGACTGTCCCCAGGTAAATAGGGACGTCCCAATAGCACAAAAGCCAACCTCTCAGACAGTTAACCAACCAAAGAGTGCTGGAAATCGAGGCGAAGGGTCAAGTGGTGCCAAGCAGAAGAATGTCATAAGTCGACCTTAGCAGTAGGGGCGAGTGTACGCCGTGACACACCAGGAGGCAGCAGAGTCTCCAGTTTTTGTGACTAGTAATGTCATATTATGTGGATAGTTTGCTTATGTTTTATTTGATCCTGGTGCCACACATTCATTTATATCTAGCATGTATGTATCTAGTATAGATAGGTCGGTTGAACCTATGCCTGAAGAGTTATTTATCTCTACCTCTTTGGGAGATTTGATAACAATAGATAGATGTTATAATCATTGTGAGGTACTGATCAATGGTCAGAACTTCTATGCTTATTTACTTCCCTTGGAACTGTTGGAGTTTGATGCTATGCTGGAGATGAATTTTCTAAGTAAGTATCGTGCTTCAGTAGACTGTTACAAGAAGAAGGTGGTGCTCAGAAAATCAAATGGCTAGGATGTAATGCTGACAGGAATCAAAAGATTAGCTGCGGGGAATCTGATATCGACAGTGAAAGCTCGGAAGCTGTTGAGCAAGGGATGTAAAGCCTATCTGGCTTATGTAGTGATTGCTCAAGGGAAAGAGCTGAACCTAGAAGATGTCCCAGTGGTAAATGAGTTTCGGAATGTATTTCCTGAAGAACTATCGGAATTACCACCTGACAGGGAGTTGGAGTTTACTATTGACTTAATTTCAGGAACAACTCTTATATCGCAGGCACCATATAGAATGGTGCCGTCTGAGTTGAAAGAATTAAAGGTTCAGTTGCAAGAGTTAATTGACAAGAGATACATTTGACCTAGTGTATCACCTTGGGGAGCTCCAGTATTGTTTGTGAGGAAGAAAGACGATACACTTTGATTGTGTATCGACTATAGGCAGCTGAATAAGGTAATGATTAAGAACAAATATCCGTTATCACGCATTGATGATTTGTTTGATCAGCTAAGAGAAGCCGCGGTGTTTTCAAAGATAGACCTGAGATCAGGTTATCATCAATTAAAAGTGAGGGAAGCTGACATTCTTAAAACTGTATTTAGAACAAGATATGGACATTATGAATTTTTAGTAATGCCATTCGAATTGACAAATGCCCATGCAGTATTCATGGATCTTATGAATAGGATATTTCATCCCTACTTGGACCAGTTTGTGATAGTATTCATTGATGATATACTAGTGTATTATGGTAGTAGGAAAGATCATACAACCCACCTGAACATAGTATTGAAGACGTTGCGAGATAGGCAGTTGTATGCTAAATTCAGTAAATGTGATTTTTTGTTAGATCGGGTGGTATTTCTTGGGTATGTTGTTTGATCAGAGGGAATTAGTGTGGATGCTCAGAAGACGGAAGCAATAGTTAATTGAGAACGAACCACGACTATTTTAGAGATACGTAGTTTCCTAAGTTTGGCAGGTTATTATCGAAGGTTTGTGGAGGATTTCTCTAAGATAGCCTTTCCGTTGACGAACCTAACCAAGAAAGGCATGAGGTTTGAATGGTCGTCGAAGTGTGAGCATAGCTTCCAAGAGCTGAAACAGAGACTAGTATCAGCACTAGTGCTTACCTTGCCTATTCCAGGTAAGGAATTTGAGATTTATTGTGACGCATCCCGACAAGGATTGGGATGTGTGTTGATGCAGGATGGAAAAGTGATTGCATATGCCTCTCGACAACTTGAGAAACACGAGAGCATTTATCCTACGCATGATCTGGAGTTGGCAGCAGTTATTTTGGCTCTAAAGTTGTGGAGACACTACCTATTTGGAGAGTGTTGCAGAATATTTACAGATTACAAAAGCTTAAAATATATCTTTGATAAAAAAGAGTTGAATCTAAGACAACGAAGATGGATTGAATTGATTAAAGATTACGACTGTTCCATCGAGTACCACCTTGGTAAGGCTAATGTTGTAGCAGATGCACTAAGTAGGAAATCCTCAGGACCCAAGGCCATTATTGGTTCAATAAGAGGAATGCTAATGCAGGAGTTCAGGAATTTTAGAACCGCCTTATCAGTGAAATCGTCAGGATGAATGATAGCTACTTTCCAGATAAGGCCTACCTTAGTAGAAAACCTTAAGCAGGATCAGTTGGAAGACCCTGATCTTCAGAAGATTACTGATGATGTAAGTAAGGGCATCAGGGTTGACTTTCAACTGGGAACAGACAATGTACTAGAAAAGGAAGGGAGAATGTGTGTGCCTAACAAGCTACAACTTAAACAAGCCATTCTAGAGGAAGCACATAGTTCCGCTTATGCTATGAATCCAGGAAGCACCAAGATATATAGAACTTTGAAAAAAATCTTATTGGTGGCCTGGGATGAAGAGGGACATAGCAAAATATGTGGACCGATGTATAATCTGTCAACAAGTAAAACCTGAGAGACAAAGACCAGCAAGATTACTTAATCCACTCCCAGTGCCTGAGCGGAAGTGGGAGCATGTGACAATGGACTTTCTATTTGGATTGCCTAAGACACCCTTAGGATTTGATGGCATTTGGGTAATAGTCGATAGACTAACCAAGATGGCCAAGTTTATACCAGTAAAAGTTACTTTTACACCAGACCGTTTAGCTAAGATTTATGTGGATAGGTTAATCAGTCAATATGGAGCTCCAATGTCGATAGTGTCAGACCGGGACTCGAGGTTCAATTCAAAATTTTAGCCTAGTTTACAGAAGGCTATGGGCACTACATTGCATTACAGTACAGCTTTTCATCCGCAAATAGATGGATAGTCGAAAAGAACTATACAGACACTAGAAGATATGTTAAGAGCTTATGTTCTACAATTTAAAGGAATTTAGGATACACACTTATTGTTGATTGAATTTGCCTACAACAATAGCTACCATTCTAGTATCGAAATGGCTCCCTATGAAGCATTGTACGACCGACCGTGGAGGACCCCAGTAGACTGGAACGAAGTGGGAGAACGATAATTATTGAGTTATAGAATTAGTTCAACAAACAACAGAGAATGTGAAACTTATCAGGGATAATCTTAAGGCGGCTCACGATAGACAGAAGAGCTACGCTGATAAGCGAAGAAGAGAACTAAAATTTGAAGTCGGAGAATGGGTATTTCTTCAACTATCCTTATGGAAAGGAATTCTTCGGTTTGGGAGAAAAGGGAAGTTAAGTCCACGATACATCGGACCATATAAATTTGTAGAACGGGTTGGTCCAACAATTTATAGGTTGTAGTAACCGATGGAGCTAGCTCGTATTCACAACGTATTTCATGTGTCAATGCTAAGGAAATACGTGCTTGATCCTATACACATACTAGCAACACAACAGGTATAGCTCAAAGAAGATTTATCTTACGAGGAAGAGGCCATCGAGATTTTGGACAGGAAAGACCAGATACTCAGAAATAAGACGATTCCTTTGGTGAAAGTACTATGGCATAATCATGGAATCGAGGAAGTTACCTGGGAACTTGAAGAGCAAATGAAGAAGAGATATCCTCAACTTTTCAGATGATATATAAGGTAAATTTCAAGGATGAAATTTCTTTTAAGGGGGGGATGATTGTAAACCCCAAACTCTAGGTTTTCTAGATAAGCATGTTTAGTCAAAGGAATATTATATTACATATTTCTTAAAGTAGCAATTCATGTTTATTTATAGGAATTATGATGGAAGGGAAGGAAAAACATCTTAAATGAGGGGTGACAAGACAGTTAACCCTTGAACTTGGGAGGCGGCGGGAAGTTTTTGGAAGAAGAACTTCAAAAGCATGGTTTTGGCAATTGACATGAGCAAATTTAGTAAAATTAGTGCCATTCGAAAACTGAGAGAATCTAGTTTGCGAGGTTGTCTTGCTGGAGAAAGATTGTAGAGAAGGCAGAATCTCGGGTTAATCAGGGTCGAGGTGAAGATTGGAAATTCCAGGCCAAACTATAAGAAATTCTCGACTAAAATTTTAAGGTAAGAAAGTTAACTCAATTCTAAACAAGTTTGTGGAAGGAAGTTTCTTGAAAAGAGCTCTGGATTTTGAGTTATGAATTGTTGAAGTTATAATAGGGAATCGGTGCATAAGCAGACAACTGCTTGGGAAGAACAAACAAGCATTTCACCATAGGGAGTTATAGTGAGATATGGGATTGAGGATTTCGCTTATAAAGGAAATCTCGCTGATTTTGTGATAAGGATCTTGCTCTAGAAGGAAATCTCGCTAAGAATTGGCTGAGTATCGCTGGTAAAGTGAGTATCACTAGGATGAAAATTTGCCAGAAAAAGCTTGATCTCGCTCAGGAGGATCTCTTTGATCTCGCTAGTAAGGATCTCGCTAATCTCGCTCATGAGAATCTTGTTGATCTCACTCATGAGGATCTCGTTGATCTCACTAGTAAGGATCTCGCTGATCTCGCTTATGGGGATCTCGCTCATGAGGGGGATCTCGCTCATGAGGATCTCGCCAGTAGAGCTATCTTTGTTGATGAAAGTTCCTTTAGTAAATGAATTATTTGAGGTATTTTACTAAGAATTCTAAGTAGTTTAGTCGGGAATTATGTCCTTTCAGGCCAAAAAGAGCTAGGAGAGGCGTATAAATTGTTGAGAGCCCTGAAGAGCGGTGAGTGACTAAGTGAATTAATGTCTCCAATACTTATGTATATAAGATCAAATAAGTTACAGTGACATTAATGATGAATTTATACTCCCCCAAACAACAAATAGTTGGAGAATAACTTAACGCATGTTTTTCGGCTTGTATATGTGTAACACAGGCCAAGGTATGTCATGTAATCATTACAAAAGTTAAGTTTCTAGTTTTGCAATATGCTTTCTAGAGGAAGGCTATGAGGGAATGAGTTCTTGTGTAAATGATAGGCAATGAAATTTAATTTGATGTTATAAAATACTCAGTACTGAAGGACATTTGAGAAGGTACCTGACCAACTTGATACCGAAGGACATTTGAGAAGGTATCTGACCAACTTGATACCGAAGGACATTTGAGAATGTATCTAACCAACTTGATACCGAAGGACATTTGAGAAGGTATCTGACCAACTTAATACCGAAGGACATTTGGGAATGTATCTGACCAACTTAATACCGAAGGACATTTAAGAAGGTATCTGACCAACTTGGTACCGAAGGACATTTGAGAAGGTACCTGATCAACTTGATACCAAAGGACATTTGAAAAGGTATCTGACCAACTTGATATCGAAGGACATTTGAGAAGGTATCTGACCAACTTGATATCGAAGGACATTTGAGATGGTATCTAAGCAACTTGATATCGAAGGACATTTGAGAAGGTACTGACCAACTTGATACCGAAGGACATTTAAGAAGGTATCTTAGTAGCTCGATACTGAAGGACAAGTTTGAGAAGGTATCTGAGCAGATGTACCTAAGATATGGTAGTACTTAGCATGGCCACGTGCACGTTGGCGGTTATGAATGAGAGGCCGAAGTATGGGTCTCTTGGTCGGTAATAAACGTTGGNATGGCCACGTGCACGTTGGCGGTTATGAATGAGAGGCCGAAGTATGGGTCTCTTGGTCGGTAATAAACGTTGGAAGCTAGAGCGGTTAAGCTCATTCTCAACTAGAGAATAATGATGTGTAATGATGTTTAAGAATGGTTTAAAGCTACATTTAGAGACAATGGCTTGAGTTACTCATTAGTATATTTACAGGTTTATAGTGATGTAATGCTTGATGTTATACGATTCTATAGTCGCTCACTAGGCTTTTAGCTCACAGGATTTCTGTGATTCCCTTTTCAGGTAGCGATCAGTTTCCTTAGATTGATCCTGCTGCTGTTTGCCACTGAAAGACTCGGCTTATTAAGAAGACTTAGGTTGGCGATCTGTTTATGTACAAATATTTTGAGAGGGACTAGGGCTTCTTTAGGAATGTTTGGGCCATTTGTGGATATTTTTCTGTAAATGTTAGGTCATGGCTGTATGCATGTATTTATGTAATCTTTGTAAAAACTTAAGGGGGGTTTACTGTATGCGTAGATTACTAATGTTTTAAACATGTTGGTATTTAGATTAGAAGGCTTGGGTGGTGGGTGCTGGCAGTAGGGCTAGTAACTACCACGGTCATATCCTCTTCCAGAATAAAAGGGTAATCTGGGAGGGGGTGTGACACTTGTCCTCGAGACACCTTTGGTTGTGTCCTCCTACGGATGGTGTTTGTATAGGTCAATATCAAGGTGAATGGAGAGAGTGTTTATAGTAAGTGTGAGTGGGACGTGTCTTAATACATCCCACGATCTTTCTTATTAGTTTGTAGTAAATTTTCATGTTTGGCCTCGAGGCACCTTTGCTTATGTCCCCCCTATAGATGACATTTGCATAACTGTTTACACAAACTCCAAAATTGGATAGGGTTACTTTATTTTTTGTCCTAACTGGTTTTTACCTACGGTTGTCTCATTGAGGTGGAACTCTAGAATCTAAAATGAGGGATTACACTTACAAGAAAATGTTAAGCGAGTTTAACAATTTCTAGATCGAACAATGATGACTGATAGTTACAGTAACAAAAAGTTGTTCTATATATTGGTTGAGAATGTTTCATTTCAGTGAAGGGGCACCTGATCACCCTACAGTGGCTTTTGTTCTGTCTCACTCAAAAATCATTGCAAAATAAATGTCACTTAAGGTACATTAGATTATTTTGTAAAATTTGATTGATTTTTCTAAATGGGTTAATGCATAGAGTACTAATATAAATAAATTATATGGTTTCAACAAATTTCATTATGACTTCCGCGACTTTAAACTTGCTCGTCGCCAACAAACTTACTAGCGAAAACTATACAACATGAAAAAATACAATCAACATAATACTTATCATCGACGATCTAAGATTTGTCTTAATGGAGGATTGTCCTTCTATTTCTGCTCAAAATGTTGCTCGAAGCATTCGAGAGGCATATGAGTGATGGATAAGGGCAAATAAAATGGCCAGAGCGTATATCTTGGCAAACATTTCTGAGGTCTTGGTCATGAAGCATGATCCCATGATCACAGCCCATGAGAATATGGAGTCCCTGCGGGGGATGTTCGGACAACCGTCCGCGCAGCTCACGCATGACGCTTTTAAAAACATCTTCAATGCTTGTATGCAAGAAGGGGCATCTGTTAAAGAACACGTTCTCAAAATGATGGTCCATTTCAACATGACGGTGATGAATGGGTTTGTTATCGTTGAAGCTAGTCAAGTTAGCTTCATCTTGGAATCTTTACTTGATAGTTTCTTGCAGTTCTGTAGCAATACTATTATGAACAGGATTGACTACAACCTAACCACTTTGTTCAATGAGCTACAAACATTTCAATCCTTGATGAAAAACAAGGAACAAAAGGGAGAGGTAAATGTTGTCTCGTCCTCTAAGAAGTTTTACAAAGGATTATCCTCTGGAACTAAGTTTGTTTCTTCTTCTTCCGACATCAAAAAGTGGAAGAAGAAGAAATGTGGAAAGCGGAAAGCTAACCCACTAATTGCTACCTAGAAGGGCAAGAAGACGAATGCTGCAAAGGGAATTTGCTTCCATTGCAACCATGAGAGATACTGGAAGAAGAATTGTCCTAAATACTTGGGAGAAAAGAAGAAGCCAAACAAGGTAAATATGATTTACTTGTATTAGAGACTTGTTTAGTGGAGAATGATTATTCTGCCTAGATAATTGATTCAGACGCCATTAACCATGTTTGTTCTTTATTTGAGGGAATTAGTTCTTGGATGCAACTAGAAGCTGGGGAGATGATGATGCACATTGGAACAGGACACGTCCTTTCGACTGTGGTAGTGGGAGAACTTCGACTTTGTTTACAAAAAATCATATATAATATTGGATAATGTATTCCAAACTTGAAAAAGATCTTTATTTCTGTAAAGTGCTTATTAGAACAAAAATACTCTATTTCATTTGAAGTAAATAACGTGTTTGTTTACAAAAATTGTGTATATATTTGTTTTGAAAATCTCGAAGATAATCTTTATGTTCTAAGACTGTTAGCAACTAAAGCCCTTCTGAACACTGAAATATTTAAAACAACGGTAACTCAAAATAAAAGACTTAAAATTTCTCCTAAGGAAAATGCCTGTCTTTGGCACCTAAAGTTAGGACACATCAATCTCAATAGGATTGAGAGATTGGTTCAGAATGGACTTTTAAGCGAGTTAGAAAAACATTCTTTACCTGTGTGTGAGTCATGTATTGAAGGAAAAATTACTAAAAGATCTCTTATTGGAAAAGGTCATAGGGCCAAAGAACCTTTGGAATTTGTACATTCAGACCTCTATGGTCCGATGAATGTTAAGGAAAGAGGAGGGTTTGGATATTTCATCACTTTTACTGATGATTATTCAAGATATGTGTATGTTTATTTAATGCAACAGAAGTCTGAAACTTTTGAAAAATTCAAAAAGTTTAAGGCTAAAGTTAAAAATGCACTAAATAAAACAATTAGACTATTTATTTGATTGAGGTGGAGAATTTTTGGATCTTACATTCCAGAACTATTTGATAGAACATAGAATAGTATCCCAACTCTCAACTCCAGGTACACCTCAGCATAATGGTGTATCATAAAGGAGAAATCAAACCCTGTTGGACATGGTTCAGTCTATGATGAGTTATGCTTCCTTACTTGACTCATTTTGAGGTTATGTGGTATAAACTGCAACTTATATTTTAAACTGTATTCCATCCAAGAGTGTTATGAGAATACCTTTGGAATTATGGAATGGTCGTAAAGCTAGTTTATGCCATTTCAAGATCTGGGGTTGTCCACCACATGTGCTTGAGACAAATTCTAAGAAATTGGAACCTCGTTCAAAATTGTACCTATTTGTAGGTAACCCTAACGGAATGAGAGGTGGTTACTTTTATGATCCTAAAAAAAAAAATAAAGTGTTTGTGTTAACAAACACTACATTTTTAGAAGCGGATCACATAAGGGAGCATAAACCGCGCAGTAAAATTGTGTTGAATGAACTTTCCAAGGAAACTATTTAACCTTCAACAAGAGTTGTTGAAAAACCCAGAACATCAATAAGAGTTGTTGAAGTTGGTTCATCTAGTATGTCACATCCACTTTAAGTGTTGAGGGAGCCTCGACGTAATGGGAGGGTTGCGAACCCATATGTTCGTTATATGGTTTTAAGAAATCCTAGCTATGATAGCTAATGGAGATTTTGAGAATCCATTATCTTACAAGAAGACAATGGAGGATGTTGGCAAAGATGAGTGGATCAAAGCCATGGATTTTGAAATGGAGTCTATGTATTTCAATTCTGTTTGGTGTTAAACCTATAGGTTGCAAGTGGATCTACAAGAGAGAACGAAGTGCTGATGGGAAGGTGCAAACCTTCCAGACTAGACTTGTGGCAAAGAGTTATACCCAAGTTAAGGGAGTCAACTATGAGGAAACTTTCTCACCTATTGCCACGTTAAAGTCTATCCGTATTCTTGTCCATTGCTTCATATTATAACTATGAGATTTGGCAAATGGATGTCAAGACTGCCTTTCTGAATGGCAATCTTGAAGATACCATTTATATGGAGTAGCCTGAGGGATTCATAACCCAAAGTTAAAAGCAAAAGGTTTGCAAGCTTAATTAGTCCATTTATGGATTGAAGCAAGCTTCTCGATCTTGGAATATAAGATTTGATACTATGATCAAATCTTATGACTTTGATCAAAATGTTGATGAGCCTTGTGTATACAAGAGAAACATCAACAGTTCAATAGCTTTTCTAGTAATTTATGTAGACAATATCCTACTCATTGGAAATTATGTAGGTCTACTGACTGAAATTAAGAATTGGCTAGTGACCTAATTCCAAATGAAAGATTTGAGAGAGGTGCAGTTTGTTCTGTGTATTCAGATCTTTGATTGAAAGAACCAAACGCTAGCGCTGTCTCAGGCATCATATATTGACAAGATGCTTGCCAAATTTTTTATGCTGAACTCTAGAAGGGGTTTATTCCCTTTCAGACATGGAGTTATATTGTCTAAGAAACAGTGTCCTAAGACAACTCAAGAGGTTGAGGAAATGAGACAAATCCCCCATGCATCAATTGTTAGTAGTTTGATTTATGCGATGTTATGTATTAGCCTGACATTTGCTATGCGATGAGGATAGTCAGTAGATATCAGTCTAATTCAAGATTTGATCACTGGACTGCCGTTAAAAACATCCTCAAGTATCTACGGAGAACGAGGGACTACATGTTCGTGTATGGTTATCAGGATTTGATCCTTACAGGATACATAGACTCTGATTTCTAGACTGATAAGGGTTCTAGAAAATCCACATCAGGATCAGTGTTCACTCTTAACGAAGGAGCAGTAGTCTGGAGGAGCACCAAGCAGGGGTGCATTGCTGACTCCATTATGGAGGCTAAGTATGTAGCGGCTTGTGAAACTGCTAAGGAAACTGTATGGCTCAGGAAATTTCTGACAGATCTGGAAGTAGTTCCGATATGTCAAAGCCCATCACCCTTTATTTTGATAATAATGGTGTTATGGCTAATTTTTGAGAGCCTAGGAGTCATAAGCGTAACAAGCACATAGAGCGAAAGTATCATCTCATTCGAAAGATTGTGCATCGAGGGGACGTGATCGTCACGCAAATAGTTTTGGAGCACAATGATGTTGATCCATTTATAAAGGTACTCACGGCTAAGGTGTTTGAGGGTCACCTGTAGAATATAGGTCTATGGGACAGGCTACATTTAGTCTAGAAAAACTGGGAGATTTTTTTTACTAGGCGCGTGTTATGCCCTAGTTTATTATTTTGTGTACTTGTATATTAGTGAAAGTTTTATATTGTACACACTACTAGCTTTAGGACAAGTGGGAGATTGTTGGGGTTGATGCCCTAAATCTCGTAGGGTTCTGTAGTTTGTAATTGTATTGTACAAACTTTTTATTTATTTAATAAAATATGAGATGTTTTATTTAACATTTGGCAGCATTATACCCACAAACCAATAAACTATCATCCAAGGTTATCATTTGTAGCTTAAACATGTATGTAGAGACATATAGGTGAATCATATTTAAGTGATAACCTAAATGGTTTGTAGTATATGGATAAAGTTGGATACTTTATCCTGATGACATTACGATATGACCTGATTTTTAGGTATTACAATTGTTGTAAAGTGCTACAAATTATCTGATCCTGATCATTCATGTGGAGACATGTGAATGAGGGTGTTCTATGTAAAGGAGTTTGTATACGACCAGACCACGAAATCACTAGTCTCATTATATAACGGCGTTCATAATAGAGACTTACATTTCACCAGAATGACTATAGATGACATGACTTAAACCTTGAGTGAGTTATGAATTCTTGCCTATAAAGAGCCCTTTGATTTGTATAGGTGGGAGTGGCCAGATGGCCGACTCAATAAGCATATCATTTTGGGGACTCGTCTGGTTGGAGAGCTGGGAATATAACTATACAAGATAGAATTCACTCATTCCCTGACGTCAGGGAAATAGATAAATTGATCTTTTAAGGGCTGATTCCAAGGCTTGAACAATATGACACCACACTCTCTTGGCCCGAGAAGGGTTTGGTCATAGTTAGACTATGACTTATTATTCATTAGACAGATAAGTGGTACTTAAAGAGTTAGATGTAACTATAGGGGCAAAACGATAATTTTGATCTAGCTGTACTTACGAGCAATTTGTGAAGGGTCATCATAATGTTGATTGGTTATATCCAATGGACACATAAATATATTTGTAGTGCAAAGAGTGCAGTTTTCGGTCTTTAGTGGAGTGCCAGACAGTTAATAGATGTTGAATAATTTAATTAAAGGAGTTTAATTAATTATTGAAGTACCATTGGAGCTTCAATCTATAGATCCATGAGGTCCCTCTGTAGTTCAATAGGTATTTAATGAGAATTAATTTTGGATTAGTTTGAATTGTTCAAATTAAATGAAGGAATTAGTTTTATATGATATAATTATTATAATGTATTTGATATATTATAATATAAAACTTATTTGAGAGGAAATAAATATTTGAATATGATTCAAATATTAATTATGTGAATTGGATTCATAAAATTAAATTTAGTATAAATGAGATTTATATTAAATACTATTGATGAGCGAATTAAAACTATAGGTTATATTGTATATGATACAATATTAAACCATATGTTATATATTATATATGATATAACATATAGTTATATATATATATAAAATTAAAATTAATTAATTTTAGTTTTGAATTTTAGGTAGGGAAATAACCTCCCTCCCCTGCTCTCTCTCAACTCACGTAATCAGTGTTACACAGAGATACATAAAAGTAGAGTTCTCTGTAATTTCTCAGACAATCCCCTCTCCTCTCAAACTTTCGTGCTTTGGTAGGTCTCCAAGATCCTTTCGATGACCTATGTTGTGTTGAAGGGATATCTATATGATCCGATTGATTGCGTAAAGCCCGCGGTAGCAACGGTCCCTCTCACCCAAAATTCTAAGAGCCCACAACTCTTTGGATTCTCATTCTAGAGAACACATTAAGTTCTAATGGTGGTGGCCTTTGGATTGTTCGTTTTTTATTTGTGACCGAATTAGGAGAAGAAGAAATTTGTGAAGATTGTGAGTTCTTCAAAGGTAAGGTTTCCTAAAACCCTAATTTTTCTTTTTCTCAAAATTTTGGCATGTTGCGATTATGTGATTTTGCATAATTTATATTATATATTTTTTGATTATGTGAAAACAAAAATTAGGATGATCCATATTTTCGCTCAAGGCCTTCACAGGTTCCTTCCCCATTATAGTGTCAGAAGTTTAAATTCTCAGGCTCACACTTTATTGTAAAACTCATAGGTTAAAATACTTTTTCTATTTTTTGTTCATTGTATTTTAGGTGTCATTATATTTTAATTCTTGTACTTTAATAAATCTTAACTTTAGTCATTGTACTTCCTAATTCTATTAATGAAAGTGTCACATCCAGTGGCGGATCCAGAAATTTTGTTGACAGGGGACTTTATAATCGAAGTGCTGTTAAGGAAGGAAAATCTGAAAAAAAAATATAAGGAGTGGAGATTAAATATGGGTCTGAGGGGAGCTAAAAGTCAAATTTACCACTAGGCTAGTTGCTGCTATTGATATTATGTTAGTATATATATATAAAGAGCATAAAATATCGGTGGTTACACCATCGTTTCATTAAAAAGAAGAAGAAGAAGAAAATTCCGCTTGTACAAGATCTTAAACTCTTTCTATTGGACGATTGCTTAACTCATCATCTTTATTATTCGGACAAAATAAAACCATGTTATTATTTGTACGTCATGATTTAATGATTTAATCTGACTTTATATTTCTTCACAATCATACTTTGATGCTAAAAAAATAATGGTTTCATGATAGAATACAACATAGTACTTGAAGGTAGACAATAGCTCTTTCTTATTAGTTGATGTGTCCTTAATTATTAAATTAATTAAATTTTACCTGCCCTACGATAAAACAGCATAGAATTTGGCCCACATTAAATTTTTATTAATATTAAAATTAAAACCTTTTAACTAATTTAAAATAGTGAAATAACGGTTAATTTGTTTTATTTTTATATAGATTTAATTTGTAGCTGTACAATGACTAGCTTTTCTATTCAACGCTATTCTTTATTTAAAATCTTAGGTACCGTTAAGATTGTAGTCTGTTTTCTTTGAATGTGATATACTAAAGGTTGAAAATGAACTTTAAAAGGTGTAGCTTTTTTTTCTCCTATGTGTATATGGAAAATACGAAATATTTATAATCTTCTAACTCCACACTACTACAAAAACTGGGCTTTATTGTCATTTTAAAACTGACATTATAGGGGTACAATATTAGTTGAAAGCTGACATTAAAGATTGTGTTATAAAATGTCACTAATGTCAGTTGTCTTTAATGTCGGTCTTAAACCTACATTATAGATAACTAATATTTCAATGTCAGTTATCTTCAATGTCAGTTTTCAACCGACATTGAATACTATTTGTAATATTGATTTTCAACCGACATTGAACATTATCTTCAATGTCGATTTTTCACCTACTTTTTGTCAGTAATTGTCCAATATTAAATGTCTATCATTGTTTTATCATTAAAAAAATAAAAGAAAAATATATATTTGTTGCTTTAAAGATAGTATTTCTCTTTTACTTGTACATGCAAAATAGTTAAAATGACTAAAAATAAGTTGAAGATAAATGAGGAGTGTTCAACGATGTCTTCCTAAGTTTCTCTGATGTCAATTTTTGGAACCTAGAGACTATTCTCCTATCTAAAAAGTAGATAAAACAACAATTTGAACAAATAAGTAAAAAAAAAAAAACATAATATTACCCTCGGTGAAGAGTAATAGAAAAACTGGTGAGATAACAAATAAATGCAAGCTTACCAAACATAAAACTATGATGATAAATATAAAATAAATATCAAAATCTCATGTAATTTAAGCATATAAAATACAAGTGAGCCTTAGAGTAATTATGAATGAGTTTAAAATAACTTACAAAGTATTGCTTTTATGTGAAAATCTTTCCTAGAAATACTTATAAGAAAAGTACCAATTAAAGTACTCCAAAAACACCTTAAAATGTGTTGAGGAGTCTAGAATTTCTTGTTAAAGGGACATTCAAAGTAACTATCCTAAATACGATCGGGGAGGGCAGGGGGTCAAAAGCATAACCATCTTTTAGAACAACATCAAAACCATACTCGACATTTCAAATTCAAGAAAACTCATTAACATAGCAATTGCATCAAACAAAACAAAACTAATCAACAAAATCATCAAAGTAACTGAAACAAAACTAAACCTTGAGCATTGACCTCTTAATTCCATACTAAAGGGACCATCAAAGAACTATTCTAAATACGATGAGAGAGTCAAAAGCACAACCATATTGTAGAATAAACACCAAAACCATGCTCAACATTACACATTTAAGAAAACTCATCAAGATGGATAAGATCTGACAAATAAAAAAATGAAATATGATGTTAAAATTTAACACAAACAAGAACATAAATGATAATATGATTAAAGACGAAATAAAAGAGTTAAAAAACCTGATGGTGTTGTCAGTCCTCAATCAAATCCAATGAGGAATAGGCCTATTCTATTTCATCTTCTTGGTCAACTTCTTGATTCTGAAAGTCTTGTGAAATGACTGCAGATATAAAAGAAAACCCACAATCATAAAACACGATCTCCCAAAACATAAGTCAATTGAATGTGTGAGTAAATACATCGTCAGAAGGAACACATAAAAATAGAAAATTCATATTCTACAAGTCACATTATATACATAGAATAGGTCTTTTTTCAAAGGTTTCATTATTTTTAAAGGCTTACAATGTTATTTTTAAAGGCTTGTAATATTATTTTCAAACCAACCATCCAAAAGAATGATAATAGTAATTTACTGAAGGGTAGTAGTAGGGATTAAAAAATTTAAAAAGGACAAACTTTCAATTCAGACATGAAACCATGAAACCCTAACATAAGCTGAAAACAGAGGAAAAGAGATGTATAATGAAGTGAAGTATATGTTTAACTAATTATGAAACGCTAACATTTAACCTTTAAGAAAATCTACAATTAAGACATCAAGTCCTAACAATTAAGAAAATCATGAGAGGTCATTTAAAAAAAATGGAAAACAAGTGCAATTATTACTAAAATAAGTTGAAAACAGAGGGAAAGAGCAAGATGGAAAGTATTGCCTTCTCCTCCTAAATCTCATTAAGGGACCAAAATCAATTATGAAAGCGAATGATTTCTTTAACTCCAAGCATTATGCAAACAAAAAAAGCAAGAATTTTGAAGAAATGGACCACTAACTTATGCTCTCATCGTACTATTCAACCATAATCATTCCTATTACATTTTATTGCAAAAGAGGTACAACAGACATCACACATAGAAATAAAGATGGGGAACAAAACTAGAAGCAAATAGGAGAAGCCAAGAAGAATAAGACATTTGAAAAATAAATGGACAAGAAACAAAATTGTTGCTTATGATATAGATTAGTGGAAGAAGGTAAAGTTGGATGACCACCATGAATCCATAAGCTTATAAACTCAAACAACTTAATGAAAATAAACAAACTTTATAAACCCAAGCAAGATTCTTACCTACTTACCTATGGAACAATTACAAAAAGCCTTTGAAATCGAAGTCTAAACAGAAACATGATAACGAACAAGAGACCAAAGCTCACTAAGAATCCTCTCATATTCTCTACTATGTGTAAAATATGTGTCCTGTTGGGTAATTGTGCAATATTTGTACTAGTTGAAAAAGCATTTTTATACTTAGGTTGTCGGTTGTAGTTTGCTTTAGATTACTTTTTGTATGAAGCTAGAAATCAAAGATAAAACAAGATAGAACGATGATTGACCTTGAAGAAAAAGAGACTTTGTGGCCATCATCCATCGATGCATTACGTATAAAATGTTTGTTTTAAGTTGGTCTCCTAAGCTCTACTTCCATGTAAATGGAATCGGCAGGATCGCCTTGGAAGAGCAAGAAAAAGTAAGTTTTATGGACAATCGAGACGTTGCAAGTTTGTCAAAGCTCAATTATCATCCTCTACTACCTCTGAACTTCTTCCTTCCAATCCGATGTGACTAATCCATCCTGCAATGTCTCACCTCCAACATAATTGTGTTCTTTAATAATCTATTTCTTGCCCATCCTCTAGAACCTAGTAAGAACATGCTTCTAATTATTAGGAGAAATGAAATATTTAGTCCTGAATACTAAATCGTAAGTCATTTGCTATCAATGTCATTAAGCAAATGGTGGGATTAACACAAAGGCATAGACCAAGAATGCATTGATTTAAAAAATAAAAAGTGGCAGGAGTATGATATTTGATTTAGTTTCAAAGTTGCAATGAAGTGTTCATGTTGTCCCAGATGACAAGATCTTCACGTTAACAATCAAAAAACACTCAGATATAATGGTCAATAACAATTCAAGAGTCTGGGGAGATAGAATGTTGAAGCTTGAAAATCCTTCTATAATTTACCAAATGGTTGCACGATTTTGTAGATGATGCACCAAGAACTATACGATAGTTCAATTAAGTAAACGATTGGATGAAGTGTTAGACGATCGTGTAGACGACAGTTGACTGAAGCTAGACAATCATGTAGACGACAGCTGGGGAGCTAAACAATCGTATAGACGATTGAACGCAGAGCTAAAGGATCGTGTACACGATGCGATAGGAACAACACGATCTTGTAAACGATATTTTAGCAAAATCTAAACAATCGTAGAGGTAAGAAGAAAAGACACAGGAGTTTAAGTGGTTTGGCCAAAGGCCTACGTCCACTGTGCAAATTGGGAAGTTCTCTTTTATTACTCTTCAAAGTATTACAGAATGAATACCTTGCTCTCTCGTTTTCTTATTCACTCTTACATTAATCTCACATTCGTTTTCTTTTATATATGTGCAGGCGATTCAGTCAACAATGAAGCTCTGGTAGTTACAACACTAAACAGAAAGAGGTTGACAATGGTTCAACTACCAGTTGCGATGTTCTACTTCTTGATTTCAAGTCTTTCTATAACAGTCTCCACCTTTGTAAGCATCCAGAGTTCCTTCCCTCTTTGCTTCACTGAGTTGACTTGAGCTAACCTTTTTCAGGCAACTCGAACTCGAGAAGGTCCAAACATATGCCAAACTTGTTTAATGGAACAGTTTTGGTTAGCATATTAGCTGCATTATCAGATGTATGAATCTTCACTACCTCGACTTCCCCTTTCTCAATCTCTTGTCTGAAGAAATGATATTTAACATCAATGTGCTTGGTTATGCTATGAAACTGCTGATTCTTAGATAGGTATATTGTGCTCTTGTTATCATAATAGATTCTGACTCTTGTTTATATTATGTTGAAATCATTTAGTAAACCTTTCAGCCACAAATCTTCCTTCACAGCCTCAAACAATATGCTGAACTCAGCCTCTGTTGTGGAAAGGGCCACAACAGGATGCAAAATGGCTTTCAAACTGATCAAATTGTTTCCCCGTAGGAAAACATAGCCTGATAAGGAATGTCTTCTATCCAAGTCCCCTACATAGTCTGCATCTACATAACCATAAACTTCATCATTGGATGGCATATTCTATCTATATAAGACTTTTGCCTCCTTGGATGAACATAGATACCTTAATATCCACTCGACTGCCTCTTAAGTCTTCTACCAGGGCTTCATGTACCTACTGGCCATACTTGTTAGATAGGATAGGTTTTGTCTTGTAGAATTCATAATATACATAAGAGATCCCAGTGCTTGGGAATAAGGGACAACCTTCATATGGTTCAAATGCTCTTCATCTGTGCTCTTTGGACTATTAGTAGCTGAAAGCTTGAAGTAAAGTGCAAGAGGAGTGCCTACTGGCTTAACACTTTCCATCTTGAACCTTTGCAATAACTTTGAATAGTATTCAGACTGACTAACAAGCAATCTGCCCTATTTTCTGTCCCTTTCAATCTCAATGTCTAGGATCCTCCTTGAATCCCTTAGGTCTTTCATATCAAATTCTCTCTTAAGAAGCATTTTCACTTGCCTCGATTCTTCTTTGGATCTCTTGGCCAGCAGCATGTCATCTACATAAAGAAGTAGATAGACCGGTTCTTTGAAGCTACTAGAATTTGTGTAAACACACCAATCATATGAGCTCCTTTTGAACCCCATCTTGGAGACCACCTCATCAAACCTCTCATACCAACATCTCGGTGACAGTTTGAGGCCATATATGGACTTGTTCAATAAACACACTAGGTCTTCTTCTCCACTTTTCACATAGCCTTGAGGTTGCCTTATGTAAATTGTCTCATTCAACAGCCCATGTAGGAAGTCTGTCTTTACATCCAACTGGTCTAGCTCCAAATCCTTTTGCACAACTAAGGAAAGGAGCAGCTAGATGGAAGTATGCTTCACAACTGGAGAAAACACATCATTGTAGTCAATGCCTTCTTTTTAAGTGAACCCCTTAGCAACAAGCCTAACCTTGAACCTATACTTTTGCACATCTGGAATCTCTACTTTAAATTTGTAAATCCATTTGTATGAGATAGGTTTGTACCCTTTAGGCAAAGGTACTAGTCTCCAAGTGTCATTTTGATTGAGGGGATTCATTTCATCATTCATAGCCTCAATCCATTGCCTAGCGTTTGGGCTGTTTGTTACTTTTTCAAAGCTAGAAGGTTCATTGTTACTCAAAGAAATGGTAGCACTCAATGTTACACTAGCAAAATCAGACTCTTGGTATTTAGCTTGTGGTACAATTGTTCTTCTAGGTCTGTCTCTTACCAATGAATATTTGTGCATATCCCTATATGTCTTAACTTGATCACTTGACACATGCTCACTGGTTTCAGCAGCCTCATCACCTTGTACCTCTAGATTTTGAGAGGAAGTAGAAGCTCCATGATCATTTTGAGGCTCCACCTCAAATCTAGTGCTACTAGTCTTTGTCATTGGAGAAGATGATTGTTCTATCATCATGAACATCTCATTTTCTCTAAAAACTACATCTCTTCTGTTCACACACCTCTTTTTAACTGGATGCCACAACCTAAAGCCCTTTATTCTCGGTGTAAAGCCTAAGAATATGCACTTTACAGCCCTTGGTTTCAACTTCCCTTGGCTTTGATACACGTAGCCAACACAACCAAACACTTTTAAGTGTTCTAGCTTAGATGGCTTTCTGTCCACCTCTCTTCAGGAGTCTTCAGCTCTATGGATTGATGAGGACATCTATTAAGAGTGTATATGGTGTAGGAGACAGTTTCAACCCAATATTTTTAAGGCAACAAGGCGTTGGACAACTGACATCTTGCTCTTTCCAACACTGTTTTATTCAACATTTCAGCTACTCTATTTTGTTGAGGTGTGTACCTTACGATTTTATGCCTTACTATGTCATGCTCCAGCAAAACAAATTAAATTCCTCTCCACAAAACTCTAAACCATTTCTCAAATGTTTAATTTGTTTAAAGGTATGCTTCTTAATCAAAGTCTTCCATTCTTTAAATCTACTAAATACCTCATCTTTGGATTTTAAAAAAGTAAACCCAACTCTTCATTGAGTAGTCATCTATAGGTGAAAGAAAGTACCTTGCTCCACTAAGAGATGGAGAGTGAGCTGACCCCCACAAGTCTGAATGCACATATTCAAGGATTTCCTTTGAAGTGTGTTGTTCTTTGGGGAATTGTTGTCTTGTTGCTTTGCCCAATATATATTGTTCACAGAATTTAAGGCTATCTCCAACACTCCTTGGTAGAATTCCCTATTTAGATAGCATTTTCAGCCCTCTCACACTGATATGAGAAAGCCTTTTGTGCCACAACTCATCTTCAATAGGTTACTCATCAGTTGCCAACAAGGCCAAGTGTGCCATTTGCACATCCTTGATGAAATACAAACCATATACCTTAGTTGCCACCAAAACCACTTTAGAATCCTTAATAATTTCAAAAGTGCCTCCCATACCCCTATATTCACAACCTTTGATATCGAACAACCCCAAAGAAAGGAGATTCCTCTTCAAATTTGGAATATGCCTCACGTTCCTTATCAATTTGACTGAATCATCCTGCATCTTCAAGGACACAGATCCTATTCCAACAGCTTTGCAAGTGTTAATGTTTTCCATATAGATCAGCCCACCATCCCAATTATATAAGTGCAGATCCATCCCTTGGATGGTGTCATGTGGACTGAGCAATAAAAATCTCACCCAATCCTGAGTCTCTATAGTATTCTGGTCTCCACCTTCTTCAGTAGCAATTGAAGCATTTGAATAGACTAGCGAATTCTCTCCTACAACAGCCTTGGTCTGTTTACCCCCCTTGTTCTGTTGGTTCAATTTTCTCTTCAAGGCATAATAGTCCTTTTTCATGTGCCCCATTTTGTGACAAAAATGGTATTTTATCTTGGACTTATCACCATTGTTCTGTTTCGCCTTTCGATTGTTTTTGTTCTTCCCTTTTGAGAACAAGCCTTCACCTCCTGGTTGATCCTTCTTACTCATTTGCAATTCAAGTTCTCTGACTCTCACAGCTGATATGATAACTTCTGTGGTAATTCTTTCTCTACCGTATTTCAATATAGTTTTCACATCTTTGAAAGATTCTGGTAGAGAATTTAGTAGTATGAATGCCTCATTCTCTTCTCCAATATTATCTCCGATTGATCTGAACTCAGAAGACTGTCTCTTGAACTCATTAAGATTATCCGTGAGGGACTTTGCTGCATCTATCTTGTAAGTGAAGAATCTTTCCCCTAAGAAAGCTTTATTAGGCAGGTCTTTGTTGAGATATATCTCGTTCAACTTATTCCATAGGGCATATGCAGTAGGCTGGTCGACAATCTGCCTCAAAAGCTGTTTATGACATTGAGAACAATGGTTCCATATGCATTTAATTCAATAGTCTCTTTGTCTGCCTCAGAGAGTGTTTCAGGGTACTTTGCAAGGTCCGTAATTGCCAAGAAAGTCTTCTGCTGCCCCAAGACTACTTTAATCTTTGCTTTCCATAGTTTACAATCTGTCTTGCTATTGAATTTCTCAATCTCATATCTGGTAGTTGCCATTCTTGGTATTTAAGATTGACTATTCTAAATCAAGAATTCAAATCTTGGAGCTGTCTTGAACTATTCACTGAGCTCTAATACCATTTGTTGTCCCAGATGACAAGATCTTTACGTTAACAATCACAAAACACTCAGATATAACGGTCGATAACAATTCAAGAGTCAAAGGAGATAGAATGTTGAAGCTTGAAAATCTTCCTGTCGTTTACCAAATGGTTGCACGATCGTGTAGACGATGCACCAAGAACTATACGATGGTTCAATTAAGTAAACGATTGGATGAAGTGTTAGACGATCGTGTAGACGATAGTTGACTAAAGCTAGAAGATCGTGTAGACTGAGGAGTTAAACGATCGTATAGACGATTGAACGCGGAGCAAAACGATCGTGTACATGATGCGATAGGAACTACATGATCGTGTAAACGATACTTTAGAAAAATCTAAACGATCATAGAGGTAAGAAGAAAAGACACAGGAATTTAAGTGGTCCGGCCAAAGACCTACGTCCACTATGCAAATTGGGAGGTTCTCTTTTATTACTCTTCAAAGTATTACAGAACGAATGTCTTGCTCTCTCGTTTTCTTATTCACTCTTACATTAATCTCACATTCGTTTTCCTTTATATATGTGCAGGCGATTCAGTCAACGATGAAGCTCTGGTGGTTACAACACTTAATAGAAAGAGGTCGACAACGGTTCAACTGCCAGTTGCGATGTTCTACTTCTTGATTTCGAGTCTTTTTGTAACAGTTCATACTGTCCCTTGATAGCAATGATAAACTTTATGAAACCAAGCAATTCAGTTTGAGGAAGAAGAAAAAAAATGGCACATTTACTTCCTTTTAAACCCTAAAAATTTGAGTAAGTTCATGGATAAAAAAACAGATATTTAATGTCGGTTTTAAACTGACATTATAAGCGTGCCTACAATGTCGATTTAAAATCGACATTAAAGTTCCATTTTTTTAAAAACCGACATTGTCAATCCGTTTTTAGTTTTTGAAACCGGCATCAAAACCTAGATTTCTTGTGGTGTTAAAAAAAAAAAACGATAGTTGTTAGGTAGCAATCTGATTTACCTCATTCTTCACTGAATCTTCTGACCTTGCATATTTTTCCAAAAAGTTCTCCCCTAACTACATATTCCATAATTATAAGAAAATGTGTGGGAGTGAGTAGGACTTGCATAAAAAAAAAAAAATCTATTTGAACAAAAATTTAACAAGAAAATGTGTTTTATAAATAAAAGTGAAGTTCCTAAACAAAATGAGACAACTAATACAACTTTCAATTGTCAACTACAAGAGATCTTGTCCAAGAAAGGAAGGTCTAGAAGAATTAAGAGATTTTAAAGGCATAGAAAAAAAAACAATTAAGTCAAAAACGTTTACATCCATGAAGAATAAAAAAAAAATGCTTACAGGGAAACAACTTAAAAAAGTGTACGATTTTACAGAAATCAAAAGAAAAACGAAATGTACTTGAACTTCTTCTTAGTACATAAATACTTTGATTATTTCTTCATATTTTTCAAATAAAAACACACTACTGCATCTAACCCATCAACGGTTGACAATTAAAAAGAAAAAAAAAAACATGAATATTTAATTTGGAGGTAGGCACTCAAGTGGTGACGAACACGCTCTAATTGAATCCAAAAAAATTAGATCAATGTGGAGAAATTGAACCATCAAAAACAAATTTCACAACTTCAAATCAAATACCTCCTTAAATCGTATGATATTGGGATGATTTAAAGACATGTGATTCATTACCTCCCTCTAAACATGCTCATCGATCTGCAAAAAGAATAATAAAACGAATAACCATCAAACATACAAAGATCCTACACGTAATGGATCTTGAAGGACTATTTCTGCATCTCCCGACCATATCCTCCATTGCAATATATGAACACAAGTTGGAGAGAGTCATAATATTTCTAAGTAAACAAACCTTAGTCAAAAGAATAAAACATGATCACACTCAAATTTGACTAAAACCAAACAAAACTAGGGTGTACCCTTAAGCTTGTGAACCTAACAATAATCAATAATAAGACTTGTTTATATCAACATAAGACAAACACAAAAGAACACAAATAAAATATCTTCAAGACTAAAATATAACCAAGAAAATGTTCTATAAGCACATTAACCACCAAACAAAAAGATGAAAGCAAGACCATCAAACAAATTCATACTCTTAAACTAATTTTTATTTCAATATTTCAAAATCTTATGAACCATAGTAAAAAACAATACCTAAATTTGTTTATATTAAATTTGGAGATAAACTCAAAAGAACAAATAAAATATTAGAGACTAATATATATATATATATATAGACTATCAAATAAACACATATTCCTGAACAATTTCATTCCAACATTTCAAAATCTCAAAAAGCTTAATCAATGGAATAAAAACAAAATAAATGAAATAACTTTAAATTACTAAATTGAAAATAAATATGAAAAGAAAATTTTACCTTTGGAGCAAGCAAACAACCCACAAAAAAATTGTGAAAAGCTTCACTCAATCCACAAGCTTAAACGGATATGACATGGAACTTGATGACTAGAACGGACCTGAAAAACGAATTTGCACGGCCAGATTTGAAGACCCACAAGTAGATCGAGAAAATAGACGACCAGATTTGAAAAACGCACAATCAAATCTGCAGATCCGACGTCGACGATAAGTTGAATGGTGAAAGTAGAGAGTGACGTCAGTGACGGAGAGCTGACGAGTTGAAGAAGTGATGACGAATGGATCTGCACCTCCACGTCACCTCCACGAACGGATCTGCACCTCCACAACGCACCTCCACGAACAGACTTGACGACGAAGCTGACGAAAATAGACTGGACGACGATGAGATTTGCACCTCCATGAAGATTTGGTCAAGAATGGAAGAGGGTTTGAAGGAGAGAAGGGAGAAGAGAGAGAGAAGAAAGATAGAGAAATGAAAGAGAAGACGTTTTTTTTTACTGAAAGGAAAAAATTAGAATAAATGGGTATCTACAATGTCAATTTTAAATCGACATTGTAGCCTAATTAAGATATATCATGTCAGTTTAAAACTGACATTAAAGATCCCATTTTTTTTAAACGGACATTATACATCCGTTTTTAGTTTTTCCAACTGACATTAAAACCTAATTTCTTGTAGTGTCATCACAACCTAAAATGACATTTTTGATAGAAAAATACTTAGATGCATCTCGGGAAGCACCTATCTTTGTGCATCCTACTATAATGTGATATGTGGCAAACTATTTTTTTGAAATATTTTAATTATTATCTTGGTGTGAGTGATGGGAGAGGAAAGCATAGATGCACTAAAGTATTACCATTGTCTGTAATATATGAATAACCACAATTAAATGGAGATTAACTAATTATGAATCTATGATATAGCTATCAAGAAATTTTTTTTACTTGTTGATAATATCGGAACTATATAGTTGTGTCATGGAACATCATTGGCTTGAAAGTAAATTCGGCATGACTTTAGTGTGAATCGTATAAGCCGATTACTCCCCAAGACTAACATAACACTCATCTCAAACTTACACTCATTAGAGACGGATTGAAATTGAGAGAAAAGATGCTCATAATAACAATGAAAATCGAGGAAGAATAAAAATCAAAACGTTCAAATTTGGAAAACTGATATGAAAGTTTTAGGTATGAAATAATGACACAAATCGGCTTTTTATATTTGAAACTAAAACAACAGCTTCATATTTGAAATTGAAACTATGTTTGTTCAATTTTAACTTACCTCTGTCTGATCAGACAACGGAGGCAATGTGCATGTGGAGGGAAAGACTTACCATTGAAAGTTCCTTAAAGAACTCTAATAGGTGTACTCACTTCTCTAACTCGTAATTTTTTCAATGTAGGACAACTAAAGTCCCTCTTAAGTGAAGACTTGCTATGGGCCACGGACCCGAAAGTGGTTGTAAGTTATTTCGTACTAAGATAGTATCTACTCTTTCTATTCGACATTTAACACATCATTAAACAATATATTATTCTTGAGTCTCACATAATTTTTAAATGTCTCTTTGATAGCAAGTAATGAATAGAAATAACGTCATACTAAGAATTTTATCATAACTACATATAAATTGAAAAACACTTTTTCCTAGTCTCATCGAGCCTTTTTTAGTTTGTGATCACTATACATCAAATTCTTGTTCAAATCTCTCTATAAAAATTAAACACACATCTCAAAATAGATTAGAAATATGTTTTTCTTTCTTTTCCCTAAAAATCATGGTGGCAACAGAGAAATAAGTGATGTAGAATTGTAGTTTAAAATTTTAGGTCTAAAAAACCAACAAGTCAAATCAAAATGGAGTGTATATTGATTGATTTTGATTAAAGCAATTTTTGAGTTGGATTTGATTTTAGAGTGCTGGTTTGCCAACTACCCACCTGACCATTCTTGTGCTTTTGTTTCCTTTTTTTTTTTTTTTTTTTTTTCCCTTAATCATACACATCCTTTTTTTCCTTCTTAAATTCTTTTACTTAAAATCATTTTATAGATATTCCATTACATTTTCTTTTTCTTTTTTAATGTTTTAAAGTTGATACTAAAATTCATGTCTTTGTTTGATATATAATTTTGTTCATTTTGAACTCAACTTGGAGTTTGTTAATCCTATGATCAAGTTAGACAAACTATTTTTTTTAATCTGAGTATAGCCTTCTAAATTACATACCATTGATCTTTATAAAGTATACTTACAAACTAGACAAGGTTATTGTGATTCAAATGTTTTTTTTAAAATATATATATATGTTTTTGGTCCTTAAATTTTGGGTCGAGTTTTCATTTGATTCTTAGATTCCAAAATGTTACATTGTTAATCTTTAAGTTTTGATTTTGATTTCAATTTAATCCCTAAATTTCAAAATGTTACAATTTTATTTTTGAGATTTGAATTTTGACTTAATTGGTCCCTATTTTGAAAAATTATACTTTTAACCTTCATTTTTCGCTAAATATTCACTCTAAATCTTTGTTGACGATATTTATAAATTAATTTAAAATAATTAAAAGTAAAAATTTAAAATTAATTTTAATGATAATGAATAAATAGTGAAACTTAATTAAATTTAATTCTTCTAATTCTTTTAAATTCATTTACAGATATTAACACTAAAGAATGTAAGTGAGTGTTTCGTGAAAAATCAGAATCTAGAGTACTAATCTGAAAATCTAAGGACCAAATTGAAATAAAACTCATACCTTAAGGGTAAAATTGTAACATTTTAAAACCTAAAAACTAAATTGAAATCAAATTCAAAACTTAAAAGCTAAAAGTATAATATTTTGAAACCTAGAAACCAAATGAAAAATAGACATAAAATATAATAACCAAACAAATATTTTTTCTATTAAGTCTAATAACACGAAATGGTAGAGATATGAACCTTTGATGTTTTGGGAAAAAAAAATATATAGTGTCTCAAACATCCGAGTTAGGCTGGTTTTGACATTGCCTTGGCTGCCTTAAAGAGTCATTTAGAAAAAATCTTAACCTATGAAGTACAGAAACATATACGACTACATGATACGAATACGATTGGATACGGCGATTCGTCAATTTCTAAAAAACTAAGATACGGATACGTCACTTTTTTATATATTTTTTTAATATATATATTTATAAAAAATGAGGATACTGATACGTTGAAAATACATTTTTTTCTTTAAAAAAATCTAGGATATAGATAAATTTAACATACAAGTTAATAACAATAGCACATAATAGAATACAAACACTGAAATATAATACAAAAAAAGCAATATCTAAGATGTTGAAGTACAATAGTTAATAAAATGCTCAAATTGCAAAAAAGAAGAAGAAAAAATTAGAGAGAGAAGTATGAAGATAAACGAAAACTTATTGTTGAAGATATTCAAATAGTTTATATTTTAGTAGACTTTGTGGGGATTCAAATGTGAAGATGGAGATTAGATGATTTTAGTCTATGGTTTGGTCCGTTATTTATTTATTTTTCTTTTAGTTTTGGACTCGAGTATTGAGCTTGCCTAATTTTAGATTGGTAAAGATTATATGAGTTACTTGTCTTTTTCTTAAAAAAAATACGCATAGAAATAGATACATCAAATCGTGTGTCAGATACGTATCTGGAAAGTATCTAAAATAGAGATACGTCAAATCGCGTGTCAGATACATATCAGTGAAATATCAGTATCGGATACGTGTCTGATACTGATTCGTATTTGTGCTTCATAGATCTTAACCGTTTTAAGCATTTGCTAATTTAGATTTCTTAAAAAAATTATAAAAAAATCACTTTTCAAATCTTACGGTTTTCAAAATATGCTAAAAACTAGCTTTCACTTTTAGATTTCCTATTAATCAGACGCCTTTTTAAGGATAAATAATTTTTTCCATAATCTTTCTTTAATCCATTTTTTCTTATATCAATCCTTCTGCTTTTTATTTACTCACTTCTACACCACCATTAGAACATCATAATTACAAGAGGAAACAAATTCAAGATCAATCACAATTAATTTAGGGTTTATTTTTTCAGTCATCATTCTCTTTTTTTCCTCAATTGTCATTTTCTTTTTCCTTCTCCTATTTACCATCCAAATGCCTGTTGAGTGATTTATCTTCCAGTATAATTTTAAAATTTTTATGTTAAGTATAGTTGTATATTTTTTAGAATTATATCAAATTGGATGAATTATAAGAATCATTTTTTTTTTTTNAATCATTTTTTTTTTTTGAAATTGTGTTCGACAAAAATGAAAAATCCATAAAAAAAAAAAAAAAAGTGAATTGATAGTTGTAGTACTTTTTTTTAATTATCTCAAATGAGTTCTCTCATTTGCCATCTAAATGCTTCTTGGTGTATTGTATTTACATGTATTTATTAACTAATATATTTTATTCGGATTTTCTTAACTGTATCAAGGTTCTTCCCTAAATCAAAAAATCTTCAACTGTGTAATCTCATTTGACTAACCAGTCTTTCTTTAGAATATATTTTATTTATTCATCATCTGTGTATATCTAATTTCTTTCAACTCTTATCTTGCAACGTTCATAATTGATTGAGTCATTTAATCAAATTTCTCTAGTTGAACTGTCCATGTTGTTATTTCATTAAACCCATAATTTTAATTTTGATTTCACTAATTCTAGATGGGGTAAAAGAAAACTAATGATGATTGGTATTACCTGCATTTTTTCTTTTTATATCTTGCCTCTTATTCTTTTCTTGATTTGCAAATTAATAAATCTATAGTATTTGTTAATTATTTTAATATTAGAAATCAACTAATAATCATAAGGAAGTGAGCCATCTTATCTTTTCTACTATTATTTGTGCATCTAGAACTTTTATGAACCATAAAATGTTGTAACTGTGTCTATAATATTTATGTGTTAGTATAACAAGTTTGGATGATTTCCCTCTTTTTTTAGGAGGCGTGTGAGTGATTTCATCCGCTAAAAAAAATGAGGAAAAAGATATCAATCGTATTAGAAATTTTGTTTTCCCTTTTGTTTGCATAATTAGTATTGAGAGAGAGAAATTCGTCTTTGCAATCTTTGTATTCTTTCTTTTGCTTTGATTAAATTTTATATAAATCTTGATATTTTATAAAATATATTTAAAATTTCATGTTAATTGTTTAGATTTTTTTAGAAATTATTTGTGCTATTGATTCACTCTAGGATATCTTTGTACCTATGTAATGATAAATAATTTTGAAAGATTATGTTTATGGTTAAAACCTTCTATCACATTAATCTTTTTTTTTTTTTTTTTGTTATGTGAAGATTAATTTGTAATTTATTCAATAAAATAAGTAATTTCTTTTATAAAAAAATTTAATAAAATGTATAGATTTTTAAACACTCATTCAATTAAACTATGGTACCAAATCTTTAATTGTCATGTTAAATAACTTTCAAGGAACAACATTTTGGAAGGAAAAAAACTACCGACTCAAGTATATAATTTATTTTGTTTTTGTTAGTAGAAATGGAAAAAAATGGTTATGTAACTAACAATTTTGAAAGTGCGACCCCTATTTTGCAAAATAAGGCTATTTGGAATCGTCATACTATAGGTATTTTTTTGTGATTTATGTATGATAGATATCGAGGCAGGGCATAGAGATGTCCACGAGGCGGGGCTGGGGATGCCATTCTCATCTCCGTCCCATTCCCCATTTCATTCCCCATCCCGTGAAATTCTCCAAGGGATCACTAATGTGAGTAAATTTAAATTAAATAATTAACTTTATCACTAAATTGTTTATTATGGTTAGTTTTATATGAAAATTTGAATTTAAAGATAAATTACTCAAATTTTGACATAAAAAAGCTAATTATTTTGTTAGTAGAAAGAAATAAATATAAATCAAATTATTCACATAAATTTAAACATTCAATTTAAACATATTCGTTATCTTTCCCAACAAAAAATCAAATTTGAAATTTAAATGTAATATTCATATAATAATAATAATAATAAGGAATTTTTCCCCCACGTCCTCCCCCATTCTCCGCCTAATCGGGGAATCCCTGTCCCGTTCGGGGCGGAGCCCCACGGGACCCATCCTGTGAAAAAATTGGACATCTGACCCATGAGAAAATTGGACTTCTCTAGCAGGACATCACCCGACAAATAATATTATACTGCAAATTATGGAAAGATGTAATTGGAAAAGACACAAACATTGGATGGAACCCTAAAAAGTGACTGTAATTGTCGAGGATCAGATCAACTGGATTCTCTTCGTGACACCGGTTCTCCTCATCGTTCTCGTTCGAGTCCTCTCCTCTGTCGATCCGAGCTTTTTTTCCTCCTTGCCTTGGGACCGTCGCCACTGCACACATCACCTCTCGGTCGAAGGAAGCTCGTCGTAGGGTGTAGCTGCATTGATCATCCTGCTGTTCATTCTCGTACAGTTCCAGTCCTCGTTCTGTGAGAGCTGGTCCATTTGATGAAGGTTTAAGGTCTATAGATATGGCGAACTCTGTAGTTGGAGAGCATAGAAGTATAATTTTTTTTTTTTTTTTTTTGAAAAAGGAAACCCGTGTTGTTTATATATAATGCATGTCTCTGGCATACTACTTGAAGCAAATCTTATTAGTTTATTTTGATTTTAGGGCTTGAATGATCAATGAAGATGAACTTGTCTTTGTTTATCAAATAAATATAAATACTCTGTATAACTGCAGACTTTTACCGACCGACATTGCCTTTTTTGTCGACATTTTTCGTGCACTGAGCTCTGCATGTTTGATTCTAGTGTGAGTTCGTGGTAATTTTTTATGAGGATTTTAGCTTGAGCTGTATAATCGTCTGCGATTTGATTTTGGTGATTGCACGATTCGGAAACTAAATGGGAGGTGGTAGAATGTTTTCCAAATGACTCGATAAAAGTGCCCTTCGATGGGTTCACGAGGTTTTATTCTGTTGCAATCCCTTCTGGTAAGTTTTGTATAAATATAGTTTCCATACTTCATGTAATTTCTTTTAGTATGATTCATTTATTTTAAAATTATTCTTGATTTTATATACTTAAGCAAGCATGTCTTCTTTGCAAATTTTTTGGGATAGTAATGGCACTCCAAGGTAGACAACCAGCTCTCTCAATCTTTAGTTAATTTTTTGTATTTGTTGAAAGTTAAGTTGTATATACAAGAGCAATTAAGATTTTATTTTGGGATTTTTTTTTACACGTAAGCAACCAATTACTACTTTGTAAGTAAAAATTTTGTTATTCTCTTTGGGAGTTAACTATTATTTGTACTTTGTGAGCAAGACTTAGATTTAAATTTTCGTGTTTGTTGAGATCTTAATACATAAAAATAATTCTTGTTTGTGGATAAATTATTATGATGTTGTTTTTAACTTTTTGAACGACATTAAAAATGGATTGAACAATGATCTTTAAAAAAAACGGACAATAATTCTGGACTTTAATGTTAATTTAAAACTAACATTAAAAGGCTTTAATGTCGATTGACAAACGACATTGAATATCGTGTTATAAAAGGTCTTTAATGTCGGTTTTAAACCGACATTGAAGATGGTGTACAATATCAGTTTAAAACTGATATTAAAGACAACCGACATTAAAAACCTTTTATAACACGATCTTCAATGTCAGTTGTCAACCGACATTAAAGCCTTTTAATATCAATTTTAAACCGACATTAAAATCCAAAATTCTTGTAGTGGCGCTGAGGGAGGGTTACATGAAGAAGATGAATTTTTCTTCTTTACATGCTTCACGGGACAGCCTAAATATTATATATGTATTTATATTTACTTTCTATCATAACCTTAATTCCTTTTACAATATAAAATTCACCTTTTTCCCTTTTCCTTTCCAAAACCAAAATCTCAAAATAAATATACGTATCTAAATATCCCCTTTTTGTCCCTCTTCTTTTCAAACTTTAACTTCAAATTAAATTATGCCTCCACATCAAAATTCAATTCCTTTAAAAATTCCAAATCTTCAAATAAATTAATTAAACTTTTCTTAAATTAAATTTAAATTCTAAATCTTTACAAATATCATTTAAATTAATTATCTTCCTTCCAAATTCAATTTTTAGCCTCAAATAAACAAAATAACGTCGAAATATTTTAAAATAATTTAATAAAAATTACCTGAAAAATCTAGATATTACATATAGAAACATGTATATTGCAAAATTTGAAATTCAAAATACAAAAATATACAATAATATATAAATAATAATAATAAAAAAAAGAACAGAGAGAAATTATATTATGTAACTTCTCAAATTTGGCTTAGTTTTAAGAAATATTTCTTAAAATTTAGAAAAAAGAAACGGAAACGATTATCAAACAAGTCTATTTCTTAAAAAATAAAAAATGTAAACGTTATCAATCAAGTCCTTAAATGGACAATTATTGTTTCTAATTCTATATACAAACCAAACTATATAGGAAGTTGCGGAGTTACAAGTCGACGTTTTCCTTTGGTTGTGTGGGTAGAGATAGTTGTTGAAGACTCTTTGCCTAATTATGTTAAAGTAAGTGTGTAGGGTTGTTATGAGTTCCCAATTGAATATCTTTGAAAGCTAAGAGATGCTCTCGTTATCATGTTTTTAGACATTTTATTTGTGTTGTTATGTTCCTCAACAAAATGATATAGTCCCTCTAAAAGCTTGGAATACACCTATTGATTGCTATAGACATGTAATTAGTTACAAAATTGACAATTAAAGAATACAAAAGAATGTAAAAAGAATCAACACGCAATATAGGTGATTCACTAACAGTGTATTAGCTACATCTACGGAATAAAGGAAGAACAATATTGTTAGAGAGAATATTTTCTGAATAAACAAACGACGTCTCTAGGGTTAAAGAGTTTAGCGCACCACTCTAAACCTAAGGTCATAATCGTAAATAACCACAAATAAGTAAATATGCTAAATATGAATTCTGTACTTAGTTGTTCGAAGGTCAACTAACAAATTCAAGACATTCCAACATGATTCTTCAGATAGCATCATCTCTTTTCCAACTAGGTTTAGGTTCTTCAGTTAATCTTTCACCCCCTTCCTTTGGTATTTATATGTGATTTGCTTTTGTCTCTCCTTCAACTAATTCCTTTATTTTGTTGGTTAATCATTTTGTTGTCCTTGAAGGTAGTAAAGTTGGGAATCTTTCCTCCCTAGCGCTAGTTTTGGTCTTTGATAAGTCTCCTCCTCTTATGATTGACTTTGGGTTTGTGGATTATAGCTATAGAGATCATTGTGTGGGTTTAATGCTATAAAGATCTTCTTTAAAATTTATAGATTATGAGGATCATATTGTGTACTCCCATGAATAGTTAGTGTTTGTGTTTCATATGGACTAAGATTATGAGCTTGGTTTTGTCTTTGTTCTTTGTTCTCTTTGTTCATTTGTATCTTGACATTCAACTGTGAGATCATCCTTTAAGTTATTTCTAATCTTATCATCTTTGATGGAAAAAAAATAGAAACGATTTTGCATTTCTTTTTTTATAATTAGTAGTGATTTTGCATATTATATATCTAAGATGTGAAAGTATTATATGATGGTGTTAACATTCAACATGAAGAAACAATCAGGATCTTAAACACCCTAATTTCATCAATTTTAGTAAAGAAACATACAAGTTTATATAAAGAAAATAGGGTTTTGAAATTATACCTTTGAAGAACTCCTCAAATCTTCAAATCCTGTTCGATCCTTCACTCTAAATACTTGTAGACTACCACTTAATCTTCCCTACTATTCTTTAGTACCTTAGATTGGATTGTGGGATCCAAAATGAGCTTACATTTAGGGAGAAATTTGGAGATTTTAGGAGTTTGGTGTTTGAATTGAAAGTAAACTATTTTCTCTCAATTCTTCAATTACCATAGTTGCATGAAACTGGGTTAATTAGTTTTTTTGGGTTGAATTTTATTTTAATTAGGTAAAAGGGATAGTTTTCAACTTATTTAGGTAAATCAGGCTGTTTTTTTGTCTTTATCCAAATGCGTCTCTATTCTGGATTATTTTATTATTATTTTTCAATTAATTAAAAAAAATGGTCTGAATGTGTCTGTATTCAATGGGCGTTAGAAAGTGAGTTGACAATTCAATTTCTGACGCCCTTTGAATGCGTCTGTTCAACAAACGCATTCTGACCTGATTCCACTTTTGTTTCTTCCCCTTCATTTCCAACTTAAAACCCCTAAACAAACTTCATTTCTTCATCTTCTTCCTTTACGAACAACAAACACCTGAATTCTATTTTCTTCCTTTTATTTCTTCATCTTCTTCCTTTACAAACAACAAACACCCGAATCCTATTTTCTTCCATTCATTTCTTCACCTTCTTCCTTTATTTTCAAATATCGATCATCTTCTGCCTTCATTTTCAAACACCCAAGAATCAAACTTCCATCTTCATATTTTCTGCCCACATTTTCTTCCCATTTCAAATTTGACGGCCATCGCAATTTTTACCTTCATATTATTAATTTGTTTCAGTCTAGTATTTTATTTGGTAAAATGATATATTTTTGTTATTTAAAAAATTAAGTTTTTGATCATCTTTACTTATTTTTTTTAATGTTTCTTTTGTTTATAGTGGATATTATATTGAAGAAAAGTTCTACAAACCATCATTCAAAGTGTTTTTGGTAAGGTGCAATATTTTTCTTTTAATAAGTTGATATGTTTTTTATAGTGGGTTAATTTCTTTTGTATTGATTCTCATCATTTTTTTTATATTGGTTTAATTTCATAGATTTTCATAAGGGAGAATTACATGTGATTAACATTGTGTTATATATGTTCAAGTTAACTATTAAAAAATAGGTTATTGGACTTCTAATAAGGTACTTTACAATGATAATTAGACAAAAAGACACTTTTAAAACTATTTAGATAAATGGGGCATTAATTTTGTTCATATTGAAATGATTAGCTTTGAAAGAGAAAGATTTTACATTTGAAATCATTAATGATTTATTTTCTCTTATTTTTTAGCATCAAACGTAAGAGAAAAATAATAAAAATCTTATTTTCCATATCTTTTAGCATCACATGTAAAATTAGAGATTTTTTTCAAGAAAAAAATCACATTTTCTCCATACTTTTAGTAAAAATAATCTAACTCAAATTTTTAAAAATCAAAATTTATCTTTAATTCACGATCAAAGAAAAAAATCTAATGTTATCTAAAAATCTATCATTCACATCAAATATCTATCTATATCTATTACACGTAAAAGAAAAAGGTTTGCAATTAGGAGCATAATCAAACATTTTTTTTTCATTTTGTCAAAATTTTAAAATTTATTAGTAGTTTTAAATGTAAAATTAAGAATATGTTCTTAATGGAAAAAATAGTAATATTACTTTATTTTATGGAGAAAAGAAAAAAAAACTAAAACCAATTATATACCTTTTTTTATAAAAAGAATTAAAGAAAGAAAATGAAATCTAAAACTAGGTATTTAAATAAGAATTTAGAGTTAATAGTGGTATTGGTGTAAATTACATCCCTTATTTGTTTATCTGATGAGTAAATGTTTATATCTTATAACTATTATTCAAAGTAATGTAATAAATCAAACATTAAATTATACACAAATCTATGCTATTAAATGTTTAATGATAAATGGATTAAAACAAAAATAAATATGGAATAGGATTTTAACGTCAAATTTGTATCTTTAGTTTTCTAGAGTCTATATTATTGAAAAGAGATTAGATGATATTGAACAAACCTAAAAATTAAAAATTAGAGAAATTCCATGTGACTGACTTAGGAAAATAAAAAAAATGTATACATACATATAAACGTTTTATTTTATAATGGATTAATTGGAGAATTTATTTTATAGTGGATTAATTGGAGAATTTATTTTATAGTCGGTTAATTGGATGTTTTATTTCTCAAATGAAACAAAATGTAAAATGTCCATAATTTTGTATTGATTTTTTTTTATTATTATTATTTTTTTTTACAATGGCTATTATTCCTAAGAAAAACTCTACAATCAAGTCATTCAAAGGTTATGTATATAGTTATTTACTATTATATGGAATGAGGTATTGATTATTGAATATTGAATGTTTGAATGTTAGTGTTAATGTTAATGTTATTGTTACTATTATTTAGTGTTAATGCTATTGTTATTGTTACTATTGTTGTTGTTGTTATGATTAAAAAGTAAAGATTCATATTAATATAAAAGAATATTTATCATTGATTTATGGTCAAATGATGATGCAAATCTTTAGTAACAATATTTATCATGATTTTGTACCTACTTTTGTTATTATTTTGTTTGAAGGTGGATATTGTTTTTTTTAAAAAAAACATTCCTTTATTTTTTTAAAAACATTCCTTTATAAAAATAGTAATAACACGTTAATATAGTTGGCCTAATATATATTTCATTTTGAGTGTATATTTTTTTTAATATAGTTAGCCTAATATATACTTACATATATTATGATAAATATCAGATTGCATTGGTCAAACTACGATGGACATTGTAGAATTTTTATGATGATGGGGTAGAGGTAATATTTAGATATGGTAGTTATGTAGCGGGATCTACTTTCTATATCCCTATCTCATTACGAAATGAGCAACGCTCCATACCTTCCAAATAGAGTTGAACTGTATATATCCCAACCCAGTGTCCTAAGTCCAGCCTCAATGAGAGAAGAAGTTGAAACTACTATTGAGTTGGAAAGTCATAATGTAAAGGATGAGCATTGTGATCCAACTATTACCACAAACGACGAAGAAGTTGAAATAGACGATGATGATATCGATCTAGATCAACTACCTGGTCAATTTTATGGCGTTCATGAAGTCCCCGAAACGTTTATTGAGATAGACCTGAATAACATGAAATTAAACCCGATTCGACAACGGAGGAAGACATTAATATGGGGTCTGAATCACTGTTTAAGGGGATGATATTCAATTCCAAATTGGATTTAAAAAATGCAGTGAAAAACTATTCAATCATTCGACATCAAAATTTTGAATTCATTGAGCCGAAGAAAACAACATGGGACGTTAGCTGTAAAAGATATGGCAATGGGTGCACGTGGAGACTTCGCCCTATTTGCCATAAAAATACGATAAATTTGAAATTATCCAGTATAATGGCCCTCATTTCTGTGTGTATGCAAGACTGAGTCAGGATCACAATCAATTGGACTCAGATCTAATTGCATCTGAGGTAAGTAGCATAGTTAAAAAAAATCTGTTAGTTAATATCAAAACATTATAAGATATTATCTTGAAAAAGTATGGTTATTCTGTTAGTTACTGGAAAGTGTGGGACGGAAGAAGAAAATCAATTACGAAGATATTCGGAGTTTGGATAGAATTGTACAATTTGCTGCCTAGATGGATGAATATCTTACAAATCACAAACCCCGATACAGTTATCCGTTGAAGGCTAAATGAGGTGGATTGTGATGAAAGAATTGTCATGTTCAATAGCATGTTTTGGTCGTTTGGACCTGTTATTGAGGATTTCAAGCATTACAGGCCGTTGCTTCAAATTGATGGAACTCATTTGTATGGAAAGTATGAAGGAACATTATTAATAGTTGTCTCAGTCGATACAAATGGTCACGTCTATCTAGTTACTGTTGTACCAGAAGAAAGTGCTAATTCATGGGGTTAGTTTTTGAGAAATTTATGGGATCATGTGGTGCATAGAAGGGAAGGAATGTGTCTAATTTCAGATAGACACAAAGGCATTATATTTGCAGTCAGAAACCCTAACAACGGTTGGATTGAAGTACACCACAGATTCTGCATGCGACATGTGGCGAGTAATTTTAGCGACAAATACAAAAATAGTCTATTGAAGAATTTGGTGTATAGTGCAGGATCAAAATTTCAAGTTCGGAAGTTTAATGACTGTATGGCCGAACTTCAAACAGTAAACCTTAATTGCTTATGATATTTTGCTTCCGTAGATCCTAAGCAATGGACACAATCACATGATGGTGATCATCATTATGGATGACTAACCACGAATGTGGTCGAAAATACAAATGTTGTTCTGAAAGGAGCCAAAAAGTTACCCATCACTACACTAGTCCAAGCAACATTCTATCGAACTATTGCTTTTTTTGCTACTCGTCGTGTAGAAATAGAGACTGCTCGTGAATCGGGAAAGTGTTTCACAAGGTAAATTATTCACATCTTAGTTACCCACATTTTTATACTAACTGTAGAGGTATTCTAAGTAATTGTCGTATTTTTCATAGGTATGCGGTAAAGAAAAATAATTCGTTGGGAACAATGTGCAACTAAACATTTCGTCAACATATTTGACCATCAAATAGGGTTGTGTGACGTCACCACCCCAATCAACCCAATAACACTAAAGGGTGGAACCACACACCGAATAAAATTAAGTGAAAGAACACGCACATGCAATAAGTGGCAGAGTTATGGAATCCCCTGTTCTCACGCTATGGCTACGTGTAAGACCATTGGGGTAGACTACTTTTACTACATTGAAGACTATTACAAAATTCCCACTTATTGATTCACCCCAACTCGAGCCCATCCGCGATAAAAAATGTTGGCATGATCCTAACTTCCCCACTATTTATTTGAATGAATCATGAGTTAGAAAAGTTGGCAGACCGTGTATTTCTCACATGCAAAACGAGATGGATTGGATGGAACGTTACAAGACACGGTGCAAAATNAACGTTACAAGACACGGTGCAAAATTTGCATAGAAGGGCATAATAGACGGAATTGTCCTAATCGAGCTCGTGATGCAACTTAGTTATTTATTTGTAATTGTCCTTATTGATTGCAACTTCTTTTACTTATTTATTTATTGACTTCTTCTTGTAACTTTTTTTGTAACTGATAACATTAAAGGGTGTATTCTTTATTAATTATCATTGTATTTATTGATTGTAATCACATTGATTTTTACTAAATATTTAAGTTAAATTTAATATTATTTTTATGGGATCAAATGGCAAGGATGTTACCACAAGACCATACAATGACTCGGTTTTGTATTTACAGTGCAACCATAGATCCGAAGCTGTTTGGGAAGACGAGCATATTGATGCTATGCATTGTCGGTTACGATAGGCTATCATTCGAAGGCAAGAGGACCCAAACCCTCGTATATTGAATTATCTACGAGCTTCAGGATTCTACGAAGTTTCTTGTATCAAATTTATACAACTAGACTGGTATCTGATAACGACATTAGTGGAACGATGGCAGTATGAGACACACACTTTCCACATGTTGCATGGAGAGTGTACGATTACACTTCAAGATGTAACTATCTAATTTGGACTCCTGATTAATGGAAGACCATTGATCGGTTCACTAAATTATGACTGGGAACAACTTTGTGCCCTTCTTTTTGGCGTAACCACGAATGACACCGTTCTTAAAGGAGGTCATCTTAGCTTGCCATGGTTAGCTGATCAACTCAACAACTTTTCCCATCTACCAGATAATGTAGATGAAGAGGAACTGCAATGATATGCTCGAGCATATATTCTCACGTTGATTAGAGGATTGGTATTTCCCGACAAATCCAACAGCAGAGTGCACCTAATGTATCTTCCTCTCTTAGTAGATTTTGATGTTGTTGGGACTTATAGTTGGGGGACTGGATGTCTTGTATGATTATATAGGCAACTATGCAAGGGTGTAGTTATAGATGGCAAAGACATTACAAGCCCACTTCTATTGCTGCAGATTTGGGCATGGGATCGATTTCATCTTTTAGCGCCTCGACGACTCCATCGATATGAGAACAACTTAGGTGACAAACTACTTGCAGTACGGTAAGCATATTTACCTCATTATTGTTGTGTTCATTATGAAATACTAATAGCTAAAATTCAACTTGTAATTGTTGTAGATGGAATGACAACTATTCTGTAATTAGAGCACCGACGCATGTTTTAGTATAGTATAGGTACATACTGGATACACATATGCCTAACCAGGTAATATTTTATTCATTCATATATCATATATTGATAATGTTTCAATCTTCTGGTTCATTCATATTTTGACACATATGCATGCAGATTATTTGGGAGTTATACAATCATCTCATCCAACTATTGCCACCATATTATCTCGATGGTAATGAGATATGGACATCCAAATGTCCACTTATATGTTTTTTCGTCATGGAGTGGCATCACCCAGATCATGTGATGCGTCAATTTGGGATGTTGCAACAAATTTCTCAATCTTGCAATATAGATGCCCGACTCTATTCGCACGATCTAAGGGGCAGGCATGAGCAAGACTGGATTGCATATTTGGCTCCTCAAATTTCAATCTGGGAAAATCGTCAAAGTTTTGTTGTTAATGGACCTAGATACTGGGTCAAGATATATTGAATGGTATTCCACTATGAGCAGGCGATACATAACTAAAGCAGGAGCATCCTATCACTTGTTGGTATGAGTTTATTGTTTACTAGGATTGTTTAATTTTATTTCTTCATTGCACACCAAAATAAATTTTAAAGTCATTAACTTGTTATTCAATTATTTTTCAGGTCGAGCTTCCAAATTTGACATTATCGGCTAAAAGAGCCTTGCATAGACTCGACTCTATATATCGAGTGTGATATTTCGATGGTGATGTTTCAATGGAAGAACAAGGTGATCCAACAAGACATCAGGATGTTCCTATTCGACCTAATGTTCGGAATGAATATCTAGCAACCTCACTCGATCATTTTACACATACTTCCATGATGTCCTCTCCCTCAACATTTGAATTTTTTCCAACAACCTTCAGTACACTAAGTATGAAAAAAGTACAAAATTCACATGTCCATCCAGATGTCCATGACCAGTATGTGACATATCGACATCGTGGTGAGGGCATACACTTTACAGAGGAAAGCCAACCATCAAGTGTTAGAGGTCGTGGCGATCATAGATACATTTCTTCTAGTCGTGAATAAAGAAAATTGTACATATACTTAAATCTATTAATGAAATTCAAACACGAAATTGCACTTGCAGTCTACAACACATCCTAAAAAACCTTGAATATTATTTACAATAGTCAAAAGTTAATATCTATATTTTTTCATAAGTTTCTAACAACTTTAAACAAAAATAATAATTTGAATTAATTTTGAGTATATCAAATCAATCATAGAAATTTCTTAATCTCAAAGTAAAATTATTGTTTATACTATTAAAAAAACTAGTAATATTACTATTAAAATAAAAAAGAAGATTAGTGAGATATTTGATTTTAGATAATAATGATTTATAATTAAACAAAGGGAATATTATTAACCGTAGAAAAACATAAGTAATGAAATAGTTGATTTTAGGGTTGTTAAAAGAATGAAAAAATAAAAGCAAAAATATTTTTCTTTTTTTTTTTTTATTATTATTTATGAAAGAGATGCATTCTTAATTTTTTTTAATGATTATTATTATTATTATTAATGAATACATCTCTTCAAGAGACGCATTCATGCGCGGAAAAAAAATATTCAGAATGTGTCTCTTCAAGAGACGCATTCGGACAAAGACAAAAAAACAATCCTATTTACCTAAATAAGTTGAAAATTACCCTTTTATCTAATTAAAATAAAATTCAACCCCAAAAACCTAATTAACCCCATGAAACTATTCTCAACAATTGATTTTTCTTTTTAAAGAATTCAAGCATGCAATCTTGTTGCACCCTATTTTGACACCAAATACAAGAGATATATGTGGAATTTGTAGGGAAAAAACTAGGAACTATCCGCTTTCTTTTTTTCTTTTCAATTTTTAAATGATCTTCACAAAATCATTATAATTAAAAAACCAATTTTAGTTTATAAACGTTAAATTGAATTTCTCATTTTTTAATTAATTCAAATAATTGATTTAAAAATAGATAATTAATTGAAAATTTTAATTAATTAAAATAATTTATTAATAAATATTAAATTATTAAACCACCAATTCCTAATATGAATCTCTAATCATATATAAAATATTTAAATCGTATTTAAATATTTTTCAACACTCTAATTTCATTTAATTCAATAATTAAACGTTTAATTATATCGCATATAATTAAAAAATTTCTTAATTCAAATTTAAATGTTCCATATTCTCTCATCACACTATTCTAAGGTTTAGTCCATTTATAAGTTAGTAGGGGTAATGGACCAACAGATCATGGACTCCAATCTTATTGCACTACCTGCTATAGATATATTTATGTCCACTCGATATGGTCATAATAAGTAAGTCAAGCCATCACAGGTTGTTCGTAATAACGGTTGGGTCAGCATTCAAGATAGGATTCAAGATACCCGGTCTTGTCCTTGAAATGGGAGGCTTATTGAGTTGGCACTGTTGAGTCAACTTTCATCCATGCAAATCTAAAAATAATACTGAATAAACCTCAAAATTAGTTAATCTTAAACAGTAAACAACGTTATAAAGTAAGAGTGACTTATTTCTCGGTCCGATCTTATACGAACTCTTTGCATTGGATGCCCCCACTCGCATGTCTCTACATGAACAATTCAGAATCACATCGTTTGTACTAAATATAAAATGGGCCGCATTCGATAGTGTTTCCAAAATAAGGTACCCAACCTTATCCGTATACTATAGACCGTTTTTGCTATCTACTCAAACTTGATTCACTCTTATGTCTCCAAATAAAGGTATGTAATAGTCATGGATTTTAGTATATTAGATTTAGTTTTTACAAGAGTAATTTACATATTCAAAAATAGTTCTATTGAATAAACTTCAATAACTACTTTACTACAAAATAAAATATGTTTAATTTTACAAACTTCAAGTTTTAGGACATACAATCTAACAATATATACATTTTGATCTTTAATAAGATGTGAAAGTATTATGTACGATTTTAATCTTTTTTGGCCTTGTACCTCATCGATATTAAAGTTAGAAAATTTGGCTTTTCATACCAAAATAATAATAATAATAATAAATAAATAAAAGGTCTTTTCATGGCAAAGTCATTACTACCCATCCATCATCTTAGGAAACTACCTCTAACATTTTTTTTATTAAAAAAAAAAAAAAATCTAAAGTACTACTTTATATATATACAATTTCATGTAATAATTTAGGTAATGCGCTTAGGTTGTAGCAATTTAGTATCTTCTATAATAATTTTTTTTCAAAGAAAAATACATCACAATTTAGTTCTTAAAACTTTAACATGTTACCATTTAAACAATTTTAGTTGTCCTTAATCTTTATATTTTAGACATAGTTTCAATTTAATTATTCTAATTTAAAAGGTTTAATTGGCCATTTGACTTTAAAATATCTTTTATCTGCCCAAAAGTCATATATCTCTTTCTTTTTTTTGAATTCCATCTAAAACTCTAACATAATCAACTGAAATAACTAGCCAAATAGTGAAACGTTAGCTCACTATCACGTAAAAGAAAATGTAGATATAGTATCTTCAAAGATAATTTGTGAGATTTAACAAAATTATAACAATCAAAATGAAACAACAAAACTTAGATATAACTTAATTAAGATATATATCATCATTCAAAAAGTCAAATATTTGAATCTTCACGCTACTAGTTGAACTAAAAAGGAATCAAGTTCAACTAGATGAAGAAATGATAATCATCTCAAAAATTTATAATTTTAACCAATTATTTGTTAGAAAAAAGAAATTATGATAAAAATATATATTGATGAAGAATTTGAAAGAGATGTGAGATAGTGTGGGATGGGAGAGCACTATCAAATGAGCTGGAGACATGATTTCAAGTGGCTCCCACAAAAAAACACTCCAATCAATTTCACCAATTAATAATATTAACCCATATATATATATATCACCAACTAAATTTCAATTTCTTTTCATCTCTTCTTTCAATTTTCTCAACCATATTATCTTTTTCCAATTTAATGCTTCCTTTTTTTTCTACTTTTATTTTTAATCTTTTTTTCCTTTAGAAATGAAAAAAAAAAAAAATTACTTTCCAATCAATCAATTCTCCTTTGCATAAATAAATGCCTTACCCAATTCTCCTCAACCCTTATTTCATCAAAACTACTAATCCTAGTATGCCTTTCTAGCTTTACATTTTTTCTATTTAAAAAAAAAAAAAAAAAAAAAAAAAAGAAAAAAAAGAAAAACCCTCTTTGTTCTCTCAATGATTCTTCTTATCTCTCAAATAGGTTATTGAGGCTTCACTTTTGTTGTTTCTTTTCTAGTTTTTGGGAGTTAGATTGTTGCAAATTATTCATATTGTCTCACTTGAAATGTTTTTATTTTCAATTAAAAATCTGAGTTTTCAAGGTTTAGGTATATCAATGAAGATAGTAGAAGCTCGATCTCTTTGCTAGTGAAGGAAAGTCCACGCTAAATAGTAAATAGCATAAAGTGATTCATGATTGAAAAAATTTATGAAAACTATTGTTAAGTGTATGGACTACTAATATCGAATAATGATACTCATTTAATAATAACAAGAAGTTATATTCCTTAATACACAAAAAGGTTAAAAAAATATAACTATATTGTTGAAAATAATCAACTCTCTACGACAATATTTTATTGATCTAGAAGTGCTTTTTACAAAAATAAAAAAATCAATCATGCACCTAGATTGAGTAAATATGTTAGTGCTAGAAAACTATTCATTTCCCCCTCTCAAATTTTAATTAAATAATTGTACATCATTTTTTAGTACGACAATGGTGAGAATGGAAGATCAAACTTTCAACATCTAGAACGTGAATGTATATAAACTACTGTTAAGCTAAGCTTATTCTGACAATAATTTTACATCATTATCACATTAATTGATACTATCATTAAATTATAATTAGATTATTATCCATGAATCATATATTTTATAATCACTTTTGAAAAGAAAATAGAACTTAAATATGATTCTGGAATAATATCCTAAGGAGTGTTTCGTATTCTACTTTTAGAATTTTAATTTTAACTTGTACAAAATTAGTTCAATAAATAAACCTATGGAAGAAGCATATTTGACAATACTATTGAATGTAATGTCCCACCTATTATAACTCATTAACAGTCAAGTTTTATTTTCCTAAATAAAAAGTAAAAGTTTAAATTAAAATTTTATTAGGGGATAAAAGGAAAATAGTTTATAAAGAAGAAAATAGTGTAAAAAATAATATGCACTTGAATTTGGTTAGGTATGTATTTGTGAGGATAGGGAAGCAACAGCCAAACAGAGCATAAAGACTTTTGTTTGTTTATTTATTTATTTATTTATTTTTATTTTGAGGTAGGACTTTTGCTTTAAATAATAATGAAATGTCGTCGTTTTGAGGCCCATTAGCCCATTCTAAAAGTACTTCTCCCAATTGCTTAGGGACAACCCCCCCCAAGGGGCCTAACTGTCATTTTCAACCCTATGGGCCCTCTTCTACTTTTTGGGCCCACTCCATTTTTTCATTAGTTTGATTTTTCTTTTTTCTTTTTCTTTTTTTTTTCCATACAAAGTTCTAAAAAATAATAATAATTAAAAATATATATATATCACCCATTTTAATTTAGATGTTTCCACTTTTTACTTTCCATGTCTTGTTCGTTTTTCGCTTTTTATCTTTTTGTTAATTTTAGTGTATTTTTATATTGTTTTTACTTGTCTGTCTTCATGTTGGTTAAATATATATTTTTGTCATTTTATTTGAGTTTTTTATTAAAAAAAATAATAAATTTCCATTAATTCTTCTACTCTATCTTTCTATTATAACAAAAAAACTTCAAATTTCAATAAGTATTTAAAAACTATTGTTGAAGTAAATATTTGTTAGAATTTTAGATCTGAGACTTGGAGAATTAGGTAATAAAAATGGCAATGTCCGTGTTTCAATTTTCATTCCAAGTCAAGGTCACATTATTTCAAGTTCCAAATTCATCCAATATTTTAATATATTTTTTTTTAATCTTTTCTAGTATAATTGGGAGTATGAGATTTAAATCACAGATCTCATGGTCACTATCATGAACACACTATGTAAGTTGAGTTATACTCGCTTTGATAATATTTTAATCGATTTCTACTTTAACAATAGTTTTGAAACATTTATAAAAGTTGGAAGGTTGCAACATGAATAATTATGTGTATTTTTTGAAAATAAATGACAAAGTTCCAGGTTTTTTTTTTTAGAAATTGATTTAGGTTTTTTTTATCTAAGTTATTATTGAAGGGGGAAAAAATCAATTTTGCCCATTGAACTGGCAAATTGTACCAACTTGTTCAATTTTATCAAATTGACAATAAAACATAGTCTTTTTAATTTCTTTTTGAAGTAGAGTAAATATCTCTCCAAACTCGTACCTTTTATATATATATATATATATATATAGTGGAATCTCGCTTTTGTGTTGTTTTTCTTCGGATCTCATTTACTTTTCATCTTTACGTTGAACTAAAAGTATTTGAGTGGAACAAATTTATAGTTCAAATAGAAAAAGTTGTGCAATTTGCAATATTTAAAAGTTTAATTACAAGGTTTTCCTAAATTTAAGGATTGTTAGAAAAACAATTAAAGAAATAGAAATTTATGAATTAAATCTACAATAATTGAGATAATAATAGAATAGGCAGTTGGAACTTCATCGAGGGACACTAAGAAGCGTTGTCCATAGAGAATATATACCCCACTGAGTTATTTGGCACTTCACTCCGAAAATACAACAATCTTTTCGAGAGATTTTGGTAGCAGCTAAAATCTCTTATGAAATCCTATTGCTTGTATGCTCTCATGAAATTAACTCTCAGTCTCCATTGGAAGAAGAGAAAAATGGTAGAAGATCAAAGTCTAAAAAGGAAAAAAGTATTGTGTAAAAATATTTCTTGTGCATGTGTTGTATTAGTCCATCAAAGAATCTAAAACGAATACAAGTTTTCCCTAATTAAAACTAAGTGTAAGTTTAACTAGAGTTTCCTGGTGAGTCTAAGGTCAAACACAGAGACTTGATATAACTTAATTAAGAATGATTAAATGATTTTCACAGTATTTCCAGAGTATCATATGTTGAAGAACTAAAATAATGGTGGAGTGAAACAAGACAAAAGAATGAATTATATGGATGGTGTGCATCGAGTGGTGTATGATGGTGATGATGCGTGGAATAGTAAAACGATGGTTCAATCACAAAGAAAGCAGCGTACATTGAAATGGATGAAAATTAGTTAATAAGGCCCAAGGTTGAGAGGGTTTACTAACATTCTCCTAAGTAATGTATAAATATGTGTCCATGTTGTTAACTCAGAAAATGAAGTGCTCACCTTTAAGTGTTTGATGCCACATTTACCCCATCTCTAGGACGCATGCTTAAGTTAATTTTGGATAAAATGTTAACTTCATCTCTAAAGCTAATTCCTTCCTTACTTAATGAGTTCCACAACCACTTACTCTCTCAAGTAGTTGGCTATTTCTACTCAATCGATTTGTTAGATGGATTGAAGCAATAGATTAAGCACATATTAAACAATATGAACTTTAACTTATGCAAAACTTATGAAAATGTCAGTTTGAACTTCTCAACTCATTATGGAATTTAGTTGCTCGTGATGGAGGAAATTGGAAGCATGAAAAGATGAGAGATGGAAATCATATTCATATTAAGAAATATAGAGTTTCTCAATCTCAATATATTAATATAAATTGCAAATGAAAAGAAAATAGAGTAAAGTGGGGAAATGGAAGTGTCATGTCGTCGATTGCACTCTCTTGCTTCCTTTGACTTTGATGATATAGCTGCTTGAAGGTGGTTTAAAGGATATTGATGGTGCACTCTCCCTTTTCAGAGAAAAAGATTGAGCTCTTACTCCAAATTTTTCAAAGAGAAGCTCAATAGGTGGATGACGATGACGGATTGAGGGAGAATTCTAGTAGAGCTTTAGCCAATTTCTTGATAAAAGGTTCCACCCTTGAGATGAAGTTCTTTGAGTTATTTATAGGTATCAAAGAAGAGGTTCTCAGCTTCTTTCTAATAATTATCAGACACATTTGCATTTAATTCTATGTCCTGCAGCGTCGAATCCTTGCTTCATAGATTCATTGGTTCTAGCACGACTGTCTTAAATTAGCTACCAACTTGCATTTTGATGTCACGTCCATCGCTCATGCATTTGTCGTTTTCTTCTCTTCATGTTTCTACTCAATGTATGGTTCTTCGCGTGCAAGATTGAAGTTGCTTTGATCTCTTTATGCATCCACAATTGCAGTTTTTTTTTCTTAGCCGAATGTTGCTTCTTTTTCATCAAAATTCTTCATTTAAAGATGTTAGATTTTATAATTTTCAAGCCATGAATTTTGTAAACGTAAGAACACAAGGTTTATTTATTTACATGAATTTCCTTTCAAGTTAATGCATTTTCCTCCAAATTCCCATAATTATTCTAAATAAAGAGTTACTACAACGTGTATTTCTACAAGTTATCAAAAAGTCAAGTAAAAACCTCCACGTTCTCTATTAATTATAGAAGAAAACATAGAACGTATAACTACATTCCACTTCTTATTCCACTTTCCTATTTTATAGAAAGATTGAATTGACTCCTCAAAAGGAAGGAATAAATAACTAATAAAAAATATTTTTTTTTTCTTGAATGTTAAAAATATCTAACAGATCGTATTATCTCACGTTATGGATCCATGATTACTTTACCACATACATTAATCTATATAAATGAATGAATATATGAATTTCTTCTAAAAAAAAATGAATAAATGATTTTCTTCTAAAAAAATGAATAAATGAAAAGGAAAACAATCTAAATGTAAAGCAAGAATATGTATATATATAATGGGATAGGTTTTTGTTATGGCTTCATTTAGTCTCTATAATTCTGGTTTCATTTAGTCTCTAAATTTTAAAATTTTACATCTTTAATCTTTTAAGTTTTGAGTTTGGTTTCAATTTAGTTCCTAGATTTCAAAATTTTACAATTTTACCATTGAGATTTGAGTTTTTGTTTCAATTTGATCTCTAAGTTTCAATATTCACATTTTTAACTTCAATTTTTCACTTAATACTCCATTTTAATCTTTAATGTTAATGTTTATTAATTATTTTTAAAAAAATTAAAAAATCTTAAATAATTAAGTTTCTCTATTTTTTAGCATCACTAAAATTTCACTTCATGTTTTTCTAAAATTATTTAATTGACATTTCACGCCAAGATTGACTTCGAATATTTAGTGAAAATTTAAAAGTGTAAGGTATAACTTTGAAAACTAAGGATGAAATTAGAATAAAACTTAAAAATTTTACCATTTAGAGGCTAAATTTAAACTCAAAATTTATGGAACATATGTATTTTTCTTTTTTATTATTTTTATTTTTGCATACACAAATGTTTGTGAGGCATATGTAATAAAAAAAAGTACAAACACGGTTAAAAAAAACAATATAAAAATAAAACTAAAAAAAACGTTAAAAAAAGAAAGAAAAGAAAAGAAAAAGAAGTAGAGGGTGATGGGCCCGGGGGAAGGGGACAAGTGGAGTGACGTGGTGGGCCGGAAAGTGGGCCGACGTGTTGGGAGGACCACTTGCAAAGGGCCCATAGCTGAAGACGTAAGCCTAGATTTAAAGTAGGTGGTAGGCTCATGGTGGATTTTTCATATTATTACGATTTAGTCCCTAAATTTTTAAGTTTTTTTTTTTTTTTTCCTATTTGATCCCTAAATTTTATTTTTTATTTTAATAAAAGATACCAAGATTGAGGATTAAATTTGTAAACTCACCACTTTTTAAAATTAGGGAGTGGGGTCCATGGTGGATATTTTTTTATTTTGCTAAATTACATGTTTTGACATCTAATTTTTGGGTTTTGTATATATATATATATTTAGTACCTATTCCTAAAACTTTCAAAAGGGGTTTATTTAATTCTCCTATCACTTATATTTCACTTTCTTATATTTTGCCCCACTTTTAATACTTCATATTTATAAAACACACACACAAGTGTAGTCCTTCAATTTAGTGGATTAATTTGTATCTATTTGGTTTCAAAGTTTTTCATATATACAAGTGTTTAATTCAGTAATCATTTCGTTTTTTGTTTTTTATTTTTAAAAATTAAGTCTATTCCCATTCAATTTCTTACAATGATTTACATTTTTCTTAAGTACAATGATAATTCTTAGCTAGATTCTGAAAAAAATAAAATAAAATTTTGAACGTTACTTTTTTTAGTTTTCAAAAATTGGGTTGGTTTTTTAAACTATTATTAAAAAGTAAATATAAAAAGAAAAAAATTGGAGGTGGAAATATTGCTCTTAATTTAAATAAAAAAAACTATTACCAAACAAGGCTTAAATTTTTTTAGTTCTATATCTATTTGATTATTGAACTTCAGAAAGTGTATAATCAATCTCTCTTTTAATTTTATGTCTGTCTAAATATTTATTTGATTGTTTTTAATGTTAAAAGATCAAACAAACACAAAATCGAAAGTTTAGAGACTTATTAAATATTTCTGAAAGTTTAAAGATAAAAAAGACACAAAATTAAAACTAAAAAGATCTATTAAACACATTTAAAAGTATAACAACAAGATAGATAAAAATCACAAAAAATCAATATAATTTTAAATTAATTTTTAAAATGATGAACTATTAAAAAGTGGGGCCAAATATATATATTATTAAAGAGAAATATAGAATTAGATAAAAAGCAAGGTGTTGTCTAAGCTGTCTGAAAAATGTCTTCTCTGCCAAAGTTGTCTACTGTCACTATACTCCTATGTCTATGTTTTTGTCTCTGTCTCATACTTTTTTGGTAATTACCTCTACCTATACACTATTTTTCTTTTTATTTCTTTTTATTTTATTTTTTGGAGTGGAAAAAAATCTATTTGTATTTTAGGTCAACCACTTGGGGTTAAAAGTCTATCTACCTTAAGATATTGTTTGGGCTAGATTCACTACCCTTAGTTTCAACCTATGTCTAATCATATCCTATAACATTTGTAACATCTAACTTTTAGGCTTATTATTATTTTTTAAAAATATTTAGGTTTAAAATACTATTTTCATATTTGTATTTTAGAATTTGTTCAATTTGAGTTTGATTTTAGTCCATGTACTTTTAATAAGGATGTGTTTAGTTGAACTTTTCAAGTGTTTAATTTTGAAAAAAAAAAAATAAGTGATCCGCAACCACTCAAAATAATTTTTGAAATACTTTCAAAATGTAATTTAAATATTTTTTTTTATCAAAATAGTTTTAAAAAATAATTTTTGGAAAAACATTTCTCTAGTTAATCCAAACAAACTTTAAAATTTAAACACTTAAAATTCATTTTTTTTTTGTTAAAATTGGTTCAATAATAATGATGATGATGATAATAATTTTCATACAAAAAAATAATTTGTGAATATAATTCCACAAATTATAATAAAAATGCTAATAGATAATAAAAAGTTTTTGAAAAATTTAACAATAAACTAATAGTAAGGATTAATTTTAAGATTTATTAAAAATATAGAGACTAAAGTTGAACATTTGAAATTATAGAAACTAAATTTACACAAATTTCAAAGTATAGATACTTTAATGATATCTTAACCAAATATGCATTTGCTTATGATACAAGTTATTTTAATTTTATAATTCTCTTTCAATTATTTATTTTCCAAATACTCAAAAAATAATTTATACGTTTGTTGAGGCAATTTTTTAAAAAAATATATACTGAAATTGAGTTAGCAAATCTTAATTCAATAATTAAAAACAAATATAGAGATGCTCACACATTCACGGAATAAATGACTATTAATCTAAACCAACTCATTCTAAATATTTCATAGTTGGATGAAGTTGGATTAATTATTTGATAAAGGTTGCTTAGATTGCAAATTTTATAACTCAAACAATTAAATTCAGTTCTAAAAGCATCTCAACCAAACCTTTAACCCATCAACACTCCTGTTTTTTTTTTCCCCCTTCAAACAATCACGAGCACCCCTAGTTTTGAGGAAAGAGGGCTAGATCATGGGTCAAAATTTAATCCAAAATATATAAATGCATCAATGCCTAGTGAAATATATTAAACATCCATTTTTTTAATAAGAGGGAGAATCGAACTTCTAACTCTGAAATTGATAGTAAAAACACCATGTGAGTTAACTTTTATTTTAGCTCTTAAACATTGACTTGAGGTTGGGTACATAAGGGTGAGCATCGGTTGATCGGAGTCGATTTTCCGACCAAATTGTCATCGAATCGACTATGGCCAATTTAGTAAACGTTCAAAACAACCTTGACCATCGAAGAGTAAAAGTCCATCAATTTTGGTCGGTTGGTCGGTCATTTTGGTCGATTTTATTCTTCATTTTTTTAAAAAAAATTCTACAATTTGGAATTTTCCCACACCGACACCAACCGACCCTTCTTCTTCTCTCGATTTTTCGATCTATTATACTCATCCTTAGAGGTACATATGAGCTCTTTAAAGATTTTAGCAATGATCTAATTAAAATGTTTTCTTTAATTTTTTTTTTTTTTTAAAAAAACAAATCCAATTATGATTCAATTGAAATTTGATTAATCAATAATCAAAGTAAGAAATTCCGTACGTAAAGGAATCCTTCTATAAACTGGGGTCTTCAACCTGAGCTGTATGAGGCAGAAACTCGTCTCACATACCGTTCGAAAATGTGCCTTTTTTAAACGGAAAATTGAATACATAGGGGCAGAACAAACTATCCCGATCTTGAGATCATAACTTCCTCTTCCTCTGGTGCCATATTTCGACTAGGATGTTTTCAAGATGCCCCTAATAACCAACAAATGTTTGTGTGTTTTTTTTTTTTAAGTTTAACCATTTGGGAAGTGGAAATCAAACAACCTTTCAGATAATAATAGATTGATATTTATTAAAATATATTTAAACGTTTGATTTTTAGTTTTTGAAAATTGTATTTATTTCCTCGTAACTTCCCAATAATGACTTTTACCTTTCCAAACGATTTTTTTTAAAAGTTTCTAAGACTAATTTCAAAAAGTAGATAATGTAACCAATAAACTCATGTGGAAGTAATTTTCAAAATCTTTCGAGATTCTCTACTTATTTTCCATTAGCATTCAATATAGAGCGAATTCTCAATGGAACTGAGAGATTTATTTCATAGAATAAAAGAGAATGTAATTCAATCACAATAATTCATTCAGAACACTAAAGTTTTGATCTACCTACCCCTTGTTTTGCAGGAATTTGCAAAGCATCGTAATGGCCAAAACCATGGTACAGAACTCTGATTGGATTTTCTTTGCCATATTCATCGCCATATTCAGCAATGGAAATCAACCCACCAGAATCTTTATCGTACATGTACACTATGATAGGTGCACTGCAGCAGCAATCATGGCTTTCATCATAAACAATTCACTGATATATGCAGTACACAAAACAGAGATAGATAACTTACTGAAGAACATGTGAAGCCATGAATAACTCCGGTTCGCCTCCCCACACATGTGGTTTTCGCATATTTGACACGTATGTATCAAAATTGCCTTCAACGAACCTGTTGACAACACAAGCAGCAAAACCTGACTTAAGGAACTGTTCATGTTTTATGATCCTACAAAAATAAAGTCATTGATGTGGAACTCATTGTGTGTGTGTGTGTGAGAGAGAGAGAGAGAGAGATTCACCACTCTGTTTCCTCGCGTCTCTTGATGAACTCATCTGCAACCTGAAAGGTGTGTGATTCATCGTTAAGAATGGGGCATCCATATTCAATTTTGCAAAGAAATCAGTTCGAAAAATGGAATCTAGATAGCTACAGTGGGGTATGTGTATATAAGTTTGTAACCATGGTATTCTCTTAAAGAACAAACTAATAAACGTACCTTGGACCGCAATTCATCGGCCAAAACTCTCTGAAGGCTCTCACTTGGAGCTGGTTTCCCGGATCGCAAACAAGCACCATGAGCAACTGAGCGGAACAAACATCTTCCATCTCCAGGAATTCCTGTCCAGAACAAAGAGGTTGCTCACATTACCACATTTTTCCCTTTAATCTATGGTACTTTAATAACAAGATGTACAAGCAATTATCAATTGATCATTTAACGTAAAACAAGGAAATGGAAGACTTTGAAGCTCACCGATAACCGAATAGTTGGTGTAAACCTTCTTTCCATGAGAGAATTTGACATGAGATGAACCAGAGTTTTCTTCAGCATCGTCTTCCTCATAAGCTGCTTCAGCATGGACTGGTTCAGAAGTTGAATAACAAACCACCCACCCAAAAACTAAGCCAGCAGATGCCCATCTTTCTGGCCATCGCCTGTTACACTTGATTTTGCTAGACATCACATCATTGGGGATTGAGAGCTTCATATTCATACCTTTAAGTGCCAGTGAAATTTCAAGTTCTCTTCCACATGACCCTCCATCGGAGATCAAATCTTTAACCGTCAAAGCTCGGAAGTCAATTGACCGTCTGGAGAAGCAAGAAATGAGACAGCGTCCCTGGAATCTTTGGCTACTCTTTGGCGAACAAGACGATATTGTGGTGACGGATTGATCAGCATACTTTGGTCTTGAAATTCCATAGGAACAGCATGAAGTTGATGTTCCTCGGGACAACACTGTACATATGTTGCTGCCCATCTGTGTGCAAACACGGAAGTTCAGAGGGACAGCATTCCTAGTGGAAACACTGATTGATCCAATACTCATGGTGGTGCAGCCTGAGGAATTAACAGAACAAAAATTAAAAAGAACAAATCAGCAACTGAAAGCATACATTGGTACAATTAAAAACGTTTTAAATGAACCAATGAAAATCAAACAGAGAGTGACAAAGAAAAGAACAAGAAACAGGTGATCATCCATGGGGACTATGCCAAAGCAATATTTCAGAACAAATATTAACTAATTCAACTATCTTATATGATCCAACATTTATATTCATTCAGCCACTGAGAAAGTAGTAGTTGTTCACAACATTCCATTATCAATTTGTTATGGCTTGTATAGTATTGCATAGTTGCATTACATATAATTACAAGAGGAGTTATATAGAAATCTTTTAAATATTCTACGCTGTATGGATTTCTTTCCTTGAGTGGGAAAAGAAATCTAATGAATAAGATACATGAGGAAACTGTTAGCTATCAGAAATAGGTAGCAGGTATTCAAGTTCTTACTTGGTCTCAACTCAACAAGGTAGTATAATGATTAGAGAAGCATTTATAAAAATAAGGAAGTCTGAAGAAGCTAATGATAGGCCAAAAAATAGGAAATGGAAGGCTCTACCTAGGCTACTTGATTTTCTTACACTACTGGTAAGGACACTAGTTTTTCTTGAACCTCAATAAATTCTAGAAATGAGAATCATACTCTCCAAGAAGAATGGGAACAACATAGACGTGAGTTGGGAGATACAAAGACAACCTCATGATTGAAAATAAAAAACCCTTACAATAAACTGAAAGTGAAAACATAAGTCCTCGTTTGATAACAATTTTGTTTTTGGTTTTGGAAATTTATGCGTGTTTCTTTATTTTTCAATTATGGTTTTCAAATTTTTTAAAGAAGACACTTGAATAGTTGAACTCCAAGCTAATTTCAAAAAACAAAAACAAGCTTTTGGAAACTACTTTTTTTAGTTTTCAAAATTTGACTTGATTTTTGAAAATAATGAAAGAAAGTGGATAACAAAATATAGAAACTTATGGATAGAAGTAGAGTTTATAAGCTTAATTTTCAAAAACTCAAAAGCAAATAGCAAAATACCAAATAATTATCAAACATGGTCTAAATTCAGAAATTTTCTAAAAACAGAAAGCCGTTTAACAATAGTGTTGTTCAGAGAAAAAAAAAATGCAACCTACCATGTCATGTATTTCAAAGATAGGGTTAGGCTTCATTGTCCAATTAAGCTGAAAATTCTGATGTTGTCAATGTGCAGCACAACCCAAATCTTCTTACAGCTATTAGTATCTGTGGAATACATCCTTATATAAGCCTTATCCTTAGAAGTCCTTAACAGACAAAGTACTTGTTTCACTAAAAAACTAATATACAATGTGTTCCATATCACTCATTGTTTCCCCTTCAATTTTCATTCTCGCAAATAATACTTTAACTGGTTCCAGTATTAAATTTAATACATCAACATACTAACTAAACAATTTCATAATTCATCGAAATCAAATTATATTAAACAACCCCATCGAATATGACTTCAATTTTCAACCTATCAAAGCTCATAGAATCTCAAATATCCATGACTAAGAATTAAAGTTCAGCTCCCTTTTTTTTCTTTTGTCAATACGGATTAGCATAATGTTGCAATCTATAAAATATAAAGCAAAGTTCCAGCAGACGGCTATAAATGCACATACCCAACAGAAAATTAACATCAAAGAATGAAAGGGGAAAAAGAAAAACAACGAGAACGAAGATAATAAGAGTCCCCATTACCAAAAACTAAAGAAAAAGGGCAAAATCAAGAATCAGCAAACCCTGAACACAAAGCTTAGGAAAGGGCTAAGAATCAACTCGATAAACAAACAAATCCAAATTTAAAAAACGAAATCAAAGAGAGAAAGATGAACAGGAGCAAAGAAGACGATCAAATCAAATAGGGGGAGAAACAAAGGAAGGAGATTTAAATTTTGAAGAAAAACCCAAAACCACGTGAAAGAAAGAAAGAAAGAAGGAAACCCAAATTGGCATAAGATTCAAGAAATGGAGTTAAAGGAAAGAATACCTAGAAGGATAACTTTGTGATTAATTTTGAGCCACCCTCTTTGGGATTTAGGGTTTTAAGTTCTCGCTTGGGGTAGAAATGGGCAACACCCATATTGTCTTCTTGGATTTGTATTAAAGAAGTTGCTTCGCCATTGTTCAACTTTGTAGCTTCATCCAGGCGCTGCTTGAAGTTCAAAGATAGGAACTGAAGATTTGGGTACTGTTCCAATTCTGGAGTATATTTTGTTTTTTCTCATTTTTATAAGCATTTATGTAATTAAAAATTAACAATGATTTAGAAACTAAAGTAATATTACCAATAACCATGGCTAAATTAGCATAAATTTTTTTGGACAAAACTTTGGAGATTACATCAATTTGAATTTTAAGTTAATATTGTATCATTTTAAACTCTAAAGTTTTATCAATTTAAATTTTAAACTAATAATTGTATCAATTTAAATATTAAATTTTCGTAAGTATATCGATTTAAACCTTGAATTTTTAAAAATGTATCAATTTAAACCTTTTATTATGTTTTATTTTGATATGTTTATGAAAGTTCAAAGATTAAATTTATACATTTATAAAAGTTTGAGGTTTAAATTGACACATTTGTAAAAGCGTGAGGTTTAAAATAATACAATGGTTAGTTTGATTTCTGAGATTTAAATTGATCCAGCAATAATTAGTTTAGAGTTTAAATAGGGTAAAATTGATATTTGTCCAAATTTTTATTATCAACTTTTGAGGTTAGAGGTTCAATTTTTTTCATGTATAGGGATAATATTAGGCACCATAAATTTGAAGTTGCCATTTTGGCTTTATTAAATAATTTTGTGATAATTTGTATCCAATAACAAATTATTGAACAAAAGTTTAAGTAATTTTATTTTAAATTCAAATTATGTAAAACTAATCTTAATAAACAAGGTAATGATAGAATTAATTATTCAAATATAATTTGTTCACATTAATGATTTAAATTAATTGATTTTTTTCAAAAAAATAAAAGTAATAAGAAAAATTTTTCCATAGTAACACGATCCACGAATTCCTCGAGGAAATTCTTGTCCTGATAAGGAATTTCACGAGGATAAGGAATGAAATAGGGAACGCAGTTGAGAAAACGAAGAATGGCATCTCGGCTCAGCTCAGCCCCATTCCATATACATAAAGTGCCCGAAAAAGATAAGAATTTTATGGAATAAGGAATGAAAATGAGGAAAATGAGAGTGATGACTATTTTAATTAGAATAAAGAACTGAAATAGAATCAACCCATGTAGGTGAGTTCCATATTTTATTGTCATGATTATGATAAATATCGTTAATAAATAAAGTGGGTTAACAATAAACAGACTCTAAGTTCTTACTGTAACATTATATATATATATATTTTTTAATTCAGAATTTTATGTTTATTGCTTTGACCAAAACTATGATTCAAGTTATTTTAGATACGATAGTCCAATCACATGATGCCCTATTACCCTTACATTTTCATTTTTGCAATTTTTGTTCTATAATTTTAAATTATTTTGTAGGTTTATATAATTTTGAACCACCAGATATTATCTCTAAGTTTATAGCTTTTAGAATTTTGATATTTTTAGTTAAATCTTCTTTTCATTTGATTTAAGATTTTTTTTATGAAATTTGTTTAGAGTTAAATTATAAATTTGGTCTCTATATTAAAAAAAATTGAAATTTAGTTTCTAATTTATAATTAGTAATTAGTCTTTACGATTGGATAAAATCTTTATAAAGAATCTCTATAGTAGGACTTTTTATGAGATTTTATCAAATCATAAAAATCATTTACGAGGTTTTATTAAATCATAAGAATTGAGTTTTACCTTTTAAAACTAAAAGGACTAAATTCTAACTTTCTTCAATCCATAATATAAAATTTATAACTTAATATTTTCTTTTAGATTTTGGATGAAGAGTAATTTAGTCCATTATTTTGTTTTGATTAAGTTTACACTTAGATTTAGCCATTTTCAAAAAAGAAAAAAAATAAGTAAACTTTTTTTTTTCTTTTTTCAAAATGGATCATTGAATATGATCATTTATCCAATTTGAGAGGATTAAATTGTTAAAGAACAAGCTTTTTAGGCTTTTGGGCCAAACTATTGAATGATTTTGTTTTGCTTTAGACCATTTGGTTTTGGGCTAACAACATAAATAATCTTTTCAAACTTTTATTTTGAATCAAACTTTTATTTTGAATAGTAGCGAGATGCATTTAGGTTAGAAAAAATAGCAAAACGAATTTGAATTTAATTAATTAATAATTATTAGATCACAAAAATATCTCAAATAGTATTTGCAATTAATTTATTACAAAAATACATATTTTCTAAAATCATAGCAACCTAGATTTTATTGATATTTTAAATAGATTTTATTTGAAGAAGGACAAAATGCATTTTTGGTCCTAGGTTTGAGGTTAATGTCTATTTGATCTTTGAAGTTCTAAAATGAATACCTAGTCCTTGAGAAATAGTTTTAAATAGTCTCTAAGGTTAAGTTATTTGATAGTAGAATGTAGTGGGTGTTAATATGATTGATCAGCTAGCTGATTTGGCAAAAACTATTATAATATAATTCTTTTTTATAATATGGCCTCCTCATTTTCCCATAATCCTGCTTCAACCTCCCACGTCTAAAGTTGATAACGATATTGCACCTCCTGCACCAAGAACCATATTGCATCCCTTTTGCTATCATCCTCGCCACGAGTGAAGAACAAAGATCTTTCTCTATCCCGTTCCTCACTCTCATTCTTCTTATAATTACCAAAATTTACTCTTTTTTTGAGAAAAAATCGTATTGCACAGATCTTATTAGAAAAAAAAGAGCAAAATGTATTTTTGGTCAGGTTTGAAGTTGATATCTATTTGGTCTCTCAAGTTTCAAAAGATACAATTCAATCCCCCAAGTTTGCAAAATAGTTCTAAATAGCTCACGATTAACTTTAAATTAGCAGAATGTTGACTAGACCGTTAAATGCTGACATAGATCATTAACTAACAGAATTTCTAATGGTATCTGTCTTAGAGATGGTTTTATTTGCCAAATCTACAAAATATTTTTTTCTCTATTTAATTTATTCTGCAAAATATTTTATATGGGATATTTTTCTCTTTGATGAGTTGAAGATTTTATGTGGGGATATTTTTCATCATTTCGTTGTGCTATTTAAGCCTTAAGTTGTCCTTATGGTAGGGTTATCACACATATTATTTTGTGAGATCGTTGAGTGTGTTTGACATAAAATCTACTACATTGCATCGAATTCAAGAAGAAGGTTTTATGCTTTATTTGTGGCGGCATGTTCTTTACTTGCTCTTACTCTGAGCATTTCATAGCAACAAAAAATTTTCGGTTTTAGAGGGAGCCTAAGACATTATTGATCAAGAATGATTTCTTACACCTTAGGGGAAACCTAAGGTATTATTCATCAAGAAGAGAGTTCTCAAGACTTAGGAGGAGTCTAAGTTCTCATGTGAAGGGAGTCCACAAGTAGAAGGAAAGATATCATCAAGTGAGAGGGAGTTTCATACACTTAGGGAGAGCCTAAGTGTTTCAACACTAATATACACATACTTAGGGGCAGCCTAAGTTCAAGTGAGAAGGAGTCTCACATCTAAAGGGAGCATAGGTGGTTAGATAAATCGGGTTGTACTTGTGTCACTTTAATCTTCGTTATTTATATATATATACAACATTGTAATCGCTTGAGTTTTATATACTAATGAATTATCTTTCCCGAGCACACTACCTCCCAAAGTAGATGGGTTCATCACCGAACTAGGTTACCATTCTCTGTGTATTTATTCTTGATTTACTCTATGTTGCTTTCTTGTTGTCTTTATTTTTGCTAGGATGTTGTCTGTGACAACTGCATAGTATGTGAGGAACCACATTCCAAAATTTCAATTGGTATCAGAGTGAAAGAAGGAAAGATATCACATAGTGTTACCACATTACAACACCATTGACCATAACATGTTTCGTTTAATTAATACTTGTACCCTCGTGAAAGAAACTTAGGATATATTGTCAGTTGCTCATGAGGTAACATCAAAAGTCAAGAGTTGAACATCTTAAAATGCAGGATAATGAATTAATAGAAAAATTTAATGTCTGATTGCTTGACATTCCAATGAGTCATTTGCTCTGGGAGAGAAAATTTCTGAAGAAAAGTTGGCCAAAAAAGTAATTAGGTCTTTACCTAAGAAATTTGATATGAAAGTTACAACCATCGAGAAGCTCATGGCATCTCCACTATGAAAGTTGATGAACTATTTGACTCACTATTAACCTTAAGCCGTCTTTTGATGGAAAACCAGAAATACGAAAAAAAAAAGGATTACTTTGTAATTTTCAGTTGAAAAAGAGCATGACGACCTAAATAGAGAGCCTGATGAATCTCTTGTTGATTCCATATCTTACCTATCCAAACAGTTCAATCATGTTCTTAAACGATCAGAGAAGAAAATAGGATAAAGTTCTCGGAGTTTCAAATCTAGAGGAAATCCCACTTCTAAACAGTTTAAAACTCAAAAATTTCAAAAGAAAGCCGATAAAGCTGGTTCCACCAGCTATTAAGACAAGAAGAAGTCCTTCAAGTGCGAAAAATGTGAAAGCTATGGTCATTTTCAAGCTGAATGTCTGAATTTTCTAAAAAAACATAATCGAAATTATGTCCTGACCTGGTCGAATGATGATTCTGATAAAAGTAACGACTCTGAAGTTAATATCAAGGCACTTATTAGTAACATCTCATCTGAAACCTTGCCTTATGAGAATCCTGAGTTTGTTGTATTTATGGAAGGTGAAAATAGTGAGAATAATCATGTATCATCTGATCCCTCCTATCAGACTCTCTTTTACAAGTTGCAAGATGACTTGAAAGTTCTTGATATTCAAAACGAGATGATTGGATCTCTAATAGCAAACAATCATGGACTTATGTCTACAATTGCATATTTAAAACGTGAATTGAATCACGTTAAAGAAAAAAAAGACTCCATGTGTAAGACAGTTAGAATGTTGACCTCGAAAACTGAAACTCTAGACATAATCCTATCAAAGAGGAAAACAACCAGTGAAAATGTTGGGCTTAGATTCTCAAAAAAAGGAATCATGGACAATCATTTGTCCAAATTCAAGAGAAAACAAAAGATTGAATTCGTAAAAGCTCAACATCATGAGTCATATGGCTTGCCAAAAGCTTTCATTAGCAATTTAATAAGAAGAATCAATCGTCGACTCAAGCAAAAGTGGATATGTCATCACTGTGGTAAAAAGGTCATATAAGACCTTTCTCTTTCCAGTTGTTATGGTCCCCTCATAAATGGTCAAATAAGTCTGTGATCTCTCCTCATCAGAAACAACTTCCATAATAGTCTTCTAGTGAAACGAGTTTGAAGAGTAAAGAATATCCAACATAAGTGTAATGTTGTCTTAACTTCTCTCAGGTCCTTTGCCGAAGAGGATTGATTTTTCGATAGTGGCAATTAAAGACACATGACTAACAAAAAATGTTATATTTCATATCTAAAACCAATCACCTCTATTGGGTTTTATGTCCTAAAACCCATGGTTTGTAAACATTAGAACTTATTCTGAGAATTCAATAAAATTGTTATTGAAAATATTGTTTTTTAGAAATCCAATAAGCCTAAGTCCCTTCACTATTATATGTGTACTTTAACTTTATGTGAAGACATACAAGTGGATTAGGTTTGAGTAAATAGTAAAAATGATCTATAGTCTATGAATAAGGTTGGGTACCTTATTCTGGTAACACTATTGGATGCGGCCTACTCTGTAGTTGTTACAAAGAGTTGTAAAGTGCTACATACAAAGTGATCCTAATTTGTGCATGTTGAGACATGAGGAGTGGGGGTATCCTATGCAAATGAGTTTTGTGCAAGATCGGACCACGAAACCTGTCACTCTTACTTTATAATGTTGTTTACTGTTTAAAACTAACTATTTCAAAGCGATGACCTTGGTAACTTAACCTTAATCTTGAGCTAACTATGAACTCCTGTTTGTTCGGGATTATCCTGATCTGCAAACGGTGAGTAGATCAAAGGATGCCTTCGTTGTTTGTCGTGGATGTTAAGCATGTCTAAATTTTGTATGTTGTTATAAAACTGGTTAGATGTTTAAAATCCATAACAAAGAACAGCTGCATGCTCACTTAGGTTAACCACTTGTTTTAATAGTTAAAATAGGTTGTTAAACTTGTAAAACTATGGTTACAAAGTCAACTGGTATATAATCATGTCAAAGGCTGGGAGAATTTAAGTTGACAGTCTACGGAACACCTCCTACCTGGGGATTATAGCTGAATAATTGAGCGTTGGTAACCGATTTTATGAGCATTCGTGAGCGATGTGAGGTAATAAAATGGTTTATCACTTAGACATTGTAGGTTAAATCCAATTATAAGAGTTATATTTGGATAAACTACTTAGACTTAGGTTGTATGAAATTAGTCGTCTTACCTACGTAAAATACCCAAACATTTAGAACACTTCAGTGGGAGAATAAAAGTTATTAGCTCTCACGTCCTCAAGAGTTCGCATCGTGAGATCCATTCTCGGCTTCTTGTCGATTTTATCTGGACTGCTCCATACAGAAAGTGTTTGCATGGGTCAATAACAAGGTGAATGAAGGAAGTCGTTCATAGTAAGTGGGTGAAGGAAATGTGTCAACATTGTCCTACGGTCTCCTCCATTAGTTTGAACCGTGAGATTCTTATGTTGCGCCTATTGTCGTTTTTCATGCGGCACTAGCTAGTCGTTAACCGCAACGATCCCTACGGAGGGTTGTAACATAGGATTCAGAATAACCCAAGCTTCAGTAAAATGAATAGGGTCTTATAGTTCCGTCTTGGGTATTGTCTTCTATTTCGGAGGCATACTCATACTGTTCTGTAAGATCTGAAAATGGCGAGTCTACACTTACAAGACTTACTAAGAGTTAGTAATGATCTTGACCGAAAATGATAACTAAATGACTATCGGAATATGAGTTTTTTGGAGATAGTATTTGGTCAAGAATTGTCTTGCTTTTGTGAATGAATTCTTGATTGCCCCACGGTAGCATTTGTTCTAAATCACTTAAGTATCGCACCAAAAATAATGATTATGGGTATATTATCACTTTTTTAAAATATGATTGGTTTTAAAAACAATTTACTTATAAAATTTGTTTATAATTTCAGAATGACGAGTTCTATTATACAATTGTTGGCTTCAGACAAACTAATTGAGGACAATTATGTAAACTGGAAATCAAATTTGAATATAATAATCACGATAGACGATTTGAGATTTGTCTTAACGGAGTAATGCCCTCCCATTCCTAGCTCAAATACCAACCAAACTATTCAGAAAGCGTTTGATAAATGGATCAGGGCTAATGATAAAACACGTACTTATATTTTCGCCAGCCTATCTGACGTTTTGGTGAAAAGCACGAGGGTATGAACACTGCCAAAGAGATTATGGCATCTCTAAGAGGGATGTTTGGACAGCCATCCTTCACCCTAAGGCATAATGCTCTCAAATACGTTTACAACAGTCGCATGAAAGAGGAGAATAATCTTCGTGAACATGTCCTGGATATGATAGTCCACTTTAATGTGGCTGAAGTGAACGGTGCTATAATGGATGAGAGAATTCAAGTTGGCTTTATTTTAGAATCTCTTCCGAAGAGTTTTCTGCAATTTTGTACCAATGCCTTGATGAATAAAATCAAATACAACTTGACAACTCTGCTTAATGTGCTGCAGGCTTTTCAGACCATGTTGAGAACTAAGCGTTTGGAACCAATACCAGAAGTAAATGTTACTTCTACTGAGAAGAAAGGGATGTCCTCCAAGCTTGAAGTTGCCTCGTCTTCACAAACTAAGAGTATTCTAGCGAAAAAAGACAAAGGGAAAGGGAAAAAGCCTGCTGGTAAGAAGAGCAAGAAAACTGAAATGTTTCCACTGCAATGAGCTAGGGCACTGAAAGAGAAATTGCCCTAAATATCTTGCAGAGAAGAGAGCAGAGAAAGGCAAATAGGCTGCTTAGATCTGGGAGACCGTTTGCTAAGCTCATCTAGTAGGAAAAGTTACTAAAAAAAAAGTTGAAAGCAGAGAAAGGTTAAGTTTCCTTACCAAAGGAGAGGCAGTGCACAGAGATGGAAAGCTGCAAAGAAAATCAAAAAGTTACCGTTAGCACAATATGTACTGCCGTAGTCCCCGGCAACGACCCAAAAACTTGATGCATTGTGAATATGATGAAATAATGATGTATACTGCGAGGGTGGTGTATACGTTGTACATGCAAGTTTTCCTAGTAAAATCCAAGTATAAATCCTATTAGGTTGCCTGGTAAGTCCAGGGTCGAACACAGGGACTACTTGATTCTTTGATTGGTAAATCTTGATTCCTTTACGGTTACAAAAACAATAAGTTGGTTGGTATGTTGTTTAAAGTATAAATCCTATGTGGCGAAGTTGCGTAAAGAGTTAATAACAACGAAAGTTACAATGAGTATGCGGGGAACGGGTTGAGAAGGGATTTAGCTAACATTTCCTAAGATTGCGTTCAAGTCATGCGATCATGCTACACACAACAACAACATGTCATCTCTCAATGCAAATGCCATAGTTCCTAATTTTCGGACGCATGCAATGTATACGATAATATCTATAGGACTTATGTCTAAGCCTCTATTCTTGTCTATGCGATGATGAATGATACACACATAATCAAGGCGGCCGCATAATATCATGTCATATTTCTAAGGTGCATGCGATGAATTATAGCAAACAGAACTTATCTCTAAGTTTTTATCTCTTGCTTATGCGGTTCTAATCTGACTTTTTCAAGCCTAGATAATAACCTAACTCTCTTAAGTTTAGGTTCTTTCTTTAGACTACTCTCTCAAGTATCTCTAAAGGGTGATGGACGCATACATAAGATAAGATGATCGCATAAAATGAAGATCTTAGGTCATGCTAGCAAAGTGCTTCTCAACCCATTCGAAAGTTTAGTTACTCATGCGCATTGTGAAGAGATTGAATAGATGTAGAGGTACAAATTCCATTTTATAAACAAAATTAGAATACAGAACGACAATGGAAAGTAGGGATAGGGAGCCCAGTAGCAATGTCTTGCTTCCCGAGGCTTTTACACTGTGTTTTCCTCTACTCTGCCCAAAAGAATATTCTTTCTTTCGCAAGAGTCGACCCTTTCTCCGTTCCCAGCGCATCCTGGTAGTCTCTCGAGCTAACCAGGAATGATCTTTCGACGTCTTCTCTCTTCACTCGCCTTCGCCTTCTAAGTACAAGAATTACAGACTAACAGCTATCTATGATCTATCTCTATGTATATGGCGAACTATGTATATTACGAAGTCCAAAATTTTGAACTCGAACCCCTTTAACGAAGGTGGCCTTCGGTATTTATAGAGCTTCAGGGTGGAGAGTTTTCCTCTCAAATGATTGCAATGATGGGAGGTCATTAAATCTCTGTCTGATGCGCCGATTAATGGTCACTGAAAATTTGAATGTACTTGTTACAATGTATCGTTAATGACTTGTCAACTAAATTTGGATTCGACTATCATCAGCTTTCTGTCCCATCATGATTTATTAAGCTTTCACCTTGATGCGTCTTCTTTATGCGGCCACCTTCTTAAGCAGATCTTCGCGAGCGCATACGATCATATAGCTTTGTGGTCACAATCTTCTAATACACTCGGGTGGTAAATTCCTTGGATCGCAATTTGCTTTGTGTCAACACATTTTCCTACACAAAATACGTAATTTAGCTGCTTTAATGCGATGGGCGCATGCAATCACAATGTTCTAAACTTAATGCTTTTGGGCACGATTTTGCATGTTTTTATCCTCGCATTACCATATTGTTTTATATCTTTGTGTTGTAATAACATGCATTTCTGCCCGTTATTAGGTTCCAGGTTTGGAAAGGTACCTGATTTCTATAAAATATTTTCTTGAACAACAACACTCTTTTAACTTTCAAGTGAATAAAGTGTTTATTTACAAGAATGGAGTATTAATTTATTATGCTAATCTTGAAGATAATTTGTATGTGTTAAGATTGTTAGCAACTAAAGCCCTAATCAACACTAAAATGTTTAAAACTATAACAACTAAAAAAAAAAGACCTAAAACTTCTCCTAAATAAAATGTTCGTCTTTGACACCTAAGGTTAGGACACATCAATCTCAATAAGATTGAGAGATTGGTCAAGAATAGACTTCAAAGTGAGTTAGAAAAAAATTCTATACATGTGTGTGAGTCATGCCTTGAAGGCAAAATAACTAAAAGATATTTTATTGGAAAAGGTCATAAGGCCAAAAAACTCTTAGAATTGTACATTCAGAGCTTTGCGGTCCGATGAATGTTAAAGCAAAAAGAGGGTTTGAATATTTCTTCACTTTTATTGATGATTATTCAAGATATTGGTATATTTATTTAATGCAACAAAAGTTTGTAGCTTTTGAAAATTTCAAAGAGTTTAAGGCTGAAGTTGAAAATGCATTAAATAAAACGATTAAAACATTTCGATCTGATCGAGGTGGAGAGTTTTTGGATCTTACATTCCAGAACTATTTGATAAAACATGGAATTGTATCCCAACTCTCAGCACTTGGTATACCTTAGCAAAATGGTATATCAAAAATGAGAAATTGAACCTTGTAGGACATGGTTCGGTCTATGATGAGTTATGCATCCCCATCAGGCTTGTTTTAGAGTTATGCAGTACAGAGTGCAACATATATTTTGAACTGTGTTCCATCCAAGAGTGTTACCAGAACACCTTTGAAATTATGGAATGGTCGTAAAGGTAGTTTATGCCATTTTAGGATCTGGGATTACCTAACACATGTGCTTAAGGCAAATCCTAAAAAACTGGAACCTCGTTCAAAATTATGCCTATTTGTAGGTTACCCTAAAGGAACAAGAAGTGGTTACTTTTATGATCCTAAAGAAAATAAAGTGTTTGTGTCGACAAACGCTACATTTCTAGAGGAAAGCCACATTAGGAAGAATAAACCCCGTGGTAAGATCGTGTTGAATAAAATTTCAAAGAAACTACTGAACCTTTAACGAGAGTTTTTTAAAAACCCAATACCTCAACAAAAGTTGTTGAAGTTGGATCATCAAGTTCGTAAAATCCATCTCAAATGTTGAGGGAGCCTTGACATAGTGGGAGGACCCGCCTGTCCATTATATAGGTTTAACAGAAATCCTAGCTATGGTAGCTGACAAAGTTATTAAGGATCCATTGTCTTACAAGAAAACAATGAAGAATGTTGACAAAGATGAGTGGATCAAACCTATGGATCTTGAAATGGAGTCTATGTAGTTCAATTCAATTCGAGATCTTATAGATCAACCTGATGGAATAAAACCTATAGGTTGCAAATGGATCTATAAGAGAAAATAGGGTGCTGATGGGAAGATACAAACCTTTAAGGCTAGACTTGTGGCACATAATTATATCCAGGTTGAGGGAATTGACTATGAGGAGACTTTCTCACTTGTTACCATATTAAAGTCTATCCATATTCTTTTTTCCATTGCCTCAGATTAGGACTGTGAGATTTGGTAAATGGACGTCAAGACTGCCTTTCTGAATGGAAATCTTGAGGAGACCATTTATATGGAGAAACCTGAGGGATTCATAACCCAAGGTCAAGAGCAAAAGGTTTGCAAACTTAATCGGTCCATCTATGAATTGAAGCAAGCTTCTCGATCTTGGAATATAAGATTTGATACTGCGATCAGATCTTATGGCTCTGATAAAAATGTTGATAAGCCTTATGTTTACAAGAGAATCATCAATAGTTTAGTATCTTTTCTAGTGTTGTATGTAGACGATATCCTATTCATTTGTTGGGTAGTATGTCCTAAAACTCGCAGTTTGTAATGTTAAACATATTCTATTATCAATAAAGATGTTATTGACGTTTATTCAATAAAATTGTTATTGAATATGTGAATTACATATGTAACGTCTAAATCCATTAAACTAAAGATCCATGGCTATTATTTGAATACGTGAACTTTATATGGAGACATAAGAGTTGATCAAGTTCAGTAAATAGCCAAAATGGTCTATAGTATACGAATAAGGTTAGGTACCTTATTTTGGTAACACTATTGAATGTGGCCCACTTTGTAGTTGTTACAATTTATTGTAAAGTGTTACAAAAGAAGTGATCCTGATTCGCTCATGTATTGATATGCGGAGCATAGGGGTCTATGCAATGAGTTTTCATAAGATCGTACCAAGAATTAAGTCACTCTTACTTTATAACGCTGCTTGTTGTTTAAGACTGACTATATTAAAGTGATGACCTAGGTAACTTGACCTTAATTCTGAGCTAGCTATGGACTCCTGTTTATTGAGGAGTATTCTTAGATTTGCATGGGTGAGCATTGGCTCAACAGCGCCGGCTCAATAAGCCTCCTATTTCAGGGGTAAAATCAGATAGATAACTGGGGACATAGAGTGCAAGATGGAATTCACTCCTATCCGCTTTTAGGGATAGTAGAGAGGCTGTTCCCTTAAGTGCTAACTTCGGGTCTTGAACAAGGGACTCCACCCACTCATTGGCCTGAGATGGACTTGGTTTAATGATTGGATCACAAACCAATTGTTCATTAGAGGATCACTGGTACTTAAGGAGCAAGATGTAATCTAGGGGGTAAAACAGCTTTTTCCTCAGCCGTTATTATGAACAACCTGTGAAGGGTTGACTTACTTATCATGGTTATATCAAATGGACACATATTATATCTACAGTAAGGGGAGTGCAACTACAGGTTATAGTGGACAATCATGTTAGTTAACGAATATTGATTAACTAAGTTAAAGAGTTTGACTGGTTAGTCTCGGATCGTTGGAGCCCATGATTTGTAGGTCCATCAGGTCTTCTTGCTAGCTCACTACGGAAAAAATTAAAGAATTAGGTGAAGTGAGGATTTGAAATGTTCAAATTCGGACTTAAGAGAAAATTGTATTATATGAGATATAGTTTACAATTAAATAATTAATTTATTAATTATTTTTTAGAGTATTCTTGAACATTAGCATGAAAGTGTTTTTTAAACTTGATTAATGTGATTAATCAAAATTAGGTGTAAATTTTTTTTTTAATATATGATATTAATTTTTTTTTAAATATTTTCTAAATTATGAAAATGTCTTTTTCATAAAAGATTGATTTATGTTATTTTTAAATTAGTTAGTGAAAAATGCAATTGTTGGATTTTCCCACTAACTAAGTAGACTTTGAAGTGGCACTTCCCAAGCTTGACACCTAAAGATTACATGCTAGTGAATTTTAAGGTGGAAGACATACAAAATAGGATTTTGCATGTAATTTGTTTTAAATAGTTTGGTTTTTCAAATGTATAAAAGAACTAATGCTTCTTTGACTTTTCACTTGACTTTTCCACCAAAATCTCTTTACTCTCCACTTTTCTAAAGTAAAATTCCCTTATCTTCACTAAAAAACGGTCCCACCACCGTGTTATTCAATCAAAGAATAACAAGAATTTACCGTTGGTGGTGTCGATCGAGCTCAAGAGAGGAAGATTGTGGTGGATTCTACAAAGGTTGTAATTTCTAATCATTTATGCATGCTTATTCTTGTTTTTTTTTCTTATGTAATTGGAACGTTATCGATCCTTGCTTCCATTGTGCATGTTGTTCATCATCATTTGGAATGATGTAGGTCTACTGATTGAAATTAAGAATTGGCCAGCGACCCAATTCCAAATGAAAGATTTGGGAGATGCGTAGTTTGTTCTGGGCATTTAGATCTTTAGACATTGAAAGAACAAAACGTTAGCCCTATCTCACGCATCGTGCATTGACAAAATGCTTGTTAAGTTTTCAATGTAGAACTCCAAGAGGGGTTTACTACCTTTCAGGCATGGAGTTATATTTTCTAAGGAACAATATCCTAAGACACTTCAAGAAGTTGAGGAAATTAGACGGATCCCCTATGCATTGGCTGTTGGCAGCCTGATCTATGCGATGTTATGTACAATACCTGATATCTGCTATGTGGTGGGGATAGTCAGTAGATATCAGTCTAATCCTGGATTTGATCACTGGACCGTTGTTAAGAACATCTTCAAATATTTATGAAGAATGAAGGACTACATGCTTGTGTATGATTCTAAGGATTTGATCTTTACAAGATACACGACTCTGATTTCCAGACTTATGAGGATTCTAGGAAATCTACATCAGGATCAGTGTTCATTCTTAACGAAGGGGCTGTAGTCTGAAGGAGCACCAAGCAGGGGTGCATTGTTGACTCCACCATGAAGGCTGAATACGTAGTAGTTTGTGAAGCTGCTAAGGAAGTTGTGTGGCTCATGAAATTTCTGACAGATCTAGAAGTGCTTCCATATATGTCAAAGCCCATGACCCTTTATTGTGATAATAGTGGTTTTGTGGCTAATTCTCGAGAGCCTAAGAGTCACAAGCATGGGAAGCACATAGAGCAGAAGTATCATCTCATCCGAGAGATTGTGCATCGAGGGGACTTGACCGTCACGTAGATAGCTTCAGAGCACAACATTATTGATCCATTTACAAAGGCCCCCACAGCTAAGGTGTTTTAGGGTCACCTGCAGAATATGAGTCTATGGAACAAACCACATTTAATTTAAGGCAAATGGGATATTTTATACTGGGTGCATTTTATGCCCTAGTTTATTGGTTTGTGTACTTGTATATTGGTATGATTTGTATATTGTACACCCCACTAGCTTTGGGACAAGTGGAAGATTGTTAGGGTTTGTTCCCTAAATCTTGTAGGGTTTTGTAGTTTGTAATTGTATTGTCCAAATATTTTATTTATTTAATAAAATATGAGATGTTTTATTTCACATTTAGTAACTTTAAACCCACAAATTAATAAACTAACATCCAAGGTTATCTTTTGTAGCTTAAACATGCATGTAGAGACATACAGGTGGATCATGTTTAAGTCATTACCTAAATGGTATGTAGTAGATGGATAAGGTTGGATGCCTTATCTTGGTGACATTACGAGTACGACTCGCTATGTAGATGTTACAATTGTTGTAAAATGCTACAAAGGATCTGATCTTGATCATTCATGTGGAGACATGTGAGTAAGGATATTCTATATAAAGAAGTTTGTATAGGACCAGACCATAAAATTACTAGTCTCATTATATACCACCATTTATAATAGAGACTTACATTTCACTAAGATGATCATAGGTGACATGACCTGAATTTTGAGTGGGTTGTGAACTCCTGCCTATGAGAGCGGTCCTTTGATTTGTATGGGTAAGAGTGGCCAGATCATTGACTCAACAAGCCTACCATTTTGGGGATTCGTCTGATTAGGGAGCTGGGAAGATAGCTACACAATATGAAATTTACTCTTTCCCCGACGCCAAAGTAAGTAGATAAATTTCTCTCTTAAGGGCTGATTGTGGGGCTTGAAAAATGTGGCGTCACACCCTTTCTTAGCCCGAGAAGGGTTTGGTCATAATTGGACTATGACTTATTATTCATTAGAGGGATCAGTGATACTTAATGAAGGAAATCGGACAAAAGGATTTCCATGTGCAGCAGAAGGATCTTTCAAATTTCAATCGTATATAAACTTTACAATAACAACAAACGGAAACATGCAGTTATGCATAAAATAGAAATTACAACATGCTTACTACAAATCAAGGGAAGAATCAACAAACCTTTGTAGACTCATCTTTAAGTTCCTTGATCATGAACGCTCGATCACAACAACACAGCAACACACGAACGTTCGTCCAACAAGAGTGCTACACTACACGAACCCACGCACTCGAACTAAGCGATCGCCAAGGTCACAAACACCCCGAACACCGCAAACGGCCTCCATAGAACCTCGATTGTGTCGAGTTGAGTATGACACCGCCAAGAAGGTTACCTCGGTATTCTCGGTGTGAGAATCTAGAGGGTGGGCTCTGTATGGACTTGGTTAGAGGCAGAAAACCAGAGGAACCACAATCATGTAAACGATTGAGCAAGCAGGATATGGAACAACCTATCATATAGGTCGATGTCCAATTTTTTAGGAAAAGCTATGCGATCGTGCAATAAAAGCTATATGATTGTTTAGCTCATCGTCCAAGAACTAAATCCTTAGTAAGAGGAACTGACATGGTTAGTAGCACTCAAATCAAGGATCCAAGCAGAATCATCATTCTCTACCAAACACGTCTCCAAGACCAATAAATCAAATTTACCGTATTTCCTCCTCTTTTGGAGAGTAGTGGAATCAATGTCAGAACAATTGACACTATTGGTTTTTTCATCCATCTCTTTGTGCTCGAAGAGTAAGAACTGACGTTCAAACAAATCTGACAACGAGTCCATGATCTCACATGCAATGACCATGTGCTTAACCCTTGTGGCCAAAACATCAGGTATGTTATCCAAAATGTGAAGTAGGGCCAATGAATTAGCCTTCATCCACACCTTATATGCATTGAGAATACTTCGCGGTGCATCAAGGTTCGGGACTTGAGGACACTTCTCATCCATGACAAATTCGAGGTCGTTTTACATGATTCTTTCCACTGTATATAATCGAGCATATTAAAAGCAATAAACAAAAATACTAACGAGTTGCGGAAAAGAAAAACACATTGACCTACGTTAGGTTTTAAGAAAATACCCATTGTAAAACAAACAACATCCAATAAGGTTTTATCAAAACTAATATGAACCCCGTGTGATATCTAGTTTCGCAATGATGATTAGGCTCATGGGCCTTAGCTTAGATTGGACAAATCAACTTCCCTTAATAAAGGACATAAGCTCACCAACCGAAACGACTTTGACTGAGAGGGGAAACCCTTAAAAGATGAACAAACCAAGATATTCTTGACCTTTGCTTTCATTAGCTTTCTTCCTGGGACAATCAGTTTAGCCATTCCTATGTCCGATAGGATTCTTCCTCTTCAAACAAAGGAAGAAACTCTTCTTTATGATCCAACTCCCCTTTCCAAATTGTCTTGAGCCCTAGCACCACCCTTATTGCCAAAATCTCCCTAGAATCCTGAGATTGGACAAAAGCCGCCGAAGGGAGGTCAATTATCCCTCTTCTAAATTGAGAACTTCTCAACCAGTCATTAATACCAGAACAACTCTTGCTCCTATAACGATTAGCCATCATTGATTTGGCCAAGAGATCATTAACTTACTTAACAATCTCTCAGTATGACCTGTCATTTTAGGTCCTAGAGATCCACCCCAAGCAACCAATCCGAAGGGAAAAATCCAATTAGGGCAAAACCTAAAGAGACCCTATCCATTTCTGGAGTTCACCTTGATCTTGACTAACAGCACAAAACTCATCCGAAGGGGATGCTCGTAGGGCGCCATTAGAGAGTACAGAAGGTTCTCACGATGTGAACCAATGATAGAGACCTTAGGATGTGTTGACACACACCCTTTACCCACTTACTATAGACACTCTCTCTGTCCAACTTGATATTGACTCATGCAAACACCATCCGAAGGGGGATGCTCCCAGGGCACCACGAGGCCAAGCATGAATCTCACGGTGAATATACAGGGAGAAACGTGAATGGAATCATAGACATATCAGATACATCTCATCCTCCCACTAAATATTTTATAACCTAGGGTTTAGTTTACTTAGAAAACACACGGCTAAGAATTTTAACTACGTGACTTTTAGGTTTGCCCAAGAGTAACTTTTACCTTGGATAGTTAAACAACTTTTGATCATCATTTATTAAAATCTTTACGGAGTCTTTGATCAATTGTCGCATGCTTGTAGAAAATCTATCTAATTTACCTTTTCAGGTAGGTTCCCAGGTAAGAGTGTTCCGTTTCTATCAACTTAAGAACCCCAACCTAGACAGAACCTGCCTTAGACAAAAGGTCCCTTATAGATAGATTTAAAACAAATTTAATCTTTTATGCCAATCAATTTAATCCTATTAAACCGATCTTAAAAGATTAATCTAGGTTACTAAACTCTTTAGAACCATTTGAACTTAGGTTTACCTCAATCCAATTTTAAAACCCTTTTAAAAAACTTAAGTTCACCTTAAGTTCGTATGCAACTCTTTCTTATCGATTTTAGTTCTAATTCCCTTTATAACACTTATAAACAGAAACAACCAAAACCACAATGCAAAGCTAAGACATGCAAGGCATTCATAACGATTACAAATAGCCTAAGTGTCATGTTCAATGCATTGTTCATTCATTGGTACTTCTTTTATATAACGCTTATACAAAAAAAAGCAACAAAACAAGCACAACATGCTTCCATTCACCCTTAGACTATAACATTTATAATAAAAGGATGATGCATGATGATGCTCACTGCATGCAAAAGATAACTTTTATATTTCATGATGCATGCGCATGCTTTCATATAATTTCTTCATGCTAGATTATAACATTTATAATACATGATGCATGAATAATTGCACAACCTAAGGTGGGTTTTTAAATTATATGTCAAACACTTTGCCATATAAATACTATACATCACATGTATATAAAAAAATGTTGATGAACCGGGTAAAATTGCCTCAAATCCACAAAACTAAAGCTTACTATTACAAAACCAAGGAGTCTCCGATTCAAATAGGCGAACTGGGTCTTGAACCGTCCGGGCGAAGCAATGCGTCTCCAACCATTGTGCACTAAACTCCCTGCAATTGTCTACAGGAAAGAACTAACACTACGCTTGATCGTTTACCAACGCTCCCAGAGCTAAACAATCGTTTAGCAACGATCATGTACCTTTTATAAGCGATGAAACCCGAGGTATGCGATCTTCTACCGCGCTCCGCACAATGAAAGCCTTTTACGATCGTTTAAATGACTACAATGTGGCAAAGCACCATCACCTAAACGATCGCTTAGCAAGCGCCTTCATATCGTATACCGCGCGATTGTGTAAGTGGAAACTAAGCGATTAGGCATGCTAACTATACGATCGTCTAGCACGTGCCTTCTTCTAAACGAGGAGCATTAAATGCTCCTACTACGATCGTCTATCTCTAGTGCCTATGCGATCAGGCAACCAATGCTACGTGATAGAGTAAACGATTTACCCCATCGTTTAGCATTAACTAAACGATCGTTTAGTAAATACTACACAATCGTATAGAAAAATCTACATGATCGTTTAGATAAATCCCAACGATCATTTACCTTAGGCTACACGATACGACTAACTCTTGGTCTTCTTCCTCATTGAGAACCGCATCACCATGCTTCGAAACTTCATCACGAACGACTCGACTAACTCAAACTCTTTGAATTACAGACTCGATAGCATGTTAATTACGCCAAAAAACACATGGGTCCTTACAAATTAATACTTTGTAATTGAAGAAAGCTTTAATAGAAAGGCAATTAAACCTGTAAACATCCATCAATGCTACCCACAAAAGCATTTAACAATTAAACACAAATGCAAAAAACTGACCAAGGCTGTAAAGAAGTTCAAAACATAATTGAAATTTGGAATATCAGAATAACCTGGCTCTGATACCAATTGAAGGAAATCGGACACAAGGATTTCCATGAGCAGTGGAAGGATCTTTCCAAATTTCAATCGTATATGAACTTGACAATTACAATCACAAATGAAAACATGTGGTTATGCATAAAATAGAAATTACAGCATGTTTACTACAGATCAAGGGAAGAATTAACAAACCTTTGTAGACTCATCTTCAAGTTCCTTAATCACAAACGCTCGATCATAGAAACACAGCAACACACGAACGTTCGTCCAACACGAGCGCTACATTGCACGAACCCGCACACTTAAACTAAGCGATCGCCAAGGTCACGAACACCCCAAACACCACGAACAACCTCCATAAAACCTCGACTGTGTCGAGTTGAGTATGACACCATCAAGAAGGTTACCTCGGTATTCTTGGTGTGAGAATCCAGAGGGTGGACTCTGTGTGGACTTGGTTAGAGGCAGAAAACCAGAGGAACCACAATCGTGTAAATGATTGAGCAAGTGGGAGATGGAACAACCTATCGTATAGGTCGATGCCGAATCATTTAGAAAAAGCTATTCGATCGTCCAGCAAAAGCTATGCGATCGTTAAGCTCATCATCTAGCTGAGTGTCTATCGTGTAAGAACACTCCACGATCGTTTAGTAACTCCAACCTGTCGCTTAGTAAATCTGATTTACTTGACAACTTCTCTGTGAGAAAATTATAAGAATGGAAAAAAATAATTTTGCAAAACTTATTTCTTTTCTTTTCTTTTTTTTTTTTTACTAAAAGTAGGAAAACATTTTTCTTTTTATCTCATGGTTACCATGAAACTACCAATACCCCCCCACTCAATTGGTTATTAGAGAAAAAGGGATAATTATCCAATAATTATCCAATAATTAATATTATTATAAATATAAATGATAACTAACTTCTCATAATATATTTATAACCTATAGTTTTAATATTTCATCTCATGAAACATATAAACCATAGTTGTTTTTCTATTCCATGTCACTTAATGTAAATCTCATTTGCAATAATTCTCCACTTGATGTACTCATACACCATACCGATAATATCATATATAATCGAATTACCTCTTGTCAATTTGAACATTTCAAATCAACACCAAGAATTGATACTCAACTCGAATCATTGAGCTACCAAGGGGACCTTATGGACCTGTAGCTCGAAGCTCCAACAGTACATGAATAACTGACTAAACTCTTTAGTCACGGGATCCACCATTCGTTAACTTCCTGGCACTCCATAAAGACCGACAGTTGAACTCTCTTTATATATAATATGTCCATCTTAACCAATCAACAGTGCAACAACCCTTCACAGATCGCTCGTAAGTACAGCTCGTCAAACACCACTATGCCCCTGTAGTTACATCTAACTCCTTAAGTACCACTGAATTCTCTAATGAACATAAGTCATAATCTTACTATGACAGAATCCACTCTTCCAAACAAAAGTTGTGGCCACTATGTTCAAGCCTCGGAATTGAATATGAGTAAATGCCAGAATGAAATAGCAGTTATTTTATTCATAAAAAAATGTATATAATTACAAACAACGAGACTCCGAGAGAATTAGGACACCAATCTCAACACTTAAGCAGTTAGATGTAACTACAGGGGCAAAATGGTAATTTTAGCCTAACTATACTTATGAGCAATTTGTGAAGGGTCATCGCACTATTGACTGGTTATATCCAATGGACACAGAAATATATCTGGAGTGCAAAGAATGCAGCTGTTGGTCTTTAGTAGAGTGTTCGACAGTTAATGGATTTTGAACAATATAATTAAAGGAGTTTATTAATTATTCAAGTACCATTGGAGCTTCAACTATAAGTCCATGAAGTCCCCTCTGTAGCTCAACGGGGATTAAATGAGAATCAATTTTGGATTAATTTGAACTGTTCAAATTAATTATATGTGATATAATTAATTTAATTTAATTTAATTATATATGATATAATTACTATAATTTATTTGATACATTATAATATAAAGTTTATTTGAGAGGAAATAAATATTTTAATATGATCCAAATATTAATTATGTGAATTGGATTCATATAATAGAATTTAGTATAAATGAGATTTATATTAAATATCGTACATTAATGAGAGAATTAAACTATAGGTTATATGTTATATTTTATATAACATATAGTTTAATATATATTATATGATAAAGTGGTTATCATATATATATAATGTTTTATTAAAATTATTTTTTAATTAATTTATTTTTATTTGGAAAATAATTTTGGGAGGAAGTTGTAATTCCCTCCCCTTTTTCTCTCTAGTACGTGAAAGTGAGGAGTTAGTGCAAGGAGTTGATACGACTATCTTCTTCCCTTAAGTTTGACAGAAAATTTTTAACACAGAAAACTCTCTAAAAAAAATTTGCTCTCCACATCTCTAATCTCCTCTCCTCTCATCTCTAACTCTTATTCCCTCTCTAAAATCATAGCACCCACAGAACTCTTGGATTCTCATCCTAGAGAATATAGAGAAAATCAAGTGGTGGTGGCCATTTGGGTTAAATTAAGGTTCAAGTTCGTGGCCTTTTTACAGAGAGGAAAAATGTGAAGATTAGATTCTTCAAAGGTAAGGGATTCATGAAACTCTAAATTATTTCTTTTTCTTAATTGTTTATTTAGCATGTTGTATTTTGTGATTAAATGCATATTATTCTGTACTTTTCTGTAAAATTTGGGATTTGGGTCCGATCCCTGTTTCCACTCAACTTAAACATGTACGTAGTTGACATACAAGTAGATCATGTTTAAGTAATAACCTAAATGGTTTGTAGCATACGGATAAGATTGGATACCTTATCCTTATGACACTACGGATACATTCCATTTTGTAATTGTTATAATAGTTGTAAAGTATTACAAAAGATGTGATCCTAATCATTCATATGGAGACGTATGAGTAGGGATATCCTATACAAAGAGTTTGTATAAGACCGGACTACGAAATGTTTAGTCTCTCTTTACAACGCCATTACTTGAACATATCAACATTTCAATAGGATGACCATAGGCAACTCGACCTTAATCTTGAGTGAGTTGTGAGCTTTTGTCTATAAAGAAGATTCTTTGGGTGAGAGTGACTAGATTCGCCGACTCAATAAGGATTTATCCAAGTAGAGAGATTGGGAACACAACTACACAAGATGAAATTCATTCATTCCCTTCTTTAGGGTAAGTAGATGAATTGCTCCCTTAATAGCTGATTTCGGGTCTTGAACAATGAAGCCTTACCCTCTCACTGGCCCGGGAGGGATTATTTTATAGTTGGACTATAAATTATTTGTTCATTAGAGGGATAAGTGGTACTTAAGAAATTATATGTAATTACAGGGGTAAAACGGTAATTTGACTTAGCTGTAATTACGAGCGATTCGTGAAGGATCGATTTACTGTTGATTGGGTATATCCGTTGACACAAAACTATATCTATAGTGCGAAATGTGCAGTTATGAGTCTTTGGTGAAGTGTTTGCAGTTAATAAATGTTGATTAATTTAATTTATTTCGCATCATTGGAACTTCTATTCTATAAGTTCATTAGATCCCCTTGCTAGCTCACTAAGGATAAAATAAGAAATTGGAATAATTTGTATTGTTCAAATTATTTAAAGGAAATAAAGGTATCATTTATTTTAATGTGATTAATATAAAGTTATAATGTATATTGATACATTATAATATATAGTTATTATAAATATGATTTATAATTGAGACTATATATGAGAGAGATAAATATTTGAATAACATTCGAATAATATAAAGTATATGGATACATTGTAATATAAAATTAATTTTGAATGAGATTCAAAATTATGCTTTATGAGAGTAATATATTTGAATGAGATTCAAATATTAATTGTAAGAATGGGATGCATGTAATTACTATAGGTTATAATTAATGTGAATGAGATTCATATTAAAACTATTGGTTATGAGAGAGTTATGCATTTGAATATGATTTAAATGCATGTTTAATTAAATATATGACAACTTCAATTAAATTTACAATTATTTAATAAGATTAATTAATTATTGTATTTATTATTTATTTTTATAATTAATTAATAAGATTAATTAATTGTTTTTATTTAATTAAAATTAAATTGTGAATTTGATTTTAATTGAATAATAATTATATGATATTATATATTAAAACAACTTCCCAAAAATTGCGATGTGAGGGAAGTTAACCCCCTCTCACGTTTCTTTTTGTGTGTAGACTTCTCATTCGGTAAGAGTTACATAAGACAACATTCTTCCTTTTTATCTTCTAGAACATTAAGAGTCCCACCATAAATTTCCTTATCTTGAGAATAGCAAGAAAAGCCCAGTGGTGGTATCTTGGTGCATGTTCGTGTTATTGGAAGGAGATCAAAGTTCGAGGGATAAGTTCACGGTACAGAGAGTTCATGATGTGGAGAGGATTTCCAAACAAAAAGCCTTCAAGGGTAAATCATTTCTTATCCCTATTTAAAGCATGTTGTAGATTAGTTTAAATGCTCATCCTGTTATTTCGTGTTTTATTTGTTTTTTATGTTTTCTAAAATGAAATTCGCTAGCACACACGTTCACGCACTTCCGCTGAGAAATTTGATTTGTTCATATTCAACCTTCTAAAAAACTAAGATATGATCCATCCTCCTAAAAATCTAAAATATGATCTAAACATTTAAAATAAATTGCTGACCTAACAACACCAAAAATATCTCATGATTGACATCATAAAATAATGAATTACAATACAAATCTTCGAAATCCAGAACTGCAGAAACCCTCAATTGTAAATTAAAATTGATTAGCAGAAAAAAAATAATTATAGCGTAAACTTTAAGATTGAGCTTTACAACAAAACAAAAGTCGGTGAAAAGGTGAGATTTGTTGCAACACAACAAAAGTTGGAGAAATGGATGGTTGTGAGAGAGAAACGAGAAGGGAAAAGAAACTCACTTATTGGAAGGTATGAGATTTTAAAATAGAAACAAGATAAAAAAAAATAATAATAATAAATAATAAAGAAAGAAAAAAACAAGATGAAGATATGAGATTCAAAACAACATTGGTGGTTACTTCAAATCTTTGAATATTAAATTTTAATTACATTAAAATTAAATATAAAGTTGAGGGTATTTTAGAATAAAAGAATGTCATTATCAAGTGCAACTTAGTTCTTTTGCCAAAATTCCGAAATTCTTTTTACCAAATTCACAAATTGAACCTAAAAAGAAGTTATACAGTCCAATTTTCTTTTTTTAAAAAAAAAAAAAATTGACATTTATTACACTATAAGTGATGATAGTTTGAAAATTGTGTGATGTTGAATAGTTAATTGCATTATAATTTTTAACATGTTGTTGAGGAATGGTGAATAACAAAAGAAAGAAGCAATGATGACTACTTACTGAATAGTTAATAATTTAATAAAATAAGGGATTAAAATTGTTGAGAATAAAAAAATAATTATTCGTTAATGATTTGTCTTTCTCTTCATCTTCAACAAAATAGCTAGGTTTCATAGATTTCATCTCTGAAAATTAAAGTCTCACCCACTATTTTGTTGGCTCCGATTTTTAGTCTCATCGTCCAACCCCAATCAGCCTCATTGAAAACTGTCTCACGTGCAAGATAGACATTTTGCTATAATTTAATTTATTTTTTATTTTTTATTTTTGCTATTTTTTCAAAAGAGGGTATAATTAGTGTCAGATTTTTCTTTAGGCTAACTAATGTTAGCTTGAAATTAGAAGATTATTGTTTGGTTGTTTGATTATATTGGGTCTCCAACTATAATAAACAAAACTGCTTTGACAAGTTTTATATCTGTCATGGTTTGCAATAAGCCAAAATTTTCATATTTCTTAAGTTTCATCAAACGAAGTTTTGGAATGCTTATTAAGTCATTCAAACAAATGAATTTTTTTTTTTTTTCTCTTTAGTCAGCCCCGATCTATCTCGAGGACGAACCGAAATGGGTTCATATGGTTCTAAAAGACGCTGTGATACAAATCTAACCAAAAAATAAAAAATAAAAAATCTATAAATGAATGTAAAAAAAAAATAGATATATATCATAACTTTATATATTAATTAATTTATTACATTACAATTATTCTCTACAAGTTTTTCATGTTTTGAAATCGATCATGACTCTACCTGAACAGATAACAACATAAATACAATGCAACATCCTTTAAAAGGTTATATTCTAACTAATTAGAATATTCACTTAACCAAGCTATATTAAATCGTTTTGGCTTTATACCAAAATTCTTAATTGGAAAAGAATGATTTCGAGGCTCACAGGGACCTTTTAGTAAATATACTATATGAACTTGATCTTGAATATTATAATTATAATCATAAATTTTGGTTCTTAGACCAAAATGTACAAGTAGTTTTTCTAGATTGATTTCTGTATAAGATCGATCAAAATCTAAAACATTTTTCTTCTTTGAAGATGATACCTCTACCGTCTCTATTGTTATTTTTTCTTTTATAATATCTCTCTATATTAATTTTGAATTATCTCTAGAAAAGTACTAATAATAAGAATATTATATTCTATTATATAGATTTAAATGCATAAAAAATTAAAGTCTAAAAAGATTTTAAAACTTACTTGTCAAATTTGTATATCTAAACGAGTGGTAGCAAATAATCCTCATTTGTATATCTAAACAAGTGGTATCAAATAATCCTCTTACTTGAACTGTGAAACTAAATTTTAAAACATATACGAGTAAATGTGATTATAAAAATAACATGGAAATAAACAAAAATATGTAAGGTTTAATATGAATATAGAAATTATGTGAAAAATTGAACAAGACCTTTTTAATTGAATGTTCTTGAGATTGAAAAATGAATTTTAAAAAGAAGGAAAAAAAAAGTCTATAAATTGTCTAGTCTTGTTGCTTATAAAATATTGTTTGATTATTTATTAAAAAAGGACACATTATTAGTTCTAAAAGGACAACAATATATAACACCTTAATAAATGTCCTATATTTCAACTATGTCAACATTTATTATTATTATTATTATAGTTTCAGGGTTGCGCCATCTCGCAGTGGTTTCGTCCGGTGTGCAGCGGAGGGTTCGATGTGCAGTGGTTTCGTTCCTAAACGAGTGGCTTTGGGTTTCGAGGCAGCGTCTTCTCTCGAAGGTCGTCGATTTGGGGTTTCGCCAACCCGCCGTGGTGGTGTGCAAAAGAGGGTTCGGTGTGCAGTGGTTTCATTTGATGTAGTTCTTTAGCAGCGGAGGTCGTTCGTTGTGCTATGGTGGTGTGTAGTGGAGAATTTTGTTCGGTGTAATTTGTGTTGTGGATTCGATTGTGTTGTAGGTTAGACGGTCAGAGAGGACGTTTTGCTTGCCGACGGTGTTGCTCGGTGTAATTCTGTTAGTAGAGGACAGTAGGACTGTGAAGGGTACTTTGTTCTGTGGACGGTGAGACTAGACGGTGAGATTAGATGGTGCGTAAGTGGAAACCTTTAAGATTGAAGGAGAATAATGGAGGACGAGTTGCTCGGCATCCCCTTCGGTTGCTTCGTCTCTGTCTCTTATACACATCTAGATGTGTATAAGAGACAGGGTGACGATGGTGCGTAAGCAGTCGCCTTTAAGATTGAAGGAGAATAATGGAGGACGAGTTGCTCGGCATCCCCTTCGGTTGCTTCGTCTAGAGACCGAATCAGTAGGGGCTCGTTCTTCGGAGGTAAAGGGTTTTGGGTCTGACGGTCGCTCTGAGGAGGGTGAAAGGTCAGGTACGATGAGTGTGGCCAAAGGGGGGCTGGGGGGTTGATGGTGGGTGGTCTAGTTGCAGTTGAGGGGTTGAGCTTGGAGTTTGAAGGTATTAGGGTTGAGAGGTTTGAACCGGATGGAAAAAGTTTTGGGCTTGTGGTTGGGAAGAGGAGGTTGGGCTTAAGTGTTGGGGCCAGGATGTGAGGGGTTTGTTTGGGAGCCTTGAGGGGGTTGGGTACTCGAAAGGAAATTGGGATGTGAGAGGTGTTGAGTCGGGTCTTGAGGGAATTGGGGTAAGTAGGCTTGGTGGAGTGGGTTGAAGCTGGGTGAAGGGAGTGGTTTAGTACAAGGGGAGATGAGGTTAGGTTCGAATGGTGAAGGGGCTTTGGTGGGTGGGCCGTGTAGTGTTGGGCCGGTGTTGGGAGCCTTGGGGGGGCAAGAGTTAAGTCGTGAGGGGATTATTGGAAGTGAGGGCTATTTGGTGGACGAGCGGGGTTCTCGTGGGAGGGAGGAGTCAATCCTCAAAACTGGTTCAATTGAGGGGTTTGGTCATAAGTCAGTTCAGTGTGAGGAGCGGTACGGCTCAGTTGGTTCTGGTTCTAGTGTGAAAGGTGATAGTTCATGGGCGGCCTTTTTTGGGTCAAATTTGATGGGAAATTTAGAGTTTATTCCCCATTTGGTTGAAAATGACAAAGTTATTGTTGAACCTTGTGAGGAGATCATTGATGCGGGTGTGTATTTGTGGGAGAAATCTTTGGTTGGTCAGTTTGTGGATAAACCGATCTCTTTTGATGTTGCAACAAGAGAGCAGTGGCAGTTATCATATGCGAGGGTTTGTATTCAGGTTGATGGTGATTCGTTATTTCCCTCTACAATCACTATTAGAATGCGGGGTCAGGAGTTTATTATTCCAGTAGTGTATGAGTGGAAACCCCGTAGGTGTGCTTGCTGTGGTTCCTTTGGGCATCCAGAGGCGGTGTGTGAGAAACAAGGTGTGGCAAAGAGTCAAAAGTTATGTATTGTGGCGGTAAATGATGGGTGTCTGGGGGGAATGTGGGGCGTGTGAATGCGAAGAAAGAGAAGGCTTTGGGTATTGATGGGAGAGAAGTTCGCCCAGTGGCTAGGAATAGAGGTGCGGGAAGTGATGACGAGTTTACTATGGTTAGTCGTTGTCGACGTGATAGAGAAGGTGTAGGGAATAGGGGAGGCAGTGGGTCACCGGGTTTTGTTGGCACTGGCTTTAGTGCAATCAGATCCTGATCCGTTGTCAGTTATGTAGGGGATGTTCGGAAGTTTGGGTAAAACTCCAGGGGGAGGTGGTAGGTGTGATTTCTTGCAAGATTCATGATTTGGTGTTCCGGGATTGTTAGGGGTTTGAATGACCCTGTTAAGTGTAGGGTGGTGGCAGATTTTCTGGTTTCCTCTTCTGTTACCTTTTGCTGTTTGCTCCAGACGAGGGTTCGTCTCAAGAACTTTGATATGGTGGTGGGTAGGTTTGGTGATACCTAGAGGTGTGTGTGTAGTTATAGTAGGTGGGAAGTTGAGAGGATTTGGGTGATGTGGCGGAAGAGTGTCTATGATTTTTTTATAGATGTCGGTGGGGATTAGTCATCTCTAGAACCTCGGTGGTATTGTATCTAGTGCTAAGGTGCATATTGGTGTTGTGTATGCCTCTAATCACGTGAACGAGAGAAGAAACTTGTGGTCTCAGTTAATTGATGTGTGTGCCTCGTGGAAGCCACCTAGAGTTGTTATGGGGGATTTTAATGCTATTCAGTAGTTTGGAGGATTTTGGAGGTCGCCCCAGCTTGAGGGAGATGGAGGAATTTAATGGAATGTTGTTGGAGGCAGATCTGGTTGAGTTGGGTGTGACAGGTAACTGGTTTACTTAGACTAGTAAAATTCAGGGGGATGGTATTTTACATTAGTTGGATCGCTGCTTGTCTAATGAGGCGTGGAAGGTAGTTTTTCCGTATTCGGAGGTTAGGGTTGGTCAGTGGGGGATTTCTGATCATAGTCCTCTTCTAGTTTCTATAAAGGAGACGAGGAGTATGCCGCCTCCAACGTTTCGCTATTTTTCTCATTGGGCAGAAGTTGATTGTTTTATTGATACTATCAGGTTAGTGTCGAGAAGGTCTGAGGATGTGTCTCCTATGGTTAGCTTTGTGCGAAATTTGAAGGTAGTGATGAGGGTGTTACGTGCATCGTTTAGTAGGTGTATATGTTATCTGAGGAGATGCGGATGGCGAGGCAGATTATGGAGGCTGCTCAGGCTGAGGTGGAGAGGGATCCTCACTCAGAGTCATTATGTGCGGAGGCGGCTTGAGCCATTGAGGTATTCTGGTTAGTGGCTAGATTGGAAGAGGCGTCGCTACGGCAGAAGGCCCGAGTGAGGTGGTTTATTTACGGTTGTGGAGTTAGGTGATATGAACTCGACTTTCTTCCATCGCTGTGTTTGTTCTCGTCGCAGTTGCAGTGGTTTATTTACGGTTGTGGATGCTGAGGGGACTCGTCAGACAGTGCATGATAGAGTGGCAGGGGTGGCGGTTGAGTTCTTTTGAGGTAGTTTGGGGTCTCAACCGGTGGGGTATAGGGATCTTACTGGCCGGATTAGGGATATTGTGCAGTTCAACTGGTCCGAGGAGGGGGTGGAGGCGCTTGGTTATCTAGTGAGTCGAGATGAAATTCAGAAGGCCTTATTCTCGATGAAGTCGGAAGGCTCTTAGGCCCGATGGGTTTTCGGTGGATTTTTACCGAGCTGCTTAGAGTGTGTTTGGGGATGATTTTTGTGATGTTGTGTTAAACTTTTTTGAGTCCTGCTACCTGCCTGATGGAGTGAACTCTACTGTTATTACTCTTATCCTAAACAGATGGGGAGCTAAACGTATGGAGGAGTTTCGTCCTATCTCTTGTTGGAATGTTGTGTACAAGTATATATCGAGGATCTTAGCTAAAAGATTGAGGTTGTGGTTGCCTTCTTTTATCAGTAGTAACCAGTCTGCGTTTGTTCCTGGTAGGTTTATTTTCGATAATATTTTATTGTGTCAGGAGCTTGTAGGGGGTTACAAGGTGGGCAGAGGGAATCCGCGTTGTGTGTTGAAGGTAGACCTTCAGAAGGCATACAATTCAGTCAACTGGGACTTTTTGTTTAGTATGTTCCTGACAATAGGTACGCCCCTTCAGTTTGTTAGTTAGGTGAGGGCTTGTGTTACGTCACCTAAGTTCTCTGTGATGATTAATGGTTCCCTTGAGGGGTTTTTTCCTGGTAGAAAGGGGTTGAGGTAGGGAGATCCGTTGTCTCTCTTTTTGTTTGTGATGGTGATGGAGGTCTTGTCTAGGTTGTTGAATAAACCTCCAGTGTGGTTTAGGTTCCATGATCGATGTGAACGTGTCAGTCTGACTCATTTGGTTTTTGCAGACGATTTGATGATTTTTTGTGCAGGGGGAGAGATTCTTTGGAGTTTGTAAGGTAGGTCCTGACGAATTTTTTAGGGTTGTCTGGGTTAGTTGCAAATGTTGGGAAAAGTTTCATGTTTGTTGCGAGTGTGAAAGCTAGTGAGGCAAAGGAGTTGGCTGCCTTTATGGGGTTCTCTCTTGGCTCGCTACCTGTTAGGTATCTGGGGTTACCATTATTGGCTGGTCGGCTGAGGGCTATGAATTGTGCACCTTTAATATAGAGGATTACAACTCGTATTAGAAGTTGGGCGATGTGGTCCCTCTCTTTTACTAGGAGGTTGCAGCTGGTTAGATCTGTTTTACAGTTCTTTCAGCTGTTTTGGTGTAGCATCTTCGTGTTACCTGCGTGCGTAACTCGTGAAGTTGATCGTCTGTTACGTAGTTATGTATGGAAGGAAAGTGCGGTGAATCGTGGTAGTGCGCGAGTGGCGTAGGGTGAGGTGTGCTTGCCATTGGGAGGGGGGTTTGGGTGTGAAACATGTGGCTTCATAGAATCAGTCTGCTATTATGAAGCTGCTCTGGCTTCTCTTAATTAAATCGGGTTCATTATAGGTGGCGTGGGTGGAGGCGTATGTTTTGCGGGGGTGGTCTTTGAGGGTTGTTCGGAGTGAGGTTGGGAGGTCTTGGTGCTTGAGGGCTATCTTGCGCTGTAGAGATAGATTCAAGCATCTGATTCGTTTGATGGTCGGTGATGAACGGTCTTGTTTTGTTTGGTGGGATCCTTGGTTGCCGGGGGGTGCAATTTTGGATTCATATGGGTCAACTGTGGTTTATGATGCAGGGAGTAATTTGGAGGCCTAGTTATCGGAGTTCTTAGATAGTGAGAGAGGTTGGAGGTGGCCTATAGTGTCTTGGGAGTTGCTTGAGATCTGGGGTTTTATTCAGGCAGTGGGGCCTAGGGTGAGAGGAGAGGATTATTGGGTTTGGGAGTCGGGTGCTAGTGGTCAGTTTTCTATCAGTAGTGCTTGGGAGAGTTTGCATCCTCGTCGTCCTAGGGTGTCTTGGGATAGTATTTTGTGGGCGAGGGGTGGTATTCCACACCACTCCTTTTGTGCTTGGTTAGCTGTGAGGGACATGTTAGGTACGAGGGATTGGTTAAAGAGCTGGGACGTGTTGTCAGAGGGGGGTGTCTTATGTGTGTGGGAGGTATGGAGTCTCAGGATCATCTTTTTTTCGAGTGTGGGTTTGGGAGAGAGGTGTGGTCTGTTGTGTTGCGACAGTTGGGTTCGTCGCATCGGGTGGCTGGTTGGGATGTCGAGTTGAGTTGGTTGAGCCGAGTGGGGTCGGGTAAAGGGGTGCGTAGTAAGTTGTTCCATGTATTCTGGTGTGTTTCCATCTACTACATCTGGCAGGAATGTAATCGAAGGTTCCATGGAGGTGGCCTGAGGTCGGGGTCTGTTTTGTTTCACCTTATGGTGTCTACGGTTCTTGCTCGTGCTGCTTCCTAGCGGGTTGATTTTCTTGGTCTTATTTAGCATGTTACGGTTGCTTTTCTTCTTTTTGAACTTGTTGTTACTCTCTGTTTTGTTGTTGTCCCTAGTTGTGATGTTTTGGTCTCCCTTCTCTGGCTTTCTCTCTGGTGTTTGGGGTTTTTTTTAGCATGTTACGTTTATGTTTGATTATGTTCAAGTTTTATCTTCTTGGCTTTGTTTGTTTTTTTGTTGTTTTGTCTTTGCTTGTGCTTTGTTGCGTTGATGCCTTGATCCTGGGTTGTGGGATCCTCCTTGTTGTTGTATAATAATATCATCTATTCTAAAAAAAAATATTATTTTCACAAATATCTAAGTGGGTTAGTTAATTACACAAAAATTAGGTTCCAATTAGCTTTTAGTCCCCAATCTACAATTATACTCCTTGTGGTAGGTGGTTGGAGAGAGAAAATACATTTATTGTATTTTATTAATTATTTAAGATTTCTTCTCATTTTCAATTGAAGAGAGAAAATGCATTTAATATGATTGTATTTTTTATTTAACACATTTAGACGTATCAAGCAACTAGTTTTTCTGATGAATTCATAGTTATTTTAAATATACCTTAGAAACATGCTTTAAATGCTTGCAAATTTTCTAACTAATATATGAAATATACCACAGTATACAAATAAAAAATTGACTCAGTGTTCAACATAAATCCCAGTATATATCGTAAATTTCTTTTTTATCATAGTATATATAATCCTAATCAATCAAAATTTAGCAACAGCTTCCTAACAGAAGTGTAATTCAAAATTAATTTAACAATTTCAATATACTACAGTATATAACTCACTCAACGTTCAACATAAATCATAGTATATATCATAAATTCCATATAAGTAGTCAGAAATTCCAATAAATTCCATTTAAATTTCACTTAAGCTTTTAAATGTATTTATTATATATTATTAACTAGTTGATATTTTTTCCAATTTGGTACTAATGTGATTTTCTGTCCCCAAGTTTGACTTCAAACATAAAAATATATTACTATGATATATATACTCGTATATACATTTGTCTATTTGAAAATATGAAATTTATGATATATATTGTGATATTAAATAGAATTTATGATATATTATGGTATATTGAAGTTGTTAAACTAATTTTGAATCACTTTTGTTGGGGAGTTGTTAAATTTGGATTTATTGGGGTTATATATACTGTGATAAAATTTACAATATATGCTGGGATTAATGTTGAACATTGAGTCAATTTTTTATTTATATACTGTAGTATATTTCATATATTGGTAAAAACATTTGCATACATCTAAAACAATTTTGTAAGATATATTTAAAATAACCATGAATTCATCAGAATAATCAGTTGTTTGATACGTAAAATGTGTTAAATGAAAAAAAATAGAATCATATTAAATGCATTTTCTCTCTCCAATAGAAAACGGGAAGTAATATCAAATAATTAATAGAATATAGTAAATGCATTTTCTCTTTGTAAATATGCAAAAATATATAATAGATGCACTTTCTCCCTCTAGTTGCTCACCATAAAGGGTATTTTTGTTCGAAAAGTAAGAGTCAAACTTCTATCTGCTGCCATCCAAACAACACCACATGCCAACAAGCCATCTCCATTTTAAGGCCATATTAGATTGGGCCATATTATGTGATCTAATTAATTAAGGTCCTAGATTCCTAATTGAGTATGGACTTAATGGATAAAAGTTCATTTCTAGTTAATTAGGGTTCAATGAGAACCCTAATTGAATTAGTATATAAAGAAACCTTAGGCTAGGTTCCCAATATACCAAAACAATAAGCACTCAGTCTTTCTTAGCTGCTTCACAAGCCGCTACGTATTTGGCTTCAATCGTTGAGTCCGCGATGCATCCTTATTGATGCTTCGCCAGACTACAGCCCCTCTATTAAGAGTGAAAACTGACCCCGATGTTGATTTGCAAGAATCTCTATCAGTCTGAAAGTCAGAGTTCGTGTATCCTGTAAGGATCAGTTCCTTATCTCCATACATAAGCATGTAGTCCCTCGTCCTCCGAAGATACTTGAGGATCGTATTGACCGCCGCCTCTCTTTCGCTTATAGATCCATTTATACCCAATAGGTCTTACCCCATCAGGTGGATCAATAAGCTCCCAGACGTTATTGAAGTATAGAGACTCCATTTCCTAGTTCATGGCCTTAACTCATTCATCTTTGTCAACATCCTCTATTGCTTTCTTAAAAGACAACAGATCCTCGACCCCATCATTGAAATAACGTTTTGGACTTCAGTCAAACCCATGTAGCGATTCGGTGGGTTCATAACCCTCCCACTATGTCGAGTAAGTCTCAATTCTTGAGCTAGTTGACTAGATATACCGACCTCAACAACTCTTGTTGATCTATCAGCCTATTCAAAAACTCTTGTTAAACCCTCAGTAGTCTCAGTCTCACTAAAGATCTCACGCAAAACGAGCTTACTTCGTGGCTTATGATACCTTATGTTGTCTTTTTCCGAGAAGATAGAATTTGTAGAAACAAACACTTTATTCTCACTCGGATCAAAAAAGTATCCACCTCTCATTTTCTTGGGGTAGTCTACAAAGAGGCAAACATTCAAATGCGGTTCCAACTTCTTTGGGTTCGTCCAACACAACCGCTACACTGCATGCCCCAAACACAATGAACAGCCTCCACAGAACCTTGATAGTGTCGAGCTGAGTATGATGTTGGATCGATATGGCAACCCTAGAGGGGGGGTGAATATGGTTTCATTAAAATTTTTTACTAAATTAACCCAATTAAACTAATTAATACACTTTTTATAAAAAATAAGAAAAATTCAATTTATGCAACAAATAAGATGACAAAATGTGATAATTTAATTTTATCAAATTTTAGCAAATAAATAAGAATAAACTAAAACATACAATAAATTGCTTAAATTAATTTCAAAAATAAAAAGGAAAGAGTTAGAGAAGAAGACACCGTAATTTTTATAGTGGTTCGGTCAAACTCGACCTACTCCACTCCCCAAGCGCCTCTTGGGAATTTGAATAAAATCTTTCCGACTCTTTCCACGGATTAGAGCTCAACCGTTACACCACCGCTCCTTTTACGGGTTCAAAAGCAAACCCGATCCTTTCCACAATTTAGGATCAAACCGTTACAAATGGTGAAATTTTTGAAGAACACAATACAACTCTCACTAGAGTGGAATTACACATTTAAGCACTCAACAAGTTTATCCTCACAATATAATAACACTCTCTCAAGAATAAGATGAAAAGAAAAAAAAATGGGAAATTAGAGAGAGCAACAATGGAACTTTTGAGTTTTTGGAGGATTATGAAATTTAAAATTTGGAGAGAAAATTGGTTTATATAGAGATAGAAAAATTTTTAGAAACCACAATTAATTTGGACCATTGGATTTTGGAAAAGAAAAATCAATGGTGGAGATTTTAAACTAAACTAGTCGTTAGATACAAACAAAATATAATATTAAATTCTTTTTCTTTTGAAATTCATTTTCTTTTTAAAATTAATCCAAAAAAACAAAAAAACATACCATGTGTCAAAAACTAGCCGTTAGACACAAATATAAAATAATATTAAATTCATTTCCTTTTTAATTCATTTTCTTTTTAAATTCATTCTTTTTAAAGTCAATCCAAAGATAAAAACATACCATGTGTCAAAAACTAGCCGTTAGACACCAACATAAAATAATATTAAATTTTTTTCTTTTAAATTTCTTTTTAATTTCAATTTTTTATTTTAAATAAATCCAAAAATCAAAAGTCCATCATATGTTAATCTCTTAATAATCCACCATTCAACCAATATGTTGTCATATGTCTACATGCAAATGGTCTGGTTATGCCACGTCATCCACCACGGTATTTTCTCTATAGACTTGTTTCGGTCATATCGTCTTCGTTTTAACTCCGATTTGAGTGATTCAAGAGGTGTTAGAATCGTTGTTTCGAGCTCTACGCTATGAAAAAATTAAAACACTAAGATTTTCAGTAATTAAAAATTGAGTTTGTTATCATCAAAACATTGATTAATTAATTAATTTGAGATTAAGGGCCAAAAAGCCAACATATGACACCACCAAGAAGGCTACCTTGGTATTCTCGATGTGAGAATCCAGAGGGTGGGATCTGTGTGGACTTGGTTTGAGGCAGAAGACAGAGGAAACAACAATCGTGTTAACGATTGAGCAAGTGGGAGATGGCAGAACCTATCGTATAGGTCGAATAACTCAATCGTTTAGGAAAAGCTAAGCGATCGTCTAACAAAATTATGCGATCGTTTAGCTTATCGCTTAGCTGAGTGTTGTTCGCTTACAAACACTCCACGATAATTTACCTTATCCAAGTTGTCGTTTAGTAAAACCTATATTTTTAACAACTTCCGTGAAAATATTTTCGAGAGAGAAATATCAAATTCACAAAATCTCAAGCCTTTTCTTTTATTTTCTATCTAAAAATAGGAAAATTTTTTCCTTTTATCTCACGGTTACCATGAAACTACCAATAACCTCCCACTCAATTGGTTATTAGAGAAAAAGAGTTAATTATCCAATAATTAATATTATTATAAATATAAATGATAACCAACTTATCATACTATATTTATAACCTATAGTTTTAATATTTCATGTCATGAAATATATAAACCATAAATCTTTTTCTATTCCATGGCACTTAATGTAAATCTCATTTACATTAATCCTCCACTAGATGTATCTCATACATCATACCGATCATATCATATATAATCGAATTACCTCTTGTCAATTTGAACATTTCAAATCAACACCAAGAACTGATCCTCAACTGAATCCATTGAGCTACCAAGGGGACCTTATGGACCTATAGCTCGAAGCTCCAATGGTACGTGAATAACTGATTAAACTTTTTAGTCACGAGATCCACCATTCGTTTACTACTAAACACTCCATTAAAGACCGACAGCTGAACTCTCCTTACCACAGATATATTATGTGTCCATCTTAACCAATCAATAGTGCGACAACACTTCACAGATCGCTCATAAGTACAGCTCGGCCAATAATCATTATGTCTCTGTAGTTACGTCTAACTCCTTAAGTACCACTGATCCCTCTAATGAACATAAGTCATAGTCTTACTATGACTGAGTCCTCTCTTTCGAAAAGAAATTGTGGCCACTATGTTCAAGTCCCGAAATCAGCTTTTTCGGGAGAAATCTCTCTACTTATCCTTGCTTCGGGAAAGGAATGAATTTCATTTTGTGTATTGAGTTCCTAGCACCCAAATCAGACAAGTCCCCAAAAAGGTAGGCATGTTGAGTTGGCAATCTAGGCACTCTCACCCATGCTAATCAAAGGACCGCCCTCAAAGGCAGGAGTTCCCAAAACACTCAAAATTGAGGTCGTGTCACCTATGGTCGTTTAGGTGAGATGTAAGTCTCTAGTATCAACGACGTTATATATAGAGTCTAGTCATCTCGTAGTCCGGTCTTATACAAACTCTTTGTATAGGACACCCTCGCTCGTATGTCTCCACATGAATGGCCAGGATCTACCATTTGCAGTAGTTTATAACACTTGCAAACCTTTACAAAGTGGGTCGTATCCCTAGTGTCACTAGGATCAGGTATCCGACCTTAATCCTTATACTACAGACCTATTTAGGTTATCACTTAAGGCATGATTCACTTGTATATCACATATACATGCTTAAGTTTACATAAGATAACGATAGAGCTTTGTTTATTGGATATGAGTAGATACCAGAATGAAATAGCAGTTATTTTATTCATAAAATAATGTGTATCATTACAAATAACGAGACTCTGGGAGAATTAGGACACTAATCTCAACATTCTGAGCACTCACAGGGTTTTAAGTTTTATGATCTCATTTCTAGATCATTGTTTGAGATAGGAAATGTTAGATTCTTTAAGAATGTTGAGTTTGGGAGGAAGATAACACAAGGAAAGTTGTCTTTAAAGAGGAATTAGTTTCTTTTCCAAATGTGGTTATAGATGATGTTCAGGCTCCAATTCCTGACTTCATTATTGAACCAATTATAGATCAAGACAACATTGAAACCCCCATTGCTGAACGTGATGTTCAAACTTAACAACCTCAAGAAGTGCCACTAAGAAGATTTATTAGAGAGAGAAGAGTGCAATTCCAGATGATTATATTATGTTTTTTCAAGAACAAAAGTACAATTCCAGATGATTATATTGTGTTTCTTCAAGAACATTAGGATGATTTGGGCATAATGCAAGATATCCAATCAACTCTCAACAACCTCTACAAAGTTCTAACTCTCAAAAGTTAATAAATGCTATGGAAAAGGAAATTAAAATCCATGAAAGACAATGACATTTGGGAACTTGTCGAATTGCCATCAGAAGTGAAACCCATCGATTGTAATGGATATCATAAATACCATGAAGTGATAACCTCCTTTGGTTTTGAGGTGAATATAGTGGAAGATTGTGTATATCACAAGTTCAATGGGAGTAAATCAATCTTTCTGGTGTTATATGTCAATGACATACTCATAGCAAGTAATAACGTAGGTTTATTGCATGATACTAAGAGATTTCTCAAAAGGAATTTTGAGATGAAGGATCTTGGTGATGCTTCTTTTGTATTATGAATTGAAATACTACAATATCATTCTCAAGGTATTTTGAGATTGTCACAAAAGAACTACATTAAAAAGATTTTGAGTAGATTTGACATAAAAGATTGTGCACCAAGAGATACCTTAATTGCTAATGGTGATAAATTTCATTTAGGTCAATACCCCAAGACCACACTCGAGACTGAAGAGATACAAAAGGTTCCCTATGCATCGACTGTTGGAAGTCTAATGTACGCGTCCAAATATAGCGTTCATAGTTGGAGTGTTAGGCAGATATTTGAGCAACCTGAGAATGGATCATTGGAAAATAGCCAACGGGTTATGAGGTATTTACAGAGAATAAAAGATTATATACTCACTTATCAAAGATCAGAAGTTTTGGAGATCATTGGGTATTTTGATTCCGATTATGCTGGATGCCAAGGCACTTTGCGATTCACTTCAAGCTATATCTTCACGTCGGCTGGAGGAGTTGTATCCTGGAAAAGTGTTAAACAAACACTTATGGCTTCTTCTACCATGACTGCGGAGTTTATAGCATGTTATAAGGCATCCAATCATGGAATATGATTGCAAAATTTTGTCATTAAACTACGGATAGTGGTTGGCATAGAAAGACCACTAAAATTATTCTGTGACAATAAGTCGGTAGTAATATATTCCAATAACAACATAAGCAATACGAAGTCAAAGTATGTAGACGTGAAGTTTCTAATTGTTAAAGAGTTCAGAACGACGAAGGCCACCTTGATTCCGTGTCAATACATGAGATGGACTAGATTGAACTAAAGAGAAATTCTAATATTGAAATAACCTGTTTATGCGCACTTAAGGTTTATGTGATTTAATTATATTAAGTACATAGACATTGCCCAAGTGGAAGATTGTTAGATATATTTAAATAATAATATATGTAATTAAAGTATAGGCTAGGTATGTAGATTAATAATTTATCACATTGAGTTTTTTTATTAGATTGAGCCATATTATGTGATCTAATTAATTAATGCCCTAGATTCCTAATAGAGTATGAACTTAATGGATAGAAGTTCATTCCTAGATAATTGGGGTTTAATGGGAACCATAATTGAACTAGTATATAAAGAGACCTTAGGCTAAGTTCTCAATATACTAAAACAATAAACACTCAGTCTTTCTTGAATCTCATCTAGAGAGAGATCCCACTAAGGGCATTCGAAGTTTTGGTTGAGGAAGACTATAGTCATGTTAAAGTCATCGTCATCTCGAAGCTATTATCAATCACAATGGAATCCTGTATGTTATTTATTCTTGATAATTTGGCATGAATGATCATAGGGTTTATCTATTTAATATAGATATAGAATATTTATGCTAACATATCCCATAGGACCTGAAGTTTTGATTTTATACCTTTTCTAAAATAAAATTGAAAGTTAGATTCGATATATGTCAAGAATCTAATAAACACAAACTTAAAAATTTATGAATTGATTAGACTCCAACTTAAAAGTTCAAACTTTAAACTCAGTAATGCAACCTTATATTTATGGTTATTTAAAATGTACCAAGAATGAGTTTCTTTTGATATTATTAAATTGTTTCATATTCTAAAAAGGAAAATTCTTATAAATAGAAAATTTCATAAAATATTTATATTTTATAGCAAAAAATTCTAAAAGTGTTTATACTTTTTGAACTTTTTGCTATAAGTTGAAAATATTTTTAAATATTTTTTATATTTAAAAAGACCATTCTAAAAATGCATTTATATGTGTAAAATGCAACATGAAAATGAATTTCAAATTCGTTTCCATTTTAAATGTTTTGTTTTTTTTAATACTTTGAAAAATGCATGTAGATGTGCAAAATTAAATATTGAATTGATTTTAAATAATGAAATATATGTTTTGAAAGGATTTTAAACATCATAAAAGTGATTTTAAATTCTTAATCCATTTCATAATCACTTCCAAACATGCCTTCATAATATAAATCAACTAAATACACGTTGATTCAAATTTCCATTGATTTACAAAAAAACTTAACAACACAATGGCGAGATTTGTGTGGGTGTACATCCTATTTTAGTTGCCCTACGTTTAACTTTTTCCTGTTTTGATTTATGTACTTTCAAAACATCGAACTTATCCATTGCAGTACGAACCAACCCATCACCGCGTGGAGCAACTATCGTAGCTTAGTCCAACTTATGTCCATTAAAATTCATCCTCTCCAACTTGAAGAAACAAAAGATTTTTTGGGTCTCGTTTGGCAACCATTTTGTTTTTTTGTTTTTTAGAATTAAGTCTATGGACACTATTTCTACCTCCAAATTTCTTACTTTGTTGTCTATTTTTTACCAATATTTAAAAAACCAAGCCAAATTTTGTGAACTAAAAAAAATAGCTTTGAAAAAGCTGTTTTTGTTTTTTGAATTTAGCTAAGAATTTAATCATTGTACTCTAAAAAAATGCAAATCATGATAAAAAAAAATATGGATGAAATAGACTTAATTTTAAAAGACAAGAACAAGAAAAATTAAATAGTTACCAAAGGGAGCCTTAGAGATTGAATCTAAAATCATACATTCTAGACTTGGCCTTTAGTGGTGGAGGAAGAAGCCCCATTTTTTGAAAGAAGACCCAAAAATAAATTCACTCCTTGAACTTAGCCGCAAATGAAAGCAAAACAGATCATTCTAAATAATAATTCTTTACTTTTTTCAATTAATTTTTATAATTTATTTCTCAAATAATCAAATTCAATTAATATGTCATTACATCTACGTCACTACATAACGGTCGAATTAGTGTTTAAGTTAAAGGTTAAGTCAATGACTATTTAGAATCGTTTGGCAAATCCGACGGACTAAAGTATTTATTTTTAAAGTGCAGGGACCAATTCCAAATCTCATATACCAAAAATACATTTTACCCTTAAATATATAAGAACCAAAAATGTCTGATTTAAAAGTGAGATTAGAATTTCATAACCCAAAATATATTAATAAAAATCAATTTGAATTTGTTACAATAACAAAAATAGACACAAATTAAAAAAATATATATTTAAATTGATAAATTAATAGGAAAAAAAGTTGGGTGCATCCATCTAATAAAAATGTATCATGTGACAAAAAAAATTATATTGATCTTTTTTGCTATAATAAAAAAAAAGAAAAAGAAAAAGAAAACATTGGATAGGTTACACCTAATCATTGCCAAATTAATATTTATATTTTTTAAACCAATTAAAATGTATTTTTATTTATATTATATTTATATTAGTGACTTTTTGTTGTTTTAATATTTTATGTTTTGAGGATTTATTGTACAATATAATGAGAATGTTGATTTGCCATTCATGTCAACAACGAGTCTATAAAAATATAAAAATTTAATATCATGATATAATTTTTTTTAATACAAGACCTATGAAGATGATAAATTAAATTCTTCCGTGTTCAGAGAGAAAAATCATGTTTACTGTTGAGCTAAACTCTAACTTTGCTAATGATATATACACTTTGTTTTGGGATAGAGGAATAAAAAGATAAGCCTAGAAGATGTTATAAAAAAATAATAAAATATGGACCGCGTAACAAAAATTATATACAAAAAATAAAGAAAGTAATTAAAAAAAAAAAAAAAAGAAAGAAAGAAAGAAAGGTGCTGAAGAAAATGCAAGTCTCACGTGTACGTGTTTCCCTCCACACAAAAATGGGCCTTACTTTATTTGGAACTTCTCTTTCTCTCTCTCATCCCTTCAAAAAAGATAATAAAACAAAACAAAATAAATCAAGGACGGTTTTTAAATATAGAAAAATAAATCAAGATATAGCAAAATTTTATAATTATTAATGATAAATGCTGAAAGAGTGATATAGAAGTCTATCATTGATCGTTCTAAAATTTTGCTATATCTTATTAATATTTTCAACAGTTTTATCATTTGAAATAATTTTCCATAAATAAATCAACTCTCTATTAAAATATTAAACGAAAAATTTCCACATATACAAAAAAATGTTAAAACTATTTATAAAAATAGCAAAAAGATATTGATACACTTTTATCTGCATCTATCATGATATACTTCTATCTTTTTACATCACTGATACATTTCTATCAATTTTTATCAAATACGATTAAAATTTTGCTACCTTATGTAAACAATTTACTATATTTTTTTATTTTGAAAATCCTCCATATTAAAATTAAATGAAAAGAAAAGGTCTCCTCTCTCAAAGTTTACTTTTTCACTTTTTTTTATTATCACAGGCATCATAGGGAAAGGACCACTTCATTTTTCACATTCATAATTAAAAATCTTCAATCCCTTCACCCTTGTTGGTGTTTAAATATGTCAATTATGAAATATAAACAAATGGGTTAGTTGAATTTTTTTTTTATTACCAAAAAGTGTTGACATTTATGACATGTTGATTTTCGAGATAAAATTCGTTTGGCTGTCTCTGTAACGGCATTTTGAGTGACATTTAAGATTTTGACTATTGAGGCCAATTTCACATTTCTTCAAGAAAAGTTTAAGAATCTTATACATCATTTACGTGAATCGTTACAATGTTTATCTATTACATGACTAATATATCCTATGACTCATAATTAATTGGATTTTCTTTTATATAAGTTTAATCAAATAAAGGAGAAGTTAAGAATACATAAGTGAGATTAAGTATATTTTTACCCGTCTATTTAATTTAAACAAAATTAGAATTGGTGGTGATTTTAACATGGTGTCATAGTAAATTAATCTTTGATTCAAATCTATATAATCAATTTTAAAATGATAATTAATGTGTTATCTAATGAATTATGTTGAGTTGACTATCAATTTTGTTTCTCATTTCATATAGTCCAATATAAGGTAATAAATGAGAGGGAACAAGATACCCAAACTAAAATTAAATATATATTTTTGAGGTAATAAATGAATAATGGAATATGTAAATTATGAGTGCAAAGAATTTAAAATTGATTCTAAATGGATTGTTTTAGAATCCCATAAAAACAAAATGCCTAATCCATATTCTCTTTTACTTTCATTTTTAAGGAAGAGTGCGATCAGATTCTATTCCAAAATCTGATCATATTCAGATCATTAAAAAAAATGTGAACAATTATAGTGCTAAAAAAAAAGCTTCTTTCATACATCATTGAATGTAAGAAAGAAAAAGAAAGTAAAAAAGGGAAAAAAAAGAGAAGAAGAATGAGATTTCTTCTCCATTTTGTAAGCCTTTGAATGAGACATTACAATGATAAAACACTACCACTTTTACAATATGATATTGATGAGCACTTTCCTCTATATATATATATATATATATTAAATACTAGTTAGTCTTTGTACTTTTGGTTTTAGTTTATTTTAACCTTTTTTCAATAAGATACACGAGATAAAGTAGGATCAATAAATGTATTGGGATATCTCAACTAGGTTGACACATGATCACACCTCGAGTCCAAAAGGATGCATTAATAAAAAAAGAGACAAGTACACAGAGGAAAGTCTTCCAATTAAGTGCTATATTAGTTTTAATATCTATACTTTCAAAATGTTCTTTTTGGTCATTATACATTTTATTTTGGTTCATTTTGGTCTTTGTACTTTCAAAAGGTTCATTTTGGTCATTGTAGTCTAAAAAAGTGATCATTTTGGTCTCTTCATTTTTATTTTTATTTTATTTTCAAGGGATCAAAATGAATACTTTTTTTAAAATTGAAGGACTAAAATGAATCAACATTGTAAGTGCAATGATCAAAATGAATATTTTCAAAGTATAGGGACCAAAATGAGCCAAAGTTAAAAGTGTAAGGACCAAAATGAATATTTTAAAAGTATAGAGATCAAAATAAACCAAAATCAAAATCAAAAGTATAGGGATCAAAGTGGTATTTAAACCTATATATTTATATAGAAAAAAAAATAAATTTTAGTATTTGAAGTTTGATTTAAATTACATTTAAGTTTTTACAATTTTATCCTTGAAATTTATTTTGGATAATATTTAGATCTGGTACTCTATCATTTTTATTTTATTTTTTTGTTAATTACTAAAAAAAAAAGAAGCTAATGTGACATTTTTTTTATTAACTATTAATAATTAACAGAAAAAATGACGTAAGGATTTAGGGGGCTATAAAAATCACACCCATATTTTAATTACATTTTCAATAATTTGATCTTTTAAATTATAATTTATTCTTTTGAGTAGTGAAGCCGACATCCAAATCCTAGATTCAAGCTCTCAACTTAATTTTGCCGCCAAAGGTGAAACATATTGTTTTTCTTTTTCCCTAAATATATTAAGTTTTCTATTAAGTTGTTCAAGAAAATGTTAAAATTTATTGATATATAATGAATATGTTATAAATTATTATTTTATTAACATATTTGGATAAATAGACGTGTTTAATATTAGACATCTATAGTGTGAAATAAATTAATTTTATTGATAGATAGGTCGGTCGATGATGGAAGGATTTCATGTGTAAAAGGTATCTTAGTGTATGGGTAAAAAGTAAAGTGTGTAAAAGAATCCAATCATAGTTAATTGAAAGTTAACAGGAAAAATTAAAAAAGATATATAGGTAAAAATTATGGTTTTTTTTAAATATAAAAAAAAAAAATCAAAATATTTACGAAATATAGCAAAATTTTAAAACTATCAACGTCTATCATTGATAGTTCTAAAATTTTATTATATTTTGTAAATATTTTCAATAGTTTTATCATTTGAAATAATTTTCTTAAAAATTAAGATGCGTACAAGTCTAGATCAAATAAAAATTAAATTCAAAATTAAAGAGTAAAAGTATAATATTTTAAAAAGTAGAAATAAAGTAAAAACTAAATTTGAAACTCTAGTAAAAATATAACATTTTTTAACTTATAGACTATATAGAAACTAATTCAAAATTTTTAAAAAATGAAAAATGAATAAAATAAAAAAAAATATTAGTTAAAGTTAGAGTTGTTTTTAAATATAAGAAAATGAGCCAACTTATTTATAGGTATAAGAAAATGTCATTGGATAGATAGTGATAGACATCTATAAGCGTAGGATATTAGATAATGACACTTTGTTATATTTAATTGGCATAGGTCCCCATACTTTCGACCTCGACATCAAATGTTCGATTCCCTCACCCCGCACTTTAATTACAATACCTTTATATATAAAAAAAAATATATATTTCCAATAGTTTTTCTATCTAAAACATTTATCCTTGAAATTACTTTGAATACAAATATATAAATTAGGCTTTAAAAATTAACACCATTGAGATAGGATCAACTTTTTCAAAAAAGTCAATATGATGTGGGATGAAATATTTTTCTCACATCCTTTTGAAAATGCTTTATGAATTTTATATATTCCCTCCCCTTTTTGCCTAGTCTTGGACAAAGGTAGGTGATGGAGTTTATACTTTGAAATTCTCATCTTCTCATTATTAATTTTAGAGGTCCCTAATTATTATCCCATTTTAAACAATACACTCCTAACCTTAATATTTCACTATGGTAACTATTTAATAAAATATAAGTTTAAAAACTACTTTTGATCATTTGGGCTATGTAATTTTAATATGTTCATGTTGACTTCTATACTTTTAATTTTGGTTTATTTTGGTTCTTGTACTTTCAAAATGTTCGTTTTGGTCATTATTTTTTCAGCTTTACTTCATTTTGGTCATTAAACTCTCAAAATGTGACAATTTTGATCCCTTAAAAATGAAAATTAAGAAACAAAAATAGCTAGTTTTTAAAGTATAAGGATAAAAATGAACATTTTGAAAATATATGGACTAAAATAATATTTATACCTAAAATATATTTCAAATCAATTTCCATTTGTTTGCAACGATTAAAATGTTTGGGACATATTTGTAGATTGAAGGGTTTGACATCAATATTAAAAATTAATTAATATCTTCGATACTTTTATAAATACTCATAAAACATAACACTTAAAAGTAAATTTTTGAAAACAAAACTATTAAACAAAAATAAAATTATGAAAGTTATTTTTTTTTAATTTTCAAAATTTCACTTATTTTTTTGAAACATTATAAGAAAGTACATGACAAAATAAAAAAAAAAAATATTTGTGGGTTAAAGTAGTATCTAAAAACTTTTTTTAAAAAAAAAAAAACCAAAATTAAAAAAAATAAAAGATCCTGATGGTTAATAATTTGGTTTTTAATTTTAAAAAATTAAACCTATAAACATCTGTTCAACGTGTAAATTTTTTGTAGAGTTACTTTTTTTTATCAATGTTTTGAAAAAACAAACCAAATTTTGAAAACTAAAAGAAGTAGTTTTTTGTTTTAGAATTGACTGAGAATTTGACTATTTTACTTGGGAAAAGATGAAAATCATTATAAACAATTGAGAGAAAATAAGTTGATTTTCAAAAACAAAACAAAAAAATGATTATCAAATAAGATCTCAACGATATCAAATAAAACTAGAATTTAGCTAAGAATCTAAATGCGATTAGAAAACCTAAAACCATGGTTAAAAAAATGGAATAAAAACAAAACAATTAAAATTTTCAAGAAATATAAAATAAAATAAAAATGATGATTCAATTTTATTTATTAATTAAATTTCTAAATTTTGACCATTTTTATTTAAATTTGGACCTCAACATTTTTATGGATACAAGAAAAAGAAAACTTATGAAAGAAGGTAAGGATAAAGTTGTATTTTAAAGGGAAGAGATAATTGATTGGGAGATGTGGAGGTTTATTATTAAAATAAATATAAATATAAATAAATAAATAAAAGTAGTTGGGTGGGTCAGTTAAGCAAAGGCGCTTGGCTTTTTATGAAAGACGGCTGCGTTAAAAAAAAAAATAATAATAATAAAATTGAAAAATAAAATTCACGAGGGGGAGGGGGTGAAAGGAATCAGATGCGGCATGAATCCGGTGCGCACGGGTTCCGAAACGGTGACGTCAGAGCATATTTTCATTTTTAATTTTGAATTCATTATTATTTAATTTTTATCTTCTCAGCCGATATTCTGATGCCTTATCCCATGAAAACAACAGCGTCTTCTTCCAGTCTCTTCAAATATCTTATTTTGTTAAATCGAAGCATATGCACAACTAAGGTTTTAAATGGTTAATGTCGATTTTATTACAAAAAAATTTGATGTGAATATTGATAAATATCGATTTTAGTCATATTTCTGAAAAGTTTATAAAAATAAAAAAAATTAATTAGTAAAAAAACATTTTATGACTTTCAAATAAATTAATACGTATAAATTTATACTCTATTTATATTAGTGACATTTTGATCATTATCTTTTCTGTTTCGTGTATTTTTTACGATATAATGTAAATATTTGACTCACATTTTATATCGATAACGAATCCATGAAAACATGAAAATAGCGACATTTCAACAGAAATAAGTGGTAATCAAGATTTTTAATTTCGATCACTATATCAATATTTCTATGTATGGGTAATTTTGGATCAGAGGGCAAAAATCTGTTTTGATATGAAATACCTAAGTCAATAGCCAAAAGGAAAGACAACAAGAATTAAGAAAGATTCAAGAAAGAAATGTGGTATAGGTTGAGCCCATACCACCTACTTGACCTCGGCTTGGGCCGAGCAAAACAGGGCCTAAAGAAACTCTAGGGTTTCGAAAGATCTTGGAGCCTTAAGGAGATTCTGATTTCAAATAAGATTGGTGAGCGAGAAAACTGTAAATAGGTCGTAAGAGGACCAGAGAAGGTAACTTGAAAGTTCTGATTTCTTTTCTACACTATAATTATCATACTGATTTAGCTATCAAAGTTCTTTTTCCATGTTTTGTAGGTCATCTTTTCTTCAAATTACAAATTTATCGTTGTTATCATATGGAAATCAAGGTGATTTTCCCTGTCCAAAATTCTGCATCAATAATTTCTATCTATGTTTATCTATATTGACATTTTTATTATAACAAAAATTTTAATATGAACTTTTAATATTTATATAACATTTTGGTTGACATCTACATCTCTATTCATATTCCTATTAACAATTGAACCCTTGATGATAATACATCAATCATTATTTCAAAGATCGATGATTTAATCTCTACTTTAAAAATATTATTTTCATAATATATTATTATATTAATTATACTATGGATTATATACTTATTTTCATAATAATAACAATTTCTATTATAACTGATTAATATCAATAAATTATCACCGATGTGGATCTAATATTAATAAAAATTGAAACTTATTTAAAAAGAAAGAAATGTGTATTTATCTATTTCAATACTTTCTATTATTTTTTAATATTTATATAATAAATGTTTCCATCAACATTTGCACAAAATTGAAAACTCGATATTTTCGACAACAAACATTTGAAATTTAAGTAATAATGCATCAATTATATGATCATTATTCTATAGAATAAATACCTATTAATAGTTTGATTTTTAGGTGATCTTTTGTTTAGCTTTTAATCTTTATATATTTTAAAATTTACTTTTTATATATTCAAATGGAAAATTGCCCGTTTTGACCCAAAAAAATTTTTCCCATTCAAAATAACCTCATCTTTAAAATCTACTATTTTTTAATCATTTTCCAATGTTTCAGACTTTAAGTGGGGACCCACCATGTAAGAAGACAGTTTTACCCCTGAATAAATGATCATTCAATTGCTTCGAATATGAAAATACCTAACTTACCTAACTCACATATCTTAAAATAGAAACTTCAATTTTCAGTTTTACATTTTGTTTTCAATAATAGAATACTTTACGTGAGGTGAGGGTCCCAACTTTAGAGGAATAATCTTTTCTAGAGGGTCAGTATGTTGAAAAGTAGTTTTTTTTACCCCCTTTTCAGAAAGTCATGAAAATGGAGCCAAAAAATTACCTTTTAAAGAAAGTTTTCAATAAGCAATGAAATTCTTACTTCTTTTTTACTTGTATACGTTATAAAGGAGTATTGTTGCATTTTAGGAGAAAAAGTGGAGAGAAAATTGAAAAATTAAAGTACTGGAAGATGAAAAGTCTCGTAAAGTTGTCTTCCTTGTGAAGATGACTTTGTCCAACTTTTGTCTCATGCAATTGAACCAATCGAGCTATCTCGTGAAGTTGACCAGGTCAACTTTCTCGTGAAGTGACCAAGTTAACTTTCTAAGTCTGACCAGGTCAACTCTCTCCTAAGTTCTTTTTTTTTAAAAAAAAATATTTATGTATACATTTTCTTCTAGCCAGTAAGTTTTATTTTCACTTGCAGAATGCCTTGCATGTTTGTCTGCTACGGTGGTATTTGGAATGAGGATGAATGAGAATATGCAAGTGGTAATGTAGGGGATTTTGATGTAAGAGGTGACATTTGCTTTTAAGAATTTGTTGGATTTGTATAATCTAAGTGGGATTGACCCAAAAAACCACGATCTCACCCTAAGATATCTATACAATTTTGGATCCAGGGTTCCTACGTATTTGATACAAAATGATCAATAACTTAGGTTCCTTTTAAATGGTGAAGATGTATGTAGGCCTCTATCTATTTATCAATGAAATCCAAACCTATATATGGCGACAATTACTTAAAAAATCCCAGTTGCTCATACCAACCAAGCTTTCCATATAATTTAGTCCAAGAATTTCCATCCCCTTATTTTCCTATACAACCTTCCTTCGAACAAAATTATCCATCAGACTATGCTACATCACTAACCCCTTTAGATGATAATGTTGCCCCATATAACCTATCTAATGACAGTTTCTTTGTTTATCCATACAATCCCCAAGATAATGGTTCATCCTCCTCAATATACAGTGAGGAGGATATTGGTTGTGCAGACGGGGGGTTTGGGCGTAATGTAAGTGAGGAGAATGACATAGAAGATGAAAATATATGTGTTGAAGGGGTTTTTGAGCATGGTGTAGGAGAGGAGAACGTGAATGCAGAGGAGAACATAGTTGAAGACAATTCATACTACGAATGGGAATTACCAGAGAAATTGGATGATGAGTCTTATGATTTGACTGAAGAGGATGACAACGACGTTTGAATGAAGGGTAAGTGTAGCAATCGTCAATGCGAAGATACCAACCTGTACGTGGGAAATACTCATGTGGAACCTCTGAGTGCATGTCCTTAAGTGGCAATGATTGTGTAAGGTCATATGTTTGAGAGCGAGGACATTGATATTAAGGTAGAGAAGATATATCTCTCAGAGGGAGAACTTTCATTTACATTGTCCCTCTTCACCATACGCCGAAATTTCGAACATAGGGTTGACAAATCCACGAAATCACTACTGGTTGTTAAGTGTAGACATGTTGTTTGTCATTGAAGGATTGGGCTTGAAAGCTTAAGGATTTAGAGTTGTTCAAAATAACAAGGTATCAAGATGTCCATACATACTCACAACATTAATGGATCACGACCACCATCAAGCTAGAATCAAGTTAGTTGGTCATCTGATTAAGTCCAAGTTCACGAACGTTGGTAAGATGTATAGGCCAAAGGATATCATGCAGGATATGCGGGAGGGATATGGTGTTAATATTAGTTCTATGAAACCTTAGCGGTCTAGAGAAGAGGCTTTAGTAATGGTCCGAGGAAGGCCAAAGGAGTTTTTTGGCCAGTTATATGCTTATGGTGACGCTTTAAATATAACGAACCTTGACATTATTTACAAATTGAAGCTTCAGGATGATAGATACTTTCATGGCTTTGGGTTCGCCAATACGAGGCTTCTTGAACTACATTTGGCGTGTTTTGGTTATTAACTGGACACATTTACGGGGTAAGTTTAAGAGTGTCAAGTTAAGCGCAAATTCGATGGATGGGAATGGTCAAATATATCCAGTTGCATTTTTCATTGTGGATGGTGAAACAAATGATGCTTGGATATGATTTTATGAGCAGGTTAAGGAGGCGGTTGGTGCTATATCTGAACTTGTCATTGTATTGGATCGTAAAGCAAGCATTGACAAAGCAATCAGTACATTCTACCTTCCATTGTTTATGTATTCATCATATACTCTAAACCTACTCAAGCATTTCGAAAAAAAAAAACTCCCTTCCCTAATTTCTTCCTAAGTGAAAAATCACCCCGTGAGACTACTTTTCAAGTACATTAGGCCAAAATTATCCCAATCAGAAGAGTGGGCCAATACTTGGAGGAGATTACATTTAAAAAATGGGTCAAGACATTTCTATGTACACGAAGGTTCGATCATATGACTAAAAATGCGGCTGAAAGTTTGAACGTTGTATTGAAGGACACTCGAACATTGCCAATAACTAAATTTCTTGATCACATAAGGGGTCTGTTGCAAGACTAGTTTTATCAGCAAAGAACCTACATATTGAGTCGTCAAATGATGTTTTCAGATTACGCGGAGGCAAAAATGGCGACGACAGAGTATAGATCTAGAAGGCATTTTGTGAGGTCGATTGATCAACACATCTTTGAAGTCGTTGATAATCACCTTAGTGGAGTTGTTGATTTGAATGCGCGTATGTGTACGTGCAATGATTTCGAGTATTATGACATTTCATGCCCCCATACGATTGTAGCAGCCCATTACTAGAACATTGATCCATATACACTTTGCTTCTCTTGTTACAACATTCAGGCTATTTACAGATCATATTCAGAACCTATTTTCCCTGTAGGCCCTATTTCAGAATGGTCTCGAGAGGATGATTATGAAGACATCCAGATATTGCCACCAATGCATATCGCTCAAGTTGGCCGCTGCCAAGAGATAAGAATACTGTATGCAGAAGAGGTCACTCAAATTCACAAATGTACTAGGTGCGGTATGCGTGGCCACAATCGAGTAACTTACTGACAACCATTGACAACGACGTGAATCCAATTTATGTTAAATTTTGATTGGGTTATTTTACAGTGTAACATCTTGTAATTAAACTAACATGACCGTGAAATATTTAATTATCTCTAGTGAAGTATCAAAAGAAAGTGTAAAAAACAAGCATCGTTGAAGATAAACAAATGCACTAATAAATAGCTTTGTTCATGTATATTTGTACAACAAACTGACGTTTGAAGAAATTCATATTTGATTGGATCAAAGTGGACATATCACACCCAGTTACAACATACTCAAACATCTTAGCACAAAATATACCACAATCTCTGCCAATGAACTCAACTTCACGAGAGACAGAAGTCAGTCTTCTGTCTCTCGTGAACTACTTCAACAAGTCTGCGTGTAAGATATCCAACATCCGATGTTCATACAGCAGTATCCACAACTCCTTTCCGCACTCCGTAGCAAGAAATTATATATTCCGTTAAGGACAGCCCCTCACGTAAATTGCTTTGAATGGGGAAATCAATTATTTGTCCTTGTGGATCTGAAATTAATCCTCTCATACCTACTAATTGGTGTATCAACTTGATGAATTAATTTCAAGCTCATCAATTCAAATCCTGGATTTTCGAATTGAGAGATCAAGAATTCTCACTATTTCTTAGATTTATGGACTGGTCAAAATCTGAGGTTCTTATTGTTCATTCACTGACTTCTGTATCTCGTGAAGTTGAGTTCAATTTTGCCTTTTGTCTCGTGAAGTAACTTCACGAGACAAACTTACAACATTACGAGACAAATGAAAAAGAGCTTTCGAGCTATTTTAAAAATATCCCACTGTTGTGAATACTTCACAAGACAAATATTCGCAACAACTTCATGAGATATTTGTCTTGTGAAGTTCAATACACCCAAAAAAATGCCAAATCAAACCCAGACAAACATATAACCCTTACTTCATATATTTTACAGGTTCTTTTAAGTTCGTTAAAGTTCAAAGGATGATAAAAAAAAAAGGGTTTTGTGTTTTTCACTACACATTCCTACTAAAAATCACACACACTCTCGCTATAAACAATAGAATCGATACATTTAGAAAGAAAACAAATGGAAAAGGTACCTTTTGTCAAAATACAAATGGGGCGAAGGGGTAACGGAAGACAAAAAGATTGGTCTTTTTTATGGAGGTAGGGGAGTCTTTGCGAGAAGAGAGTCCAACAATGGTAAAGACAATTCAATGAGAAGAAGAAGAATAAACCCTAACTTCCACGAGAAGATGAAGAGATGTCCAGGGGAAGATGAGATTTGATTTAACTTTTTGAAATAACCATTTATTCAGGGGTAAAACTATCTTTTTACGTGGTGGGTCCCCCCACCTAAAGTCTAAAACGTTGGAAAAGGGGTTTAAAAGAAGTAGATTTTAAAGACGAGGTTACTTTTGAATGGGAAAAAAATTTTTGGGTCAAAACTGACAATTTCTCTCAATCTTTAATAGGTCATCATAATATTTGAGTAGATGTCTTTACCGTTGAAAACCATAGTTTAGTGGTTTTACATTTGATTGCTTTTCATTTTGTTTGCGTAGTTTCCACTTTTATTTGCTTCTTATTTACCACATTTTTTCAAATCAACCTACCTTTATTCAATAGATATGTCCTTTTGGTGATAAAATACATAAAATTACCATCTATTTTGAAATTAAAAAAAAAACACATTCTTTAAGATATTTATAATATTGACGAGAAGTTGTTTGAGTAGAATCGAATGAGAGAGCAAGAAAAAATGACCATTTTATTTTCAAATGACAACCAAACCTTTTATCTTTGAAAATCAAAGACTTTTTATAATTTTCCAAACAAGTTTTATCTATGAATTTTCAATAAAACTTTAAACCAAACAACCTCACGATTTCTATGTAAAAAGTACAATTTTTAGTCTCCAATGCTTAACCTTTAGTTTGAATTTGACTTTTATAAGACAGTTAAAGTTTGATTTAAACCTAATCAAAACCTCTATTGCTACTAATTAAAGAGTACAAGTTACTTGTGAATAATAAACCCTATTTTCAAACATATGAAAAACATGAAATATAATTTATGCTTCACATGGTCAATATTTTTGTTATTGAATTTAAAACAAACTTTTGTAATCAATATTATAGATCTTAATTTTTCTTGAATTTCAAATTTTGTATTCAATTGTAACCATCCCTATAGTTTACTAATTTAAACTATAATAATTCTTATAATAAATGTGAGGAGTTGTACATTTTTCTTTCTTTCTTTCTTTCTTTCTTTTTTTCAAAGGTATTATGACTAAAGTGAGGTGAGGGAATCAAACCTCTAATCTCGAAGTCGATAGTTCAAACACTATACCAATTGAGCTACGCTCATATTGGCGAGTTGTACATTTTTCCAAACATGCCATTTACTTGAGATTAATTGCAACAATTTCATAAGTCGGTCAATTTGAGCATAATTCTATTTGGATCAACAAATTTCATGAGTTGAGATTGGTATTGGAAAAAGCCTCCTGCTTCTATCACAAAAATAAACAAAAAAAATAAAAATAAAAAATCAATTAAAAATAATAAAATTAGAAAACACAAGAATTAATGTGGAAAAACTCCAAATTGAAGAATGAACCATAGACCATAAAAGATTTCACTATATGATTTTTCTAATCAAAATAATATTTTTTTTCTCTCAATCCTAATTACAAGAGCATACTCTCAAACTATAGAATACATAGAGAGAATTTAACTCGAGTTAATACATCTAAATTTAAAGTGTTTTCTAATCGAGATGATTTGAAACAAACGACATAAACTTCTTTTATAGTGTTTGGATCCCATGACTTTCATGAACTTTTCTGATATATAATAGCTGCATTTCTAACATTTTACTAAAATCCAACCGTTGGATCATTTATCTTAGGAAAAAGTAATTGATGCCTTACACAACTCAGTTGTGTTGAACTAGATACACATAACTTTAAGTAGTTATTAAATATATGTACATTCTCATTAGGCATTGCTCTCATTTGACCATTAAAACATAACACAATTAATTAAGACATAAAGAATTATTCTAAACTAAAAAAAAAAAACTAAAATAATGTTTAAGAAAAAAATAGAAACCTTAATCTACATAAATATAGAATTTGATTATTTATAAACAATCATACCTTAAGCTATGAAGTATGACCTTTTATAAATAATTAAATTCAATTATATATTATTTAAAAAAACAATCATACTTTAATCTAAAAATAGAAACCTACATAAATTTGCATAAATGAATTCGATTATTAAATCAAATAAACAAAACAATTCATGGTTAAATTAAAATCTTAAGCTACATATAATAATTATATTGTAAAAGAAAAATAGTAATAAATAAAGTTTTTCTCGTAAGTTGAGTATCTTTGTCCATGTCCCTACCACTTTCCAAAACAGAATTTCATGGGCCTTTTTTTTTAAAAAAAAAAAAAAATTTCCAAAGGGAAAAAATAGTTTTTTAAAAAAATTATTCAATGCTGAAAATGGGTTCCGCTAAGTTAACAGCGCCGTGACTGTTCCCAAAATATCGCCCCAAAATAGCAAAGCTTTGTCTCGATCTTCGTTATAATGTAATTAAAGAAAGCAAAGAAAAAAAGAAAAACAGAGGAAATCAATGGCGTCTTCTGTAAAGGCAAAAGCAAATCCTAAAGGCCGCGACTGAGGAATGCCCGATTTGCCCTCTTTATCTCTCTTTCTCTCTCTCTATCCGTACAATCTCTCTCATTCCAAAACAAGATTGATTTACAAATCCAATCTTATTTTCCTTTCCTTTCTTCTTCCTCCTTTTCGTTTTTTTCTTCCATTTACTTCTTCTTTGACCGCTGATTCTTCAGTTCTTTCCTTCGTCTAATCTCTTCTCATATACTCTGTCTTTTCACTTCCATGGCTTCTCATTACTTACTTCTCTTGTGGGTAGGTTTTCCATTATCCTTCTGGATTGTGCGTTTTTAATCCCTTTCTTCCTGTGGCTTCTTCTATAAGATCTTATCTCCACTCTGCTTACAAATTAAGCTGATGACATGACCCATTTCGTTGGTTCTTGAAAGTGTGAGAGGATTTTCCTTGATTTTCTAAAGGTGGGATTAAGAGGGTTCTCGTTTTTTTCCCCTTAAAAAGCTTGTACTACTCTGAACTTCCCCTTTTTGCCAGTGTTCTGAAAAAGGGGGATTGGATTGGGGGGTTTTGCTCTGTTTTATTGATGGGTTCGAATACCCACCAGAGTTTTCAGCAACCCAATTCGGCGTTGCTTCGATTTCGCTCTGCTCCCAGTTCTTTGTTTGCAGATTTCGCTCAGGGGATTGATTCTAAGCGCTCGAATCCCTTCGAGGGCTCTGAATCAGAGCGGTTAGTTTCTAGATTTGGGAGTCGTGGTGGCGGTGGTAATAGTAATGATTCGGAATCTCCGGTGGCCGGAAACTACACTTCTGGTCTGCCGCCGCATTATCCCCGGCTGAACTCCGCCGTCAACTGTTCCTCCTCCTCTTCCTCTTCTTGTTCTTCTTCTTCCTCCTCAATGTGTAGCTCACTTGGTTTTTTAGGTCCTAATCTTGTTCGTCAGAGTAGCTCTCCTGCTGGGGTTTTCTCTCAACTCAATCAAAATGGTGAATGTTTCTCTCTCTTGTTCTGTTTTACTTTTTCTACATTACTTTGAGAAATTCTAAGTTGCATTAATGGCATAAGTCAACGTTTCCTGTGGATTTTTTTTCATTCCATTTCATGTTTAATCTGATAGATGAGCTCATCCAATATACTGATGTAGAATTTTTGAGTTTTCTATTGCTTCTTGTTGATGTGATTTGATCTTGATATCTCTGGATTGTTGAGTTATGTTGTTTGTAGAAAGGGATTTTATGTTTAGATTTTGATCGAGTTGAGTGTAATTGTAGGCTTTGGTGGGGGAAATTTCAGTAGACTGAGTGGTAATAACAATGGAGGGGAAGTTAGTCCATCATCTAACAGATTGACCTCTCAAATTAGCTTCTCTTCTTTGCTGCCTTCTTCTCTGGGGATGTTTCCTCAGATCTCTGAACAAGTAGTTGGGAATGAAAAGCTTGCAAATAGCAATAATGGAGAGACTCAGTTCTTTACTCCATCTGGGTTTCCCTTTGCTTCCTGGAATGAATCGTCTCAGTTTCCGGAGACTTTTACCAGCATAAAGCGCGATCCGGATAGTAATAAGAAGTTGTTTTCTAGTAGTCCTCAGGTATGGATCAATTGATTAGCTGAGATTATGATAATCTAGTTGTTGTTTTCTTTTCTTTTGTGTATATATGATGTTGACATTGAGGCGTTTGGTGTTGATTAGAATGGCGAGATCGGGAACCGAGTTCATTTGCTGTCGCACCATTTGAGCTTGCCCAAGAACGCAACCGATGTAGCTTCCATTGAGAAGTTGTTGCAGCTCCAAGATGCGGTTCCTTGTAGAATTAGAGCGAAACGAGGCTGCGCTACTCATCCTCGCAGCATTGCAGAACGGGTGAGAGAAGCGTCATCCAGCTATATCGACTTTCACATATTATTCGTCAGCTAGAAAATCATTAAATTACCCTGCAAATTACTAATATATAGAATTAATTCACTCATAGGTGCGACGAACTCGGATCAGCGAACGTATGAGGAAGCTACAAGATCTTGTACCAAATATGGACAAGGTATATACATACAAACTTCCCTTCCACATACAAATCTCACTTCAAAGCTCATTTATGTTCATCTTCTTACAGCAAACGAACACGGCGGACATGTTGGACTTAGCGGTCGACTACATCAAAGAGCTTCAGAAACAATTCAAGGTAAGAAGAACATGCATTTCCTCTAAATCAAACAGATTTTACAAGAGCTATAATATGGTTTTTTTCCCCTTCTTTTGCAGACGTTAAGCGACAACAGAGCGAATTGCGTGTGTCTGAATATGCAGAAGCCGGTATCGAGTCAGATAATGTGAGAAGCTTTCTGTACAGAAAGAATAAAATGATAGAAGAACAAGATGTGAGATGAAGGAAGAAGGAAGTACTGTTTTTATTATACATTTAAATATGTGTTTTGTTAAGGAATAACAACAGTAGAGAAGAAAGGGTATCTTAAAGGTGAAAACAAGAGCAAAGTTAAAAGGTTCCAATAGGAAAAGAAAGAAAAAAAAAAAAAAGAGGGAGAAATTTGTAATGGAAATATGTTTGGAATAATCAATGAAATATGTTGTTGTAAAGTGAAGAGGATATAATTTTTTTAAAAAAGTATATGGTTAGAGTTATTTTGAACTAAAATCCCAAATAAGGAAAGGGCATTTATTTGTTGTTGGATTTGATTGAAGTTGAACCTACCTTTTCATGTGTTTATTGGTGGTTTTATTGCTGCAACAATCATTGATGTGTTTCTGTACCTTTTGTCTGATTGGACTAAGGGGACCTTCTATGAGCCCTAATCTTTGCCTACCATTCTTTTCATGTCTATTTAACCTTTTTAAACCTAACATTAATAAGTCCTTCCTCTATTCTAACATCTTTTAAAATTTAAAAATTTATTAAACACAAAATTAAAATTTTAAAGGTTAGATTGACCATTATTGATGATTTTTTTTTAAAAAAATTCATTTTGAAGTGTTCTAATTGCCTAAAAATATATCTTTTAAAAATTTATCTAATTATGTTCTAACTTATTTTCATATTTATTTAAAAATGCGACATGAAATGCAAGTTTGTTTGGTTCATCATCTCTATAAAAAAGGGGGGAAAATCATTAACTATGGTGGTTCATATCTAAGGTTTCCTTTTGTTTTAACATTATCTTCGATGGCTTGAGGGAGACGTGTGGATCCAAGGGTTTCAATTTGTCACAAGATTCTTTTGAGGCTTTTAGAATTCTTTTATTATTATTATTATTATTGTTGTTTCTTTTATTTATATATTTTAAAAAAAATATTAATTTCTACTCCTAAACTTTGAAGTTTATATCAATTTAAACCCTTCATTATGTTTTATTTGGATACACTTGTAAAAGTTGAGGGTTTAAATTGATACATTTATGAAAGTTCAGATTTTAAATGGATACACTCTTGAAAGTTTAGGGTCTAGATTTGATACAAATATTAGTTTGAGGTTAAAATTGATACAACTCTCAAAGTTTAGGGTTCAAATTGATACAATTATCCGTTTAAAGTTTAAATTGATACAATTATCAAAATTTAAAGGTATAAATTGATATTTATCCTATATTTTTAAAATTTTTAATAGGAATTATTTTAATTAGAATTAATTGGGGTATAGTCCTAAGGTTAAATGGTGGAACCATATCCATCATTTAAATGAAACTTGAGGGACAAAAAAGTGTTTTTTCTAATATTTTTCTAATCTAACAAGATGGTGGGAAATTTAGGCTCTCACACGACCAAATCTGTCTCTTGCTTTTCCATAAGTTGATTGCATGCATTTTTTTTTTTTAAAAATAATACAATTTTGATGTTTTTTTTTTTTAAAAAAATAATACCATATTGATTTTTTCTAAATGAAAACAATTTCCCTTCATATTGATTATTGACAAAGAAAATTAACATTTTAGATAATTATTTAAAAAATGATAAAATTATAACAAAAACATTTTTTTAAGAATAGATTCATTTTAGCTTTAATTATTTTGTATCTAAAACGCAAAAAAATTAAGGTAATTGTTTTAAATAATAAAATTGTTGAAAATAATTTCAAGTATAATTAAATATTACTGTCTATCAATGATAGACAACGATAGACATTTATCATCGACACTAATAGATGTCTATCGTGGTCTATCATATGAAATTTTGTTATATTTGTAAATAAGTTTGTTAATCTTTCTTTCTTTAAAAAAAAAAATCCAAGAAATTAGTATTATTTAATTATTTACAAACATTGTAACCAACTTCTTCCTATCTAAAGCTAAAATTTTCTAAAACGCTTGTTTTCATATTATAGCTAGATTCCCTTTTTTTATTATTAAAAAAAAAAATAGTTGCCAACAATTATCTACAACAAATCAAAACTAAGCTTTGGATATTTTACTTTAAGAAAAGTATGTAATGTTCAAAGAACTATATATATATATATATATTACCTAAAAAAGATTAATAATTAACAATATACCTATGACTGTTCATACATATTAAGTCCAATATGGGGTAGGTTTATGAGGTTGCTGCTCTCTTGGGATATCATTGTAACGGTGAAAGTTGGACTTTTTTCCTTCTTTGTCGAGACAAATTCTTTGTTTCAAAGAATTTACTTGAAAGTCGAGACTCTATTATAACAAAATCTAAATATTTAATTATGATATGCTAGCTTTCTATCATTAAAGACTCACTAATTAGTCTTCGAAGTGGTAATTCGGTTGCCGACAAGTTTGTCATACTCAATGGACCAATCCTTTTCAAAGTATGATTGAAGACCACCCTTCATGAATGGATGTTACCGTGTCATGTGATATGTCAAATCTTTCGTTATGACTTTTTTCTATTGTTCTATTTTTTTAGGAAAAGAGAGTCCAAGAATAGAAATTAATGATATGATTATACATTGTCATAGATTAATTGTAATAATTGATATGTGATATTGAGATGATACTTCATATTTATTTTGTCGATAATTCGATAAAATTGTGACTTTGATATTTTTGTCCACATTGATATTTTAAACATGACGAGAAATCAACAACTAGAAAAGTGAAAACAGAATCCATTCCCTTAGATAGAAGGAAAAGGATGAAGCCTAGGCACAGGGACTAGAACCAAGGAATGAGCTCGTCGGAGAGAGATTCCAGGCCCTTCTTCCATATCAACGCCGCTGCCGCCGTCAACCCTCCACTCAAAGCACTGAATCAACCTCCCAAGAACTGCCGGCACCGCCACCAGAGCCAGAGCGGCGCCGGGGCAGCTCCGGCGGCCGCTCCCAAACGGCATAAGATCAAAGCTCTGAAGGTCGGAACCAGCCGGACGGTTCAAGAATCGATCCGGGTTGAACGGGTTGGTTCGGGCCAGTGGTCTGGGTCGCGGGCTATGGCCCAGACGTTGACGAGCAGGCGGGTCTTGGCCGGAATGTGGTAGCCGGCGACGGCGCAGGGCTCGGTGGCCTCCCGGACGATGAGCGGCGCCGTGGGGTGGAGGCGGAGGGTCTCTTTGACGACGGCTTGGAGATAGGGGAGATTGGGGAGATCGGATTCGTGAAGGAGACGGGTTTTTCGCGCGTGACGGAGTCGAGTTCTTGAGTTGCTTTGGCCATGGCGGATGGGTTGTTGATTAGCTCTGCTAATGCCCACTCTGTCGCCGCCGCTGATGTTTCAGTTCCGGCGCCGAATATGTTCTGAAGACGATGAAGACAAGAGGGTCATATTTGCCATTAGACATTTTATATGATCAAATAATTTCTTAACAATTTCAATGATTTTCTTCAAATTTGAATCAATCTTAAAACTTAGGGGGAAAAAAACTTTCCCATTCATTTTAAAAATACTCATTTTTTTTTTCAAAAAATTGCAATATTAGAATTGACCTGCATAGACATTATTTCAAAAGTAGTCGGGTAAATATTTGTTAGGATATGTTAGACAAAATCGAAATGGTGTGTATGGTGACTTAAAGAGGAAAAAGGAAACTCAGACATTGACACAGAGTTTAAGGTCACTGCCACACTCACTCTAGATCTTAAATTTTATCAAACATTCTAATGAGTTTCCACTTTAAAGAGTATTTTTGAAACATATACAAAAGATTTAAGTGGTAATCTTGTAACGTAAGCTTTTAAAATTAAGAGATAAATCATGTCCAAAAGAACTAACTTATTATTTTTTTAATATTTTCCAAACAATTAATTAATTTTTTTAAAAGTAAAAAAATCAAGACAAAATTACTAAACAAAACCATCAATTTCTTCTAAAAGAAATAACCAATAGTTGATTAAATAATGAAGGGCAAAACTACAATTTTGATAACCGAAACTATTTAGCCTTAAGATAACATTTGAAAAATTATGTTGAATTTGGCAACTATTTAACTTTTGGTTTTTGATTTTTTTTTTTTTTTAAATTAAGTTTATATACTCTACTTTTACCTTAAAATTTTTTCCTTTATTATCCAATTTTTCCCTGTAATCTAAAAAACAAACTATATTTTGAAAATTAAAAAAAGTAACTTTTAAAATTTTATTTTTGATTTTAGAATTTAACTAAAAATTCAATCATTGTATTCAAGAAATATGCAAAACGTTATTAGAAATGTGGAGGAAATATGTTTAATTTTAAAAGAAGAAAACAAAAAATGAAATGATTACTAAAGGTCTTTTAAGTCTCTAGATATTATATTAGGATTATTTTTTGTTACCACCGTTAAAATTGATTAAAGAAGCACTTGATATGATATATGATGAAATAAGATTAGGAGAAATTAGATGATATGGTGAGATCATTTAATAGTTATATTTAATAGATTAGTTAATATTCTATTAATCAAAATAAGTGAGAGAGATATTAAGAAAAACACAAACCAAAGTCTAAAATTGTATTTAAAACGTTACAGAATAACAAACTAAATAGAATAAAATTTGTAACTTACCATAACAAAAGCCTTAATATTCTCTCTTGTGAGTTTGATTTCTGAGCTTTTATCTTCATAAATGTCCAGTAAAATATCAAGCAAATCCTTAACTCCATCATCTTTACCATCTTCTTTCTTCCTCTTCCTCTCTTCTTCATGCTCCTTTATTATCTTCTCCATCATTATATCATACCTCTTTCTCACATCTCTTACTCTTCTTCCAAACCCTTGTAGATCCAATCTCTTGCAGAACCAAATCATATCCGCCACGTTAAGTTCTCCGGCGAGCTCGCACATCTCCCCCACCAACTTCCCGATCTCTTCCGATCCATCTTCCTTCTCCGAGGATCTTCTCCTCAATGCCATCCTCGATATTATGTTGTTCATCAACCTTGTCATATCGTAAACAATTCATTTAAACTTTTGAGTTTGAAGTCCTAAGTATATGTATTCTTGTTTTTTTTTATTGTCCAAACTTCTTTTAAAGGAAAAATAATGTTTGAAGAAGTAATCAGTGACTTAAAATAGTATTGGATTATGTACGAATGTGCGTATTATGAATAAATTATATATTATTGGAGTCTCATGAAAATCTGTTATATGATGACATTTTGAACGATCGAATATGGGGGGTCTCACTCTGAGCCTTAAAGGAATGCGTTATATAAACTCTATCTAACCCTAGAGGCGTTTTTAATTGATCCATAATTTGATATTTTTTTCTCTATTAATAAAACTGCTCTCTCCATCTGTCTGTAGAGGTAGTTAATACACATTGTTAGTGAACCACTTAAATCTCCTTGTGTTGATTCTGTATTATTTACATTTTCTGTTTATCTTTTATAAATTATCGAATCTTAATATGAACCATAATCTAGCTGCTTTAAATTCGTAGTGAGGAATGATTTAAACAAACCTTGAAAGCTCAGCTCCAACATCAACCATTGCCCCTATGACAGCTTGCTCATGAATCCTTTGCACAAACAACCTCATTTCGTCGTCTCTTATCGGGCGGTGGAGGTCGAGAGTCCGACCACCGAGGAGCTCCGTCATGCACAATTTTTTCAAGAACTTCCAATAGGGTCCATATGGTGCAAAAGTGAAGTCCTTAGAGCCATAAGTGAGATAGTTTATGTTGAGTCTAATGGGTCGGTTTAGAAAGGAGGATTCATTAGTTTTGAGGAATTGTTTAGCCATTTCTGAATTGGAGACAATAACACAAGGTTTAGAGCCAAAGAAGAGATGTATTAATGGTCCATATTGACATGACAATTTGTGAAGGGCTTGGTGAGGGATTCGACCAAGGAGGTGGAGGTGGCCAACCACCGGCAACGACGGTGGGCTCGGTGGACGACGAAGCTTTTCCGTTCGGGTTCGGAAGAGGATGGCGTGAATGAAGAGGAAGAAGGCTAAAAAGAGAGAGAAAAGAAGAAGGTAGTCTGAAAAATCAGCCATATGTGGTTGAGAAAACAATTGTATGATGATGGGAATAGGGGTTTTGTTGTTATATATTCAATTTCACAACTAGTTGCTTTTAAGTCACCCCCCAAGATTTTAGATGTATTTATGATCTAAGAATTGAAGTTTTCTAATTTACCATTTTACCAAAAATTTTGAATCTCTTCAATTATATGCAATCTAACATTCTTTGTGCATAGTTTTGATTTTTTTTTTCTAACTAGTTCAACAAGATAATTAAAACATTAGTAAGCTTTTACAAGATCTCCATAAATATTTATTCAAATTAATTTTTTAGAGTTCAAGATCTCGATATAAAGGATGAAAATGATTAGAATTTTTTTCGTTAGGAAAATTATTTTAAATAATAATACTGCTGAAAATATTTATAAATAATAACAAAATATCAATCTATATATGATAAACCGTAATAGATTACTATCTGTGTCTATTATGAACAGATGGTAGTTTATTCCGCAAATAGACATTAAAATTTTACTATATTTATAAATATTTTGGTTCATTTGTCTATATTTGAAAACAACTATTTTCATTATAATCTAAAACTTCAATGAAATATAAAATAAATATCTACAAAATTTCAATAATAGAGATATAATATTAATGATAAGAATTTTAGACTTATTTTAAAAGGTGAGAAATGCATATTTGTTAATTTAGATTTTCTATAGTTGTTTTTCATTTTCATGATTTTATGGAAATATTTATAGATGTTGACATTTTACCAAAACTTCTTTCAACATGAGATCTCGTCCTTCGAAAATCGGTATCTATATATATAAAAATTAGATTTTAAACCTATTTTCTTTTAATGATATATTTAATATCATGGTCCCTCCATTTTTTATTTTATTTAATTTAATTTTGAAACAATGGTCCCTCCCATTATTGAGTTATATATATTGATTGAAAAAATATTTTTCGATTAAATAATTATAGAGCAGTTAAATATGACAATAAGTATAAATATTTATAATCCCATTGTTGTGAATATTAATTTAGCCAATATTTTGAAATTTCACCAACTTTTAAAGGAAATACGAATGTACAAACAAACAAGTATACAAAATTCCAAATGATTATTCATTATCCATCAATTTTAATGATGTGTTTTGATATCCTATTGTATTAACACTTGATTATTGTCTTAATGCAAATGGTTTGTAATTTATTAAACAATCCAATTATTGTTTGGACACTACTTAATTAATTAAATTTCAGAAAATGACGTTTATTAATATATATATATGTATACCAAATATTTATGATATAACATTTTTTTTAAATAGATCTACTACTACTACTATCTCTAGTTTTGTTTTTGTTTTTTTTTTTTTTTAAAAAAAATTATTATAGTTTAATTAAACAAATTTTGTACCTAAGAAAAACTATATTTTCACACATATATACCGTATGAATTTTCTCCTTATCTAACTTATATAACTTTTATTAAACTTCTCTTTGAATTGGTTATCTACCTATCCACATAAGTTTAAATTATTATTTTTAAGTACAATAATTATATAATGAAAGATTGAACCTTCGATTTCAAAAGAGGAGAGAGGAAGTGCATGTCAATTACTGTTGAGCAAAACTCCCATTTTAACATTTTAACAGTAGAGTTTAAAATAGAGAACAATATAATTTGATTGCCCAAATTCTTAATAGAAATGATATATTTATTGCAAATAATTGTGGATCATAATGAAATAATTAAATTTGGGTACAAAGTGAACTATTAATTTTTGCAATGATAAGATGCATTTTATCTATTGAACTATATTTGGATTGACTTGTGGTGAAACTTCACAACTTAAAAGAAATTAATTAGTAGAGATCGAGTTGTAGTATCTATACCAACAAAATATAATTTTCTTCTCTCGAGATCAGATGCTTACTTGTAAATATAGTATTAAATTTCTGTCAACATGTTGATATTTCCATTGATATTTTCACGTTTCGATGGAGTTTGATATATACATGAGAAGTAAATCAATATTTTAATTATATCATATAAAAATCCACGAAAGATAATAATTAAACAACAAAATATCACTAATAAAAATATAATATAAATAATAAACATGCTAACTTGTTTAAAAGTGATAAAATGTTTATTTACTCATTTAAATTTATTTTTGATTTTTTTGATTTTTATAATTTTTTTTTAAAATATCCATCGAAAACAAAATTTTATCGATATATCAATCAAAATTTCCGTAAAACTAAGACCTAAGAGAGTATTGGAATAGTTATGTGCCGATAAAATCTACAACTTGGGAAATTCCTTAGAAAATCATTTTATCATAAGATATCAAAATAATAAAAAGCACCCAGAAGAAACTTTTGGTAAGAGAATTTATTGGTATATATATACAATCATATGCTTGTACCAATAGAAAGAAAGCAAATTACCTCATCTAATACAAAGCACTTCATAAAACATTTAAATTCATAATGCACTTAAACTTGTTTAATACTGAGCAATACAAAATATAAATATTGTCGTCTTCTTAATCACTACCATGAATGGGGTTCGCATAACAAAAGAGCGGCGTGGCCATCTCTGCAGCAAATCCTGACCCAGGAGTCAAATCAATGTTGCCGCTACCGTCCCCACTTGTCTTCCAATCAAAGCGTTGCACCATGGTGGCAATTGCACATGGAAAAACTAGCAATGCAAGGGAAGCTCCAGGACAGCCTCTCTTTCCACTACCAAACGGAATGTACCGGAAATTTTGCCCTTTCATTTCCATCCGGTGGGTGCCGATATTGTCGAGGGAGCCTTTCAGAAACCTCTCTGGCAAGAACTTGTCGGGGTCTGACCACGACTCTGGGTCTTTCATGACGGCGTATGCGTTGACCAAGACCCGAGTTTTGGCCTTGATTAATAAGCCGTTGATGTTGCAGTCATCTAGACATTCCCTAATGATGATTGGCGCTGACGGGTGGAGACGCAACGTTTCGTTGACCACTGCTCGGAGATATGGGAGGTTGGGGAGATCAGATTCTTCGACCATCTTCTTGTTTCCAATCACTGAAGTTATTTCTTTTCTTAGCTCTTGGAGTGATTCCCGACGATTTAGGAGCTCCCCCATTGCCCATAATATTGCCGTCGCAGTCGTGTCGGTGCCTGCCATAAAAAGGTCCTACCCAGACAAAAGGGAGGATGATTATATATTAATGTCTTAATTGGTTTTTCTTTTTTTCTTTTTTTTTTTTTTAATTTTTTAATTTTTTTATAATATATGGGTGAGAATAGAACTTTGAAAGTTGACAGTATAACAAAATTTATATCTTAGTCAAGTTATGTTCATGATTAATTATTATTAATTATTAATTTTGAGTTTAATGATTACAAAGCTAAAAAATCCAATCATTAACTTGTAAAATGTTAATTATACTCGAATTTAGATATATAAGTGATCAATATAGATAAAAATACAGTGATAGATACTTGATATTGAAACTTTTGTAGTACAAATGCTAACTTTTATTATTTTGTTTGCCATGCTTGTGTCATTAAAAATTAACTGTGATTAATAACATAAAGGAGATTTTCAAATATAAAAAATAACAAAAACTATTTACACAAAAAAGTAAATTTTAATATTCTTTGATAGACGTTAATAAAAGTCTATCAGTATATATCAGTTATAGAAACTAATAGAAGTCTATCATTGATACTCTGCGATAAATACTAATAAAAATCTACTAATATTTGTCAGTATTTTTTTTTTGATATTTTCTATTTGTGAAAATTTTTCCGAGAAAATTCTTAGTGTGAATAAGGAAAATAGGTACTATGGAAAAATATCAACAAATAGAAGTAGTTTTATTTGATAAATATTTTATTTTTGAGAAAATTGTTTGATAAGCTCTACTCGATTATGTTTTCTTTTTTATTTTTTAAAACTTATTCTAGTTTCTTTCAAAGTTTTCTGGTATGATTTTTCGCTCTCTCAAGAAAAATACAGTTTAGATAAATTATAAAAATGAAAATTACATTTTTTTTAGTTTTCAAATTTTAAGTTTAACTTTTTTTTTTAAGCATGAATATAAATTGGATAACAAGACAATAAATTTGATGGCTTAAAAATAGTATTTACAAGTTTAAGAATTTTAAGATTAAAATTCTAATAAACCAAAGGATAATAATTAATCGGAACCTACTTAATTCAGTTTTGAGTTTTAATTTTTTAATAATGTTTTCAAAAGTGTAAGCATAATTTTTTAAAAGTTATTAAGAAAAAAAGTAAAATAAATTTCTTTTCTCAATTTTTTCATATCTCTTTCACCAAAAAAAAAAAAAAAAAAAAAAAAATCAATATTTTCTCCCAACCTTTTTTACCTAAAAAATTCTCTTAACTCACATATTTCTTTTCCTAACAATAATATCTTTCTTATCCTTTTCAACAATTTTTTTCTCTTTGTAATTTTCACTTCTATCCCTTTCTTACTTTTCTCTCTTAATTATTACCATCTCTAATTTTTATTTCTTTTTCTACAATTAATATTCTTCCTATAACTATATCTCTATAAATATTTTAATTTCTTTGATTTTAAAAATCACTTAGACAATAAATAAAAAATGCAGAACCAAAAAAAAAAAAAAAAAAACTCACAAGCAAGAACGATTTGATATCGTTTTTGGTTATCTTCATCTCAGCATTTGGATCTTTGTAAATTTCTAGCAAGATATCCAACAAGTCTCTTCTTCTTTCTTCATCCCCATCACCATTATTGGCAGCTTCATGTTCCTTCATTATCTTCTCTACCAACTCATCAAATCTCTTCAAAGTTTTCACAAACTTTTTTCCATTTCCAGAGAAATCAAACACTTTCAAAGGTCCCAAAATATCCCCCAAACTCAATTTCCCAGCCAGCATATTAATCCTCCAAGCCAAATCCTTAATCTCTTGAGCCTCATCTTTTCCTCCACAACACCTTGTGCTCAAAACCATCCTTGATATGATATTGTTTGTCAAAGTAGTAAACTCCAATCTCATATCTATGGGCTTATTTTCTCTTGAATTTCCCTCTATTCTTTCCATGAGTTTCGCTATCTCGTCGCTGCGGATAGCGGTCGAGACCGCTAGCTGCGGCGGCGACAGAAGCCGTGTCATGGTTAGCTTCTTCATGAATCGCCAATAGGGTCCGTATTGGGCCATGACAAATCTCGACCCTCGATAAATGAAATACTCGGAAGCGCCGAACTCCGGTCGGGAGAGGAAGTTGTGTTCGTGAGTTTTTAGGATCTCTTTGGCAACTGCAGCGTTTGAGACAACGACACACTTTGATGCGCCCAGTCGGAGCTCGATGAGGGGACCATAACGACGAGCTAGGGCTTGGAAGGAGGTGACGAGAACAGGGGTGAGGAGGTGGAGGTGACCGATGAGAGGGAGGGCCGGTGGGCTCGGGGGCGGCGTGGGACCACCCAGAGATGAGGGTTTAGGTTTTGGGAGATGTTTTTTGAGGAAGAGATGGAGGAGGAAGGCAATGATGAACCAGAAGCACCAAAATTGAGAGGTAGAGGTGGTGTTGTCAAAGATGGCCGTTATGGCCTTCATGGTGTGTTGTGTAATAATCATTTTTGGTTTTCTACATTCAATATTCATATAAATATATAGGAATAATAACAGCTCAATATAACTCAATTGCTCTAGGTTTAATTTTTTTAAGCATTAAAAGCCAAAAAAAAGAAAGAAGAAAAGAACGAAATTTTGATTTCTAAATTTTAGGTCTAACTAGCTTTTATTTGATCCTTAAGTTTCAAAATGTTACCATTTTAGTCGTTAAATTAATTAATACACAAACATAAAACGTGATTATTTAGAGAAAAAACAAGATTAGAATTGCACGTTTTGAAACATAGAGAACAAGTTGAAACAAAATTCAAATCCTCAAAAATAGAATTGTAACATTTTGAAATTTAGAGACTAACTTTTAATCAAACTCAAAACTTAAGAAGTAAAATGGTACCAATTTGAAAATTTGAAACCAAATCAAAACTAGACCCAAATCAAGAATAAAAAATATATTTCTCCATGAAAAAAGAAAAAAAAAAAAGTGGTGTTACATATGAAAAAAATATTTGAACACTTGTATGTATATATAAACAAGTGGGAAAAAGAGGCAAGTTTATATCTAATTGCTTAATCTTTAGTTTGCTACATTTCAAAATCCTACTTTATTTATTATTTTTTTTTAAAAAAAAATATTTTTGATTTTTTTCTCATATTGCCTATTTTAAAAAAGATATGGTACCTTTCTGTAGAGTAAACCTTATTTATCTATATACAGTGAAATAGTATACATTTTCTTTTGATTGAAACAATTTAAAAGTAATTGGAGAGATAAATATAGAAAAACAACAAAAAGTTGGGGACAAAATCAATCACATGAATACATGTATATCTACTAAGTTTAATTTATTTATATATTTAAAAAAAACATTAATTGAGGGATGCAACTTATTATTATTATTATTATTTAATTTAATATGATATACATTTTTAATTAGTCTTGTAATATGATTGACCCAATATCAGTTAAATAATTTCAATTTGATCCAATGAGAAACACGAATGTCTCTTATTTGAAAATTTATAAGTATATTTATGAACGAATAGTCTTATACTTATAATTAAAGAATTAATTGTGTTACATCAATGAAATTTTCAATCGGACTCAAAAGGTTTTCGAAATACGCCTGTTTTTAGAAGAACTTTGTCTATTTATATTTATTACCATATGGACTAGACTTATACATGTAATATTAATCTTGTGTTTTAATTTTTCTTCAAATTTAGATGGAAGCTCATGAAAATCTAATAACCTACAGTTATATATATATTGTAAAGTCTTCTTTTTACCTGTAAAATCACAGTGTGTGATAGAACTCGGAGATTATTCGGACAAGGGAGTGGGTGTGTGGTCAAAATCAGGAAAACTAAGAGAAAAATATACAATAAAAAGAAAGAAAAACAAGAAGGGCCTAATTATTATTGTTGTTTAATTTTTGTCTTGGTTTGACTGACCACATAATTGAATGATTTGAAAAATAGAATTGTGGTCCTAATATAATTAATTTTCTTTTAAGCCATGAATGAGAAATTTCCAACTAATCTTACATCACTTATCAAATTAATGACGAGATTATAAATCATCAAATTTGGGATTGATTAAAAAATTGACATGTATCCAAGATTGAAATTGAAGACAAAAAATGGCCGGTCGTTATGTGTTGTCATCTTGACCATTGGATCAAATTAACTATTTTGGTCCAATTAAATATTGAAATTTGGGTTAAAGTCCATTTGAGCCAAAACTGGGTTTGATTTGGTCCAAATGCCCGTTAAGGCCCAAATTCAATTAATTGGATCGAAGGGCCAAGTTTATGGACCAACTAATTCTAAATCTATAAAACCCACTTCGGACTCTATAAATAAAAAAGTTGTCCTTTATTTGAAGGGTTACAAAATTTCGCTCTAGAGAGTGTAGAGAGAATTCTCTCAACAATCCGAATACTCCCTAACTCCTTCTTTGAAGATACAAATAATCTTTTTCCAATCAAGCGTACGCATTCAATTGAGAGAAAATCAGATGATCAAGTACAAAAGATCAAATTACCTCCGCATCAAATCAACTTAAACACAAGTTGCATGAAATACATTTTCTCGAAAACTTCACGCAAATTGATGAAATTTTCAAAGAAAATATATTTGATTGCAAATGAACCAAGACAATTTTCAATACATACAAACACACACACCAGAGCTATGTAATTAAATATTATTGTTTTAAGATATATATAATAGACCATCTTTCAAAACATTATTCAACTGTGACAGACACAACAGAGTCCACAGTAAGCAGTTTTGGATAGCTATGATTGTGGTACCACAATGACTTCTACTTATTTTTGTTCTATTTGTTTAGAAAGATTAAATTATTCTTTTTAATCCTTGAATTTTAAAAAATAAGTGAATCTTGTCCTTAAATTTTAAAAATGTACCTTTTTAATCTTTAAAATTTTTAAAATAAGTGTCCGTGGTCTCTAAATTTTTGTAATGTACTTTTTTATTTACCGAGTTTTAAAAAAAATAGGTTTAAAATATCCCTAAAATATTTTTTTATTATTTTAAATAATTATATGCCATTTTAAAATTAGAAAAATAAATTAAGGAAATTATCTCCTCTCTCTTTCCATGTTCTCTCGATTTCTTTTTAAAATAATGTTATTTTAATAATTGATGACAAAATAGGGTTGAGAGAAAACTATTGATAAAAATAAGGTTGTGTAATTGTGGACTTGATGCAACTACTACAAGCTAAAAAAATTTAGCAAACACAATAAATTTGATAATCAATTTTCTTCGGTGCTATTTATTGATTTATTATATTTATGCTAACATTTTCTGCCATTGTCATAAGAATTTTCGGAGAATCTCTGATTCAACCAAGTTCGAGGGTCAAACCAGGAGAGTAGGGATGGGAAGGGGATCCTCGCCTCGAATATTTTTTTATTTTATTTTTTTATAATATATTTCTAAAATTATTAATAATCTTAGCTATTATATGTGTGTTGAATGAGAAATTTTGGATCAATCGCAAATTGTCATGTCATTTACTAAACTATGACAAATTTCCAAATAATTGAATTTGAGAGAAGTTGACATGTGCCCTAAATTGAAGTTAAAGACATAAATTGTCGTATTCCGATGATGCCACATGTTTCTTTCTTGACCGTTGGATTGAATAAAATTAATTTGGTCATATTATTATTTGGGCTAAAGTTCAATTGAGCCAAAAATAGGCTTAATTTGACCCAAATGTCAAATAAGGCCCAAATCCAATTAGTTCGGTCCAAGGGCCAAGTCCATGGACCAACCGAGCCCAAGCCCACAAAGTCCACCCGAGAACTCTATAAATAAAGGAGTTCTCTTCATTTGTGGAGGTCACAAATTTTAGACTCCAGAGAGCCCAAAAAGAATTCTCTACAATCAGAAGACTTCTTGACTTCTGAAGCTGACTACACTTGAAAAGTCCTTCGGAGATACAAGCATTCTTCCAAGACTCCAACTTCAAGAACATCCATAAACTCCGCTTCCATACATTAAGTGTACACATTCAACCGAGAGGGAATCAAAGGAGCAAGTACTAGAGATTGAACCACATCTGCATCAAATCTACATCAACATAAGTTTAACGCCACGAAATATGTTTCTTTAAAAGCCTCGTGCGAACACTGATCATCCAAGAAGATCATTAAGTCCAAAGGCCAATCATCCAAGAAAATCAATAAGCCCAGAAGGCCGATCATCCGAAAAGATCATTCAGCCCAAAGGTCGATCATTCAAGAAGATCAAAAGGCTAAAAAAGTCAATCATCCAAGAAGATCAACCAGCTTAAAGATTATAGTTTATTTTGAAAACATCAAAGGATTATGTATTAGAGATTATACTCATTATACTGAAATTAATACAAAAATCAAGTTCAACTCCACGAAACAAGTTTCTCCGGAAACCTTGTGCGAACAAATTGGCACGTCGGTAGGAATCATATTCAAATTATAACATCTCTCAATAAAATATATAAATTTAAATTGAATCATATTCATATTAATTTTAACATATAGTTCCTATATGAATCATATTCATATAATTAATATTTGAATCATATTCAAACATTTATTTCTTTCATATATTCATATTAAATTTTAACATATAGTTTTTATATGAATCATATTCATATAATTAATATTTGAATCATATTCAAATATTTATTTTACTCATAAAAATGTATCAACATACATTATGTTATATAATGTATCAATATACATTATTTAACTGTACCTTATACAATTAATTTCCTTTAATTAATTTGAACAATTCAAACCACACCAAAATTATTTTGATTCCCATAAGTTCTCATTGAGCTAACGAGGGAACCTTATGACTTATAGATTGAAGCTCAAATGATACGGGATTAATAGATTAAACTCTTTTAATCAAATTAATCAACATTCATTAACTACCTATCACTCCATTAAAGACCGACAACTGAACTCTTCACATTATAGATATATTTATGTGTCTATTGGATATAACTAATCAACAGTGCGTTGTCCCTTCACAAATTGCTCGTAAGTACAGCTGGGTTAAATTACCATTTTATGCTTGTGGTTACATCTAACTTCTTAAGTACCACTGATCCCTCTAATGAACAATTAGTCATAGTCCAACTATGATCGAACCCCTCTCGAGTTAGGAGAGGGTGAGGCGCCTCATTGTTTAAGCCCTGAAATCAGTCTTTAAAGGGGCAATTTATCTTCTCACTCTAACTGTAGGGAAACAGTGAATTCTTTCTTGTGTAGCTGTGTTCCCAACTCCCCAATTAGATGAATCCCCAAAATGGTTGGCTTATTGAGTCAGAAAATCTGGCCATTCTCATCCATACAAATAATCAAAGAATCGCCCTCATAGGTAAGAATTCACAACTCACTCAAGATTAAGGTCAAATCACCTATAGTCATCCTGGTGAAATGTAAGTCTCTTCTTGCAACGATGTTACAAATAGAGACTTAATATTTCGTGGTCCGGTCTTTATACAAACTCTTTTATATAAGATACCTCCGCTCACATGTCTCCACAAGAATGATCAGGATAAGATCATTTTTAGTACTTTACAACAATTGTAACAACTATAAAGCGAGTCATATCAGTAGTATTACCAGGATAAGGCACCCAACCTTATCCATATACTACAGACCATTTAGGTTATTACTTAAATGTTGGGTTTGGTGTCCTAATTCTCCCAGTGGTCTCATAGTTTGTAAACATTTAGTACACATTGTTATTAGTAAAATCAAAGTTATTTTATAAGCATTTACTCAAATCCAATAAACTAAGATCTTTAGTTATTTCATGTAACTTAAGTATGTATGTGACACATACAAGTAGATCATGCCTTAAGTAATAACCTAAATGGTCTGTAGTATAAGGATAAATGAGGGATACCTTATCCTGGTGACACTATGGATATGACCCACTTTGTAGATGTTACAAGTGTTGTAAAGTGCTATAAATGGTCTGATCCTGGCCATTCATGTGGTGACATGCGAGTGGGGGTATCCTATCCAAAGAGTTTGTATAAGACTGGACCACAAGATGATTAGTCTCTTTATATAACATCGTTGATAATTGAGACTTACATTTCACTAAAATGACCATAATGTTGGGGTTGATGCCCTAAAGTCTCGTGTCCTGTACTTTATAAATAGTTTGTATGAATGCTTGTGTTGTTAATATATGATATTTACTTCACATCTTGTATTTTTTTTTTCTCAGTTGCTTGTTTTATTTGCTTTACCAGAAACTAATAAACATAAAATCTCTGGTTATCTGTATGTGACTTAAGCATGTATGTGGTGACATACAAGTGGATCAAGTTTTGAGTAATAACCAAAATGGTCTGTAGTATATGGATATAAAAGGGAAACCTTATCCCGGTAACGCTACGGATGCTACCCGCTTTGTGGAATGGTCACAAGTGTTGTGACTTGTCACAGATGATCTGATTTAGATCATTTGTGTTGAGGACATGCGAGCGGGGGCGTTCTATACAAAGAGTTTGTATAAGACCTGACCACGAAGTGTTAACGTCTCGTTATATAACACCGTTCATGATAGAGACTTCACTTCACTACGATGACCACAGGTAACATGACCTCAATTCTGAGTGAGTTAGGAACTCCTACCATTGAGGGCGGTCCTTTGATTTATATGGGTACGAGTGGCCAGGTCGCCGATTCAAACCTACCATTTTGGGGATTCGTCTGATTTGGGAGCTGGGAACTCAGCTACACAAGATGGAATTCACTCCTTCCCCGAGGCAGGGGTAAGTAGATAGATAGTCCCCTTAAGGGCTAATTCTAAGACTTGAACAATGTGGTGCCACACACCTTCTCTTGGCCCGAGAGGTGTTCATACATAGTTGGACTATGTTGTATTATTCATTAGAAGAATCAGTGGTACTTAAGAAGTGAGATGTAACTACAGGGGCAAAACGGTAATTTGGCTCAACTGTACTTACGAGTATCTATAAAGGGTCATTGTACTCATGATTGGTTATATCCGATGGACACAAAAATATATCTGTGGTAAGAAGAGTTCAACTGTTGGTCTTTAGTGGAATGTCTGATAGTTAACGAATGGTGGATCTTGTGGCTAAAGAGTTTAGTCAGCTATTCACGAACCGTTGAAGCTTCGACCCACAGGTCCATTAGGTCCCCTGGGTAGCTTGGATAAAGTCGAGAACCAGTGTTTGAGTTAATTTGAAATGTTCAAATTGACAAGAGGAAGTTCGATTATATATGATATAATTGGACTGGTTAATTATATATGATATAATTGGCTAAATGTATGAGATACATTATTTTTGAGAAAATTAGATATAAATATGATTTATATCAAGTAGAGGAGAAAATATTATAGTAGATATGTGATATCAAACTATAGGATAAAAATATAATATGATTATATTTATTTTTAATTAATTGGTTATGATAATTAATCCAAAAATCACGTTTGGAAGTGGGTTAGTGGGAATGAGTTGGTTATTGTAACCGATGAATTAAAATGAAAATTGTTTTCATTTTTTGAATCGTTCAATCTTCGCCTGAAGAGAAATTAGATAGATTGCACTGGTGAAAAGAAAACGATTGCTTAAGAAAATTGAGAGTCTATACGATCGTTGCTCTGCGTCTAAACGATTGTCCACCTCGTGCCTAAACGATCACACACTAATTCCTACACGATCACATAGCTTATCTAAACGATCGTAGTGTGTGCCGATTTTGCTAAACGATCGTATACCTTTTCCTAAACGATCGTTCAATAAAATCTACATGATCGTGTAGCTTCTCCTAAACGATAAGCATCGTGCTATGCGATAACGCCTTTTTCCCTCCCATTTGCTTATCGCCTACACGATATGTGCTTTCTCCTTCCTCTACCAAATTCACCAAAGATCACGCTTTGGGTTCTCACTCTGGGAATACCTGGGGCTCTTTTTTGGTGGTGTCGTTCCCGCGACGTTCGTGTTCATGCGGTTATTCGTGCTACTATTGTTGTCGCTGCTACTGGACATTGGTAGATCGCGTGGAGGGTTCCGCTGTGTTGAGTTCCAAAGTTTGAAGACTATTTTCAACTGGTATGGCAACTCATTCCCTTGTTATTTTGTTGTTCATAGCTTGTCGTTAATTAAGATTTGTTTGCATAACTGTGCGTATGAATGTATAATATGTATTTCGGTCACGGTGAGATCGGAGTGGTCCAAATGTGCTCATGGAATTCTTTGGTAAAAATTCCTTCAATTGGTATCAGAGCTAGGTTCTGATACTCCGATTTCATATGTTGCAGCGAAATGACATTTATGTTCTTGGTGGGTGCATTTTTACACTGATTTAATGGTTAAATTTGCCGTGGATGTGCGGATTAATGGATGTTTTCTGGTTGATTAGCCTCGGTTTGATTTAGATCCATTTACATTTGCGATGTTTATTAAAGGCCTTTGCTTTTTGGGCATTAATAATCGTTATCGAGTCTTTATTCAAAGTTTGTTTGAAGTTTTGAGTCGTTCATAGAAGTTCTGGGCAAACGTTGCGGTTCTTCGAGGAAGGAGGCGATCTAGGGTTGATTGCATCGTGCAGAAGATGTGGTACGCGATCGCTGTTGATTGCATCATAAAGTCGATGAAGTACGCCATCGCTGTTGAACGCATCGGTTAAACGTTGGGGGTATGCGATCAAGAGTTGATCGTATCGTTTTAACGATCGGGTATGTGATCGTTGAGTATCACATTGTGTAGACGATGAGATGCCTATGTATCGTATAACGTGTGCGCGCACTATACGATTGTTTAGGCCAGCAAGCTTCATCGCTTAGTAACTGACTAAACGATCGCTTAGTAACGCGAGGTACATCATTTACCTATCATCGTGCTAAGCGATCGCATAGATGATCAGGCTTCGCAGCCTCGTCGTCGTCTATGCGATCGTTTAATTATGCTTCTATCGTCTAGTTCGCGTTCTGTCTCTTATACACATCTAGATGTGTATAAGAGACAGCTTATATTTAGTTTAATGCGCACGCGCACTAGACGATCGTTTAGGTCAGCAAGCTTCATCGCTTAGTAACTGACTAAACGATCGCTTAGTAACGCAAGGTAAATCATTTACCTGTCGTCGCGTTAAGCGATCGCATAGATGATCAGGCTTCGCAGCCTCGTCGTCGTCTATGCGATCGTTTAATTATGCTTCTATCGTCTAGTGCGCGCTGAACGATCGTCTACCTACTGAAGTTTACTACACGATGGAGTCCTCCTGGCGGTTCAAGACCTATTTTGCCTGTGAACCAATTTGCTTCAATGTAATAGATAGGGTTTTTTCATTCCGATTTTTTGTACAGGCTCATCCCGGTCCATTAATCCTTTATTTATTACATGTGATGTATATTTTTATATGTCATATGGCATGCATATATAGTAAATCCCACCTTAGGTTATGCACTATTCATGCATTATCTCTTTATTGTAATTGTTATAATTTAGAGAAGCATGATTTAAATATGCAAGAGCATGTTTATGCATCATATAATATAAGAGTTATATTTATGCATGCATAAAAAGCATTGACATGCATCATCTTTATATTATAATTGTTATAGTATAAGGGTGAATGATAACATGTTTGCTAGGTTGTTACGCGATATATAAATGTTATATATAGTAATGACCAGAAATTGCATGAAGCATGACACATAGGTTACTCTATAAATGTTATAAACGCCTCGTTGCACGCAATGTTTTTAGTTGTTTATTTTTAAAAGTTAAAGAGAAATTAGAATTAAAAGAAATAAAAAAGACATGCATGCTCACTTAGGTTTAATTCATAGTTTTAAAGTGTTTAAAACTTGGATCACATAGACCTAAGATCACGGTTCTAATATGATTAGCAACTTAAGGCTTTAATCTTTTAATCAGTTTAATAGGATTAAATAGGCTAATAAAAGGTTAAAGTGTAGGATATCTATCTATAAGGGACCTTTTGTCTAAGGCGGGTTCTGTCTAGGCTGGTGTATTTAAGTTGATGGAATCGTAACACCCTTACCTGGGAAATTACCTGGAAAGGTGATTAGATAGATTTGATGCATGCATGCAAGTTAAGGACAGTCCATTAAAGTGTTTAAATGTGACTCTTGAACTTGTTCGTATTTCATAGACAAACGTTGTTTATGAGCAGAGTTTAAAAAGATGACTTAGACTAAAATGAGTAGCCGGATTGTCTAAGTTCATGAACCCTAGGTAGAACATTGATTGGAAGGTACTTGGGGCATAAGATACTTCACTTAAACATTTCACGTTTCTCTTAAATAGTCCATACTGTGAGATCTACCCTCGGCCTCATGGCACCTTTGGCGTGTCTCCCCAATGGATGGCATTTGGGTAGGTCAATATCAAGGTGGATGGAGAGAATGTTCATAGTAGATGGGAGCGGGAAGTGCGACAGCATATCCCTCAGTCTCTTACTGCGCATCGCCTCGAGACACCCTGGGAGTGTCCCTCTAAAGGATGGCAGTTTTGCGCGTTTCTTTATTTGATTTCTTGTAAGAGGATAAGGTAACTTAGTCTCTTGTTCTAATATGCTTCTTCCCTACGGTGGGCTCATTAGAGCGGGACTTTGGCACCGAAAGCGAGAGGTTACACTTACGCGGAATAGTTAGAGGTTAACGATTATGGATCGAAAAATGGTGGCTGTTAGGTTCAATTCCAAGAGTTGGTTCTGCCTAATGGTTGAGAATGTCTCATCCCAGTGAAGGGGCAACTGATCACCCCACCGGTGGCGTTTGTCCTGCCTCACTAGGGCATCATTGCAAAATAGAAGTCTATAGCTTAGGGTACTTGAAACTGTTTTGCAAAACTGATTGATTTAAAAGTGGTTTAGCAAATTCTAATAAAATTTTGTTCGTATTTTCAGCAACTTTTTCAAAATGGCAACAGCCACGTTGGCATTGTTAAACGCTGAAAAACTTACTAGCGATAATTTTGCAACATGAAAGCACATGATCACGACGATCCTGATCATCGAGGATCTGATGTTCGCTCTCACAGAGGCTTGTCCTCCTATTCCATCTCTGAATGCCATTCAAAATGTTCGGGAGGCATATGAGCGATGGACAAGAGAAAATGAGAAGGCCCGAACCTACATCTTGGTAAGTCTTTTTGAAGTCTTGGGCAAGAAATATGAGCCTATGGTCTCAGCGCGTGAGATCATGGAGTCCATGCGGGGGATGTTTGGATAACTGCCTGGACAACTTATACAAGAGGCTCTTAAAATACATATTCAACTCCAAAATGGAAGAAGGTACCTCTGTTCGTGAACATATGCTTAACATGATGGTCCACTTTAACGTGGAGGAGTTGAATGGGTCTACCATCGATGAGGGTAACTAGGTTAGCATAATTCTGCATTCTTTGCTAGGGAGCTTCCTGCACTTTGTTAGTAATGTGATTCTTAACAAAATGAAATATAACCTTATAACTTTCCTCAACGAGTTGTAGATATACCAATCTTTACTGAAAAGTAAGGAAAGGTAGAAGGGTGAGGCAAATGTTGCTTCATCCTCTAGGACGTTTCATAGAGGTTCGACCTCAAGAACAAAGTCTACACCTTCTGCTTCTAACTTTGCAAAGGGGAAGAAGAAGAAGGGTGGTAAAGGTAAAGGGAAGGCATCTGCTAACCCACCGCCTATCGCCCTAAGGCGGCGTCCACAGGTTGCGAAGGGAAAATGTTTCCACAGCAACCAAGATGGACACTGTCCTCGGTGTCTGAAAGAAAAGAAATCAGCCAAGGCTAAGGCCAATGCTGATAAAGGTAAATGTGATTTACTTGTGCTTGAAACTTGTTTAGTGGAGAATGATGATTCTGCCTGAATTATTGATTCGAGCACCACTAACCATGTTTGTTTTCTTTTCAAGGGATTAGATTTTGGCGACAACTAGAGGTTGGTGAGATGACGATGCGAGTAGGCAACGGGCACGTCGTCTCAACTGTGGCAATGGGAGGACTCCAGTTAGCTTTACAAAATAGGCTTCTTATTTTAACTTATGTATATATTATTCCTGAACTAAAGAGGAACCTTATTTTTGTAAAGTGTTTATTGAAATGTAAAAATATTATCTCTTTTAATGTGGATAAAGAATTTATTCATAAAGATGGTATTTTTATTTGCACAACAAATCTGGAATCGAATTTATATGTGCTAAGGCCGTTAGCCATTAATTCCCTCCATAATACTGAAATTTTCAGAACTGCCGTAACTCAATCAAAATGTCGACGAATTTCTCCAAAAGAAAATACCCAACTTTAATATCTTCGTTTAGGGTACATCAATCTCAATAAGATTGAGAGATTGGTGAAGAATGGACTTCTAAGTGAGTTAGAAGAAAATTCTTTGCCAGTGTGTGAATCTTACCTTGAGGGTAAGATGACTAAACGAACTTTTACTGGAAAAGGTTATAAAGCCAAGGAGCCTCTTGAGTTTGTACATTCCGACCTTTGTGGTCCTATGAATATGCGAGTTCGAGGTGGATATGAGTATTTTATCAGTTTAACTGATGATTACTCTAGGTACGGGTATGTTTATCTTATGCAACAGAAGTCTGAATCCTTTGAAAAGTTCAAAGAGTTCAAGGCTGAAGCTGAAAACGCATTTGATAGACGGATTAAAACACTTCGATCAGATCGAGGTGGAGAGTTTTTGGACTCGGTATTCTTAGACTATTTGATAGAGCATGGAATCGTTTCCTAACTCTCAAATCCGGGTACACCTCAGTAGAATGGTGTAACGGAGAGGAGAAATAGGACCTTGTTAGACATGGTTCGCTCGATGATGAGTTACGCTTCCTTACTGGACTCGTTTTGAGGTTTCGCAGTGGAGAATGCGATATATATACTCAATTTTGTTCCCTCCAAGAGTGTTTCAAGAACACCTCTGAAGTTGTGGAACAGGCGTAAAGCTAGTTTACATTAATTCAGCATTTGGGATTGCCCTGCACATGTGCTTGAGGCTAATTCCAAGAAGTTGGAACTACGGTCGAGGTTATGCCTTTTTGTAGGCTTCCCAAAGGTACATGGGGGGTTATTTTTATGATCTGACAGAAAATAGGGTGTTTGTTTCAACAAACGCTACTTTCCTGGAGAAGAATCACATAAGGGAGCATAGTCCACGAAATAAAATCGTGTTGCTTAAGCTTTCCAATGAAACTACTGAAATTTCAATAGGAGTTGTTGAAGAGCCTACTACATCAGCAAGAGTTGTTGATGGGAGTTCATCTAGTAGATCAGTTCCACCTCAAGAGTTGAGGGAACCTCGACGTAGTGGGAGGGTTGTGAACCCACCCGTTCGCTATCTGGGTTTCACAGAAATCCTTGCTATGGTAGCAGATGGCGACATTGAGGATCTGTTGTCTTATAAGAAGGCAATGGAGGATGTTGACCGAGATGAATGGGTCAAGGCCATGGATCTCGAGATGGAGTCGATGTACTTCAACTCAGTATGGGATCTTGTAGATTAGCCTGATGGGGTTCACCCTATAGGTTGTAAATGGATCTACAAGCGCAAACGGGGTGCTGATGGGAAGGTACAGAGCTCCAAGGCTCACTTGTGGCAAAGGGTTATACCCAGGTAAAGGGAGTCGACTATGAGGAGACTTTCTCGCCTGTTGCCATGTTAAAGTCAATTCGCATCTTCCTGTCCATTATAGCTTATTATAATTATGAGATTTGGAAAATGGACGGCAAGATAGCCTTTCTGAATGGCAATCTTGAGAAGACCATTTACATGGTGCAACCCGAGGGATTCATAGCCCAAAGTCAAGAGCAAAAAGTTTGCAAACTGAATCGGTCCATTTATGGACTCAAAACAGGCATTTTGATCTTGGAACATACAGGTTGATATTGTGATCAAGTTGTATGGCTTTGAACAAAACGTTGATGAAACTTGTGTCTACAAGAAGATCATCAATGCTTTAGTAGTTTTCTTAGTTTTATATATGAACGATATTCTACTCATTGGGAATGATGTAGGTCTACTGACTGTAGTTAAGAACTGGCTAGCAACCCAATTCCAAATACAAGATTTAGGAGAGACTCAGTTTGTTCTAGGTATACAGATCTTTCTGGATCGTAAGAACAAAGTGCTAGCACTGTCTCAGGCATCATACATTGAAAAGATGTTGCTCAAGTACTCGGTGCAGGACTCTAAGAGGAGCTTACTGCCGTTCAGGCATGGAGTCACTTTGTCTAAGAACATGTGTCCTAAGACACCTCAAGAGGTTGAGGAAATGAGATGGATCAGTCTAACCCAGGCCATTTCTATGTTGTTGACCCATTTACAAAGGCTCTCACAGCTACAGTGTTTGAGGATCACCTACGGAGCATGGGTCTATAGGATCGCCTGCGGCTGGACTAGGGCAAGTGGGAGATTTTATTATACTGGGCTTTTATGCCCTAGTTTATTGTTTCATACTAGTTTATTGTACACCCCACTTCGCTTTAGGACACGTGGGAGATTGTTAGGGTTGATGCCCTAAAGTATCATGTCCTATAGTTTGTAAATAGTTTGTACGAACGCTTATTTTGTTAATATATGATATTTACTTCACATCTTATATTTTTTTACTCAGTTACTTGTTTTATTTGCTTTACCACAAACCAATAAATATAAAATCTTTGGTTATCTGTATGTGACTCAAGCATGTATGTGGTGACATACAAGTGGACCATGTCTTGAGTGATAACCAAAATGGTATGTAGTATATGGATATAGGAGAGAAACCTTATCCTGGTAACACTACGGATGCGGCCTACTTTGTGGAATGGTCACAAATGGTCTGATCCTGATCATTCGTGTTAGGGACATGTGAGCGGGGGCGTCCTATACAAAGGGTTTGTATAAGACCTGACCACGAAGTGNTCACAAATGGTCTGATCCTGATCATTCGTGTTAGGGACATGTGAGCGGGGGCGTCCTATACAAAGGGTTTGTATAAGACCTGACCACGAAGTGTTAACGTCTCGTTATATAACAACGTTCATGACAGAGACTTCACTTCACTAGAATGACAATAGGTAACATGACCTCAATCCTGAGTGAGTTGGGAACTCCTGCCATTGAGGGCGGTCCTTTGATTCATATAGGTGCGAGTGGCCAGGTCGCCGATTCAAATCTACCATTTTAGTGGTTCGTCTGATTTGGGAGCTGGGAACTCAGCTACACAAGATGGAATTCATTCTTTCCCCGAGATAGGAGTAAGTAGATAGATAGCTCCCTTAAGGGCTGATTCCGAGGATTGAACGATGTGGCACCACACACATTCTCTATACCTGAGAGGTGTTCACACATAGTTGAACTATGTTGTATTGTTCATTAGAGGAATCAGTGGTACTTAAGAAGTGAGATGTAACTACATGGGCAAAACGATAATTTGGCTCAGCTGTACTTACGAGCATCTGTGAAGGGTCATCGTACTCATGATTGGTTATATCTGATGGACACAGAAATATATCTGTGGTAAGAAGAGTTCAGTTCTTGGTCTTTAGTGGAATGCCTGACAGTTAACAGATAGTGGATCTCGTGGCTAAAGAGTTTAGTCAGCTATTCAGGAACCGTTGGAGCTTCGACCCACAGGTCCATTAGGTCCTCTGGATAGCTTGGATAAAGTCGAGAACCAGTGTTTGGGTTAATTTGAAATGTTCAAATTGACAAGAGGAAGTTCGATTATATATGATATAATTCGACTAGTTAATTATATATGATATAATTGGCTAAATGTATGAAATACATTATTTAGGAGGAAATTAGATATAAATATGATTTATATAAAGTAGTGGAGAAAATACTATAGTAGATATGTGATATAACACTATAGGATAAAAATATAATATGATTATATTTATTATTAATTATTTGGTTAATTATATGATTATTAATCGAAAAATCATTTTTGGGCGTGGGTTAGTGGGAATGAGTCGGTTATTGTAACCGATTAATTAAAATGAAAATTGTTTTCATTTTTTGAATCGTTCAATCGTCACTCGAAGAGAAATTAGAGAGATCGCGCTGGTGAAAAGAAAACGATCGCTTAAGAAAATCGAGAGCTTATACGATAATTGCTCTGTGTCTAAACGATCGTCCACCTCACACCTAAACAATCGCACATTAGTTCCTACACGATCGCATAGCTTCTCTAAACGACTGTATTATGTGGCGATTTTGCTAAACGATCATATACCTTTTCCTAAATGATCGTTCAGTAAAACCTACACGATCGTGTAGCTTCTCCTAACCGATAAGCATTGTACTATGCGATAGTGCCTTTTTCCCTCTAACTTACTTATCGCATACATGATCCATGCTTCCTCCATCCTCCTCCAAATTCACCAAAGACCACACTTTGGGTTCTCACTCCGAGAATACCCAAAGCTCTTTTCTAGTGGTGTCGTCCCCGCGGCATTCGTGTTTGTGCGGTTGTTCATGTTGCTGTTGTTGAGGCTACTGCTGGGCGTAGGTAGATCGCGCGGAGGGTTCCTCTGCGTTGAGTTCCAGTTTGAAGACTGTTTTCGACTAGAATGGCAACTCATTCCCTTGTTATTTTGTTGTTCATAGCATGTCGTTAATTAAGATTTGATTACATAACTGTGCATATGAATATATAATTTGTATTTCGGTCATGGTGAGATCGGAACGATTCGAACGTACTCATGGAACTCTTCGGTAAGAGATCCTTCACATAGGTGACATGACCTTCATCCTGAGTGAGTTGGGAACTCCTACTCATGAGGACGGTTCTTTGATTAGTATGGATGAGAGTGGCCAGATTGCCAAATCAACAAACTTATCTTTTTAGGGATTTGTCTGATTGGGGAGCTGGATACTTAGCTACATAAGCGGGAATTCATTTTTTCCCCAAAGTAGGGGTAAGTAGATAAATTACTCTCTTAAGGGCTGATTCCAGGTCTTGAACATAGTGCCACACCCTCTCTTTGGAAGAAAGGACTCAGTCATAGCAGGACTATGATTTATTGTTCATTAGAGGAATTAGTGGTACTTAAGGAGTTAGATGTAACTATAGGGGCAAAACGTTAAATTGGCTTAATTGTACTTACGAGCGATTTGTGAAGGGTCATCACACCATTGATTGGTCATATGGATCCAGAAATATATCTATAGTGCGAAGAGTGCAACTGTCGATCTTTAGTGGAGTGACCAATAGTTAACGGATGGTGGATCTCATGACTAAAGAGTTTAGTTAGTTATTCACATACCATTGGAGCTTCAAGCTACAGGTCCATGAGGTTCCCTTGGTAGCTCAATGGGTACAAGTTGAGAATCAAATTTTGGGTTAGTTTGAAGTGTTCAAATTAACAAGAGAAAATTCAATTATATATGATATAATTGATGTGATGTATTAGATACATTAATTGGAGAAATTAATATAAATATGATTTATATTAAGTACCATAAATAGAAAAAGAACTATGATTTATATGTTTCATATGATGAAATATTAAAACTATAGTTTATAAATATAATATGATAAGTTGGTTATCATATTTATTTATAATATATTAATTATATGATAATTGATTCTTTTTCTCTATAACTGAATTGAAAGGGAGGTTATTGGAAGTTTTATGGTAACCGTGAGGTAAAAAGAAAAATTGTTTTCTAAAATTAGTGGTCGATTCATTAAAAAAATCTCATGAAAAAAGGCTATCAAGCAAAAAGTGTTTTTACTAAGTGATAGCATTGAGGGCATACACGATCGAGCTATGAGTTGACTATACATACTTACTCGCTTGATTATTGCTACACGATCGAGTAGCAAAGTCTATACGATGGGCTTCATCTTCTAAACGATTGAGTATGTCGTCTATACGATAGACAATATTCATCTCCTACTTTCTCGATCGTCTACCTCCTGTCTTCCTCAATACAAGATCATATAGAGCCCACAACTACTGGATTCTCACATTGAGAATACCAAGGTAACCAATGTGGTAGTGTTTTAAATCCGTTCGTGGATCGAGTTGGAGTTGATTGGGTTTGAGGTTAATCAGACGTTCGTCGAAATCGTATTCTGTTCTTTGCGTTCGAGTTCGTGTTGTGAACCATTTGCTGAATGATCGAGGGATACTTGAAAAAGAATTCTTTTGAAGAAGAGTTCTTCAAAGGTACATATACTTTATCCCTTGTATCTTCATTGTTAAGTAGCATGCTGTAATTTTTGTTTATGCATAATCAGTTTGTTTCCATTTAAGATTGTAATTATTTGTATTAATTCTGAATGGGATTTGGAACGATCCACTTCCGCTGCTCATGGAGATCCTTTTTAGATTTCCTTCATTAAACATGATCTACTTGTATGTCTCCACATACATATTTAAGTTACATCAGATAACTTTAGATCTTAGGTTAATGGATTATTGCACAAGTAATATAAAATCAATCATCTATTGATTCAACTAACATAAAACTACGAGGCTTTAGAGCATACACCCCAATATGATCATCATTAGAGAAAATCCCTTGTTCGAGAATTCTACTCCTACTTTTGATTGATCAGAGAAAGAATCACACTTTGATATAGTGTCTATCATGATGACTAACGTAACGGTTGAGTCGCCCATGGCAGAGATGGAGATGAAGATAAATCTCTTAATGAAAGTTGTTGAGGAGTGAGACCATTAGATCACTGCCTTAAGAGATCAAATAAGGCTCGAGAAACTGCTGAGATGAGTCAAACTCCAGTTGTCAAAGCTAATGACAAAGGAAAGGTTGTCCTGCAGAAAAGTCCGCTGCAATAATCTACCTCTATCAGCTTCTCGTCAGTTCAACAACTGTAGGATATGATCACAAACTTCATAAGGGCTCAGTGTGGAAGACTGTCGCAAACTTTTTTTTATATACTCCAAGTTTTACACCAAGAGGATCGACAATCTAAGAATGTCAGCTGGGTACCAACCTCCAAAGTTCTAGTAGTTCGATGGAAAGGGGAATCCAAAACAACATGTTGTTCACTTCGATGAAACTTACAAAAATGTAAGGACTAGAGGAGACCTGCTAGTCAAGCAGTTTGTTGTACCTTGAAAGGAAATGCTTCCGATTGGTATACTGATCTAGAATTGGAAGTGATTGACAGTTGAGGACAGTTGGAAAGAGAGTTCCTTAACTTCTTTTATAGCATTAGGCATATTGTGACCATCATGAAGCTGACAAGCACCAAGCAGTGGAAGGAAGGGCTGGTCATCGACTACATCAATTATGGAGAGCTATGAGCTTGGATTGCAAAGATTGACTCACTAAAATATAGGTAGTGGAGATGTGAACCCAAGGCATGTACTGAGAGCTTCTCTACATCCTACAGGGGATAAAACCTCGTACATTTGAGAAGTTGGCGACATGCACTCATGACATGGAGCCGAAAATCTCCAATAGGGGAACTAAATATTTCCTAGTTCCTAAAGAGAGAAAAGACAAGAATGAAACCAAGGGCATTGAAAAGATCGTGAATAGTGCCATAAGAGAATCTATGGTCATTCATGCAACTCGAATCAAGTTTTCCTCTAAAAGAAAAAAAAAATGAAAGACAACACAATGAGGACAAGAAGCGTCGCCCAACTCTTAAAGAAAGGCAATAAAAAGTTTATCCATTCCCTGAATTTGATATTGCAAACATGTTAGAACAATTATTAGAGAAACAACTCATTCAACTACAGGAATGCAAGCAGCCGGAGCAGTTAGGAGAAGTAGGTAATTTTAATTACTGAAAGTATCACCGGGTTATTAGCCACCTAGTGGAAAAGTTCTTCGTGCTAATGAAACTAATTCTAAAGTTGGCTTGTGAGAAGAAGATTGAGTTGGATCTCGATGAAATACTTAAATAAATCACACTACAGTAGTGACGACTTCAAGTGTTCCAACACCGTCTACGTCTTATGATCAGAGAGAATGCTTCATTCAATTTTGGACTTTTGAGTCTATAGTCGTTCGATTCCAATAAGGGATTCTAACAACAGATTCCCAAAGCAAAGAAGTTCCCATTGAAGATGACAATGAAGGGTGGATTTTTGTGACTCGACAAACTAAAGGAAAGTCATATTCCACCCAAAAGAAGTTGTGCTTCCATCAAAATTACAGAAGAGAAGGCAACACTTAGAAAAAGAAAGGGAAAAAGGGCATGGAAGCCTAATCCTGGTAAGGAAGAAGATGAAGACTTCTCTCAACTTCAACGACCAGTGACTTTAGTAGCATTCTTCCCAAGAAACTTCCTCAATAATCATCAAGAGGAAGTATTAGAAGTTATTGAATGTTATACTGTCAACATAGCAGAAGTCAACAAAAATCATATAACTGTTGAAGAAGTCAATGATTCAAAAGAAATCGAGCAAAAAGCTTCTGTCTTCGGTTGATTGATAACTTACAGAAATACAAGTGATTGTAACTCTTTCATTTAAAATAATAAGGCAAAGGCCTGGAATTTAGATAATTTTACCAATAAATCTATACAAAAAGCGAAACATGCGATCACATACTTCTAACGCATAACATTTTTAAAATTCAGACTTATTTCGTTACTTCTGTGCAGAATATCCTTCAGCAGTTTGATGATCGTGCGATTGCATATCCACTGATTCAATGAAAGCAAGAATTTCCAGAGAAGAAAAGGAGAGACGATCGCATAAAAGACAAACGTTGAGGCATGACATGACATGGGCAGTGGGTGTCACATCACAAGTTGCATTGGTGACTGATAGGAAAACATTGTTGAAGATTTACTGAACCCCTGATACATTGCAGACGGCGTGACAGGATATGGAATTTAATATGCCCCATCAATGCAATTATGATTTTGAGAAAAGAAGTGCTTGCAAACGCCTATAAATACCATGCAAATGCCATGCAGAAGGGAACGATAATATACATCGTGACATATATCGTGGGATACATTGTGGGAGACGAGAAGAATACCCTGAGAAGGGATTCTGCTAGAAACCCCTACCAATTTTCCATAGAAACTCCTTAATGAGAGTTTAGGATTCTAGGGAGAGAAGAAGATAATACTATTCAATTGTCTATGTGAAACAGCTGTAAAACGAGTCGGAGGAAGCAAGACATTGCGAAACACGGTTTGACTCTCTGATTCATTCTCTTTGTTTTGTGTATTTGTATTGTATTTCTTGTATTGGAAAATTCAGATTTGCATTATGAATACATGTTTGTTATATATCGTGTTTATCTTTTTCACCAATATCATGCATAGCTAAATCGCTTCATGGGTAGAGAAGATTATACAAAAGTACCTCTGAGCGGCAGCAAATCTTTCCAAAACATTGTGATAGAATTTTCACATTTACATTCACCCATACAGATATGCATCAAACTACTAAATTGTCGGCATGCTTCAAGATAAATAAACAAGAGAATGGGGAACTTACCAATTGAAGACTTTATTCACAGCAAATCTCACTTTCTCCACGAACGGCCTTCTTGCACTTTCGCTAGAACAACAAGCTTTCGATCAACAACACCCCCGTCGTTTACCACGAATGGCTTCACACGAACAGCAGGAAGATGGGGACAACACCACCACTTGGAGCCCTTAGTATTCTCGAAGTGAGAATCTAAAGATAGGCTCTGTTTAGATTTGGTATAGGTGAGGAGGAAACCAGATCGTATACAACGATCAAACAAGTGGGACAAAGCAGCATCTATCATATGGACAGGGTGCTTGATCGTTTATTCGAGGTACATGATCGTGTAGAAAAAGTTAGGCGATCGTCTATACGATCGTTTAATAAAGCTCAGACGCTAAGCGACCGTTTAGGAAAAGGTGGGCAATCGCTTAGAAAAGCGCGCGTGGGTGTAAGCGATCGGGCAATAAACACAAGCTATCATTTAGCCTCTGAATTACTAAGCGATCGAATGTTAAACATTTTCTGAGCTATTAGCCGCGTGTTTGCAAAATGAAAACAATTTTCATTTTATTCTTCAGCTATGAAAACCGAATTGGAGCTTCCCACACGGTTACAGAGAAAAGGTGGCCAATTATTCTATATTGTCCATTTAATAAAATATTAAATATAATCATATTATATCTGTTAACCTATAATTTAATATCATATATCAATCATAGTGTTTTCTCCTCCACTAGATAGAAATCATATTTATATCCCTTTCCTCCAATAAATGTATCTCATACATAAAATCAATTATATCATATATAATTAACTAGTTCAATCATATCATATATAATCGAACTCCCTCTTGTCAATTTAAACATTTCAAACTGACCCAAAAACTGATTCTTAACGTGTATCCAAGGTACCAAAGGGACCTTATAGACCTATGACTCGAAGCTTGTAAGTACGATAACTGATTCTTACCACAGATATATTTCTGTGTCCATCGGATATAACTAATCATCAGTACGATAACCCTTCACAGATGCTTGTAAGTACAGATGAGCCGATTTACCATTTGGCCCCTGTAGTTATATCTTACTTCTTAAGTACCACTGATCTCTCTAATGAACAATACAACATAATCCTATTATGTGTGAACACCTCTTGGGCCATGAGAAAGTGTGTGGTGCCACACCATTTAAGCCCCAGGATCAGCCCTTAAGGGATTAATTTATCTACTTACCCCTGCTTCGGGGAAGGAGCGAATTCTATCTTGTGTAACTGAGTTCCAAGTTGTCAAATCAGACGAATCCCCAAAGTGGTAGGTTTGAGTCAGTGACCTTGCCACTCGCACCCATGCAAATCAAAGGACCGCCCTCAATGGAAGGAGTTTCCAACTCACTTAGGATTGTGGTCATGTTACCTATGGTCATCCTAATGAAGTGAAATCCCTATCATGAACGACGTTATATAACGAAACGTTAACACTTCGTGGTTAGGTCTTATACAAACTCTTTGTATAGGACACCCCTGTTCGTATGTACCCACACGAATGATCAGGATCAGACCATCTGTGACAAGTCACAACACTTGTAACCATTCAATAAAGCGGGCCGCATCTGTAGCGTTACCAGGATAAGGTTTCCCTCATATATCCATATACTACATACCATTTTGGTTATCACTTAAGACATGATCCACTTGTATGTCACCACATTCATGCTTAAGTTACATAATGACAACCAGGGATTTTAGTTTATTTGTTTGTAGTAAATCAAATAAAACATCCAATGTGCAAAGTTAAGTAGTGAAGAAAATCTTATATATTATACATGACAAGCGTTCGTACAAAATTTGTTTACAAACTACAAGAAACGAGACTTTAGGGCATCATCCCCAACACTCCTGACTCGTATGAGCTTAAAAGGTGAACATAAAAAAAAAATATTTTGAACTACGTTAGGACTTGATCCCTATTATAAAGGGTACATAGTCAGTTTGAAGGAAACTTCAATCTAGTCTAGTAAAAAACATCTCTTGAACTACGTCATGACTTGATCCCTTTCTTTAAGGGTGCGTATGAAACTTAAAGAAATTTAAATTCACTCCATCAGAATGGGTCTCACAACCACCTAAGTGTGACACTACAAGATTGATGTTATTCATCCTCATTATATAATGACACTTCAAATTGAAGATGGTCATCTCTGTTGAGAGCAACACAAAAATTTGAAGATGTTCATCATCCCTACTAAAGGAAACACAAAAAATTGAAGATGTTCATTGATCATAAGGAGATAGCACAATATATTAAAGGCACACACTTGGAATGGCACTTCACTTCCTCTTTAAAGTCAAGTTTGGAGGCTTTGTTGCTTCCTTTTCGAAGTTCAAGTTTGGTGTGGCTTCACTGCTTCCTTTTCAAAGCTTAAGTTTGGTGTAGTTTCGCTCCCTCTAAAAAATGTTCGTGCAACTTCGTTCCTTCTCCAAAAATATTTGTTCAACTTCGCTCCCTCTCCAAAAAAATGTTGGTACAAATCAGCCTTCTCTTTAAAAGTGTTGTTGTAGTTCCGCCTCCTCTACAAAAATATTGGTGTAGCTCCATCTCATTTCCAAAGATCAAGTTTAGTCTGTCTACCTTTGCCTCATCCGTGAAATTGACTCTAGTTTGCCTAACTTCGCCTCATACACAAGATTAACTCCGGTCCGCCTGGCTTCACCACATATTTGAGATCAATTTCAGTAAGCCTGACTCCACCTCATCTATAAGATCGTGTCTTGTTTTCTTAGCTCTGCCTCATATACGAGATCAACTCCGATGCGCCTAGCTACGCCTCATATGTGAGATCAAGCCCGGTCCACCTAGCTCTGCCTTATATGTGAGATCAAATCTGGTCAGGCTGGCTCCACCTAATTTGCAAGATCACGTCTGGTCCACCTCGTTACGTCTCATATGCAAGATTAAGTCCGGTTCTTCTGGCTTTGCCTCATATACAAGATCAAGTTTGATCTTCCTAGCTTTGCCTCAAATGCAAAATTAAGTTCGATCCTCTGAGCTTCGCCTTATATGTGAGATCAAGTCTTGTCTTCTTGTATTTACTTCATCTGCAAGATCGAGTCTGATCTAACTGGCTCAACCTTATATATAAGATCTAGTATGATCTATAAGGTGTGCCTCATCCATGAGATCAAGTATTGTCTGTCTGACTTTACTTTAACTACATAATCAAGTCCGGTCTGCCTTGCTTCGCTTCATCTGTGCGGTCAAGTCCAATCTACCTGGCTTCGCATCGAGTTCGCCAAGCTTTGCCTTATATACAAGATCAGGTATAGTTTGTTTTGCTTTATCACATTTGAGAAATCGAAACAAACGAAATGCAAAGATTAAAGCCGGTAGAGCAATGAGCTTAAAACCGACAAAACACTCAAGATAAGAACTCATGCCAAATTCGAAGAAATCCTCAGATCGGCACTAAGATTGAAGCCAACAAAATGCTGAAATCAGAATTGCTAAAGTACTAAGCTTGAAACCGACGAAACGCTCAAGACAAAAACTCAAACCATATCCGAGGAAATCCTCAGGTTGTGCACTAAGATCGAAGCCAATGAAATGATGAAATTGAAATTGGTAGAACACTGAGTTTGAAATTGACGAACACTCAAGTCAAGGACTCAAGCCAAATCTAACAGAATCCTTAGGTCGCGCACTAAGATCAAAACTAACGGAACGTTGAAATCAAAGCTAGTAGAGCACTGAGCTTGAAATCGATAGAACGCTTAAGTCAAGAACTCAAGCTAGACGAAATCCCAGGTCATGGATTAAGATCATGCTTACAAGAGGAATGCTAAAAGCAAAGCCCTAAACTACCGCTCGTTCTATTCTTTTCTAAAAGAAAAAAAAAAAGTAATAAATTGCTTAAATGAATAAATATATAATAAACGCGGTGGAGCTGGCGACCATCCCTGTAGATTACACAGTCACCCACATAAGGTCTGTGTTTAGTAAAAATCAAGTCATTGTTGACGAAACTGGCGACCACCCATGCAGGCTACACAGTCACCCATATAAAGGTTGTGTCTAGTAGAAGTCAGATTGTTGTTGGCGGAGTTGACCACATAATCACCCACATAGGGGCTGTATCTAGATTCTAATTGGTTGTGACTGACTTTGGTGATGATTTTATTGTAAGGGGGACAAACATGTCAAACATTCAAGGATATATCCACCAGGGGTATATAAAAAGTATGATTCTTTAAAAAAATATATGTGAAAAAAAAGAAAAAAGGAAAAAAAGGAAAAAAAAATGGAAAAAGAAAGGAAAAGAAAACGTGGAAAGAAAAAAGAAAAGAAGGAAAAAAGGGGGAAAAAAAAGGAAAAGGAAAAAATGTGGAAAAAAGAAAGAACAAAAAAAAAAAAGAAAAAAAGAAAGAAGAAAGAACAAAAGAAGAAGAAAGGAAGAAGAAAAAAGAGAAAAAAAAAAAGAGAAGGAAGAAAAGAAAGAGGAGAATAGAGTAGGAGTGGAAGATGAGAATGAAAAAGATATATGTGGTGATCCCTAAAGATGGACTCAAATTCCTAATTTGATTTGGATTTCCTACTAAAATCTTATTTCTTTAAAAGGTTTTGATAAGATTTTAATCAAAATATCATCCTTTAAATTTGAATTTAAGATTCTTGGTGGGTTTGAATGGATTAGCCTTAAATCAAATGATATCAAAATCCATTTACATCCATTTTAAATTTGGGCATATTTTAAATTTTATCTTAAATTCATCTCAAACTGAAATTTGGCCATATTCAAAATTTTATCTCATATTTAAATCAGATTTTGTTTTTATCCTCAATCTCGATCAAATTGAGAGTAAAATCTCAAATTTATATCAAATTAAAACTTGACCATATTTCAAATTTTATCCTAAATTCAAATTGTTCAACTTTGAGATTATATTGTGAATAAAATTCTCGAGTTAAGATTTGACCATATTCCAAATTTTTTTTAAAGTTTAAATCATCCAAATTTAGCGTTCTATCCTCGATGCAAAATTATACTAAGGATAAAATCTCAAATTTATCTCAAAATAAAATTTGGCCATATTCCAAATATTATCTCAAATTCAAATCAAGTTTAGCTTTTATCCTCAATTCAAATCAATTTGGGAGGTAAAATATCAAACTTAAATTTGGCCATATTCCAAAGTTTATCTCAAATTCTAGTACTAAATTCATAGTTTGACTCACACATTAACCAAATTCAAGAACAAATATATTTGAATATCGATTCCAACTTTATATTTTCGATATTCATCTACTCATATATGCCCATAAAACTCGAAAAGGGGTATTTGTTGAATGAGAAATTTTGGACCAATCGCAAATTGCCACGTTATTACTAAATTAATGACGAAATTCCAAATAATTAAATTTGCGACTAATTAGAAATTGACATGTGTCCCAAATTGAAGTTGAAGACATAAATTGGTAAATTCCGACGATGTCACATGTTTCCTTCATCACCATTGGATTAAATAAAATTAATTTGGTCCAATTTGATATTATTATCTGGACTAAAGTCCAATTGAACCGAAAATAGACCTAATTTGACCCAAATGTCAAATAAGACACAAATCCAATTAGTGGAACCCAAGGGCCAAATCCATGGACCAACCAAGTCCAAACCCACGAAGCCCACCCGAAAACTCTATAAATAGAAGAGTTTTCTTCATTTGTGGGGTTAGAAATTTTAGACTCCAGAGAGCCCAGATAGAATTATCTACAATGAGAAGACTCCTTGACTCTTGAAGCTGATTATGTTTGCGGATTGAAGTCATTTGGAGATACAAGCATTCTTCCATGACTCCAACTTCAAGAACATCCATAAGCTCCGCTTCCATACATCAAACGTACGCATTCAACCGAGAGAGAATCAGAGGAGCAAGTATTAGAGATCGAACCACATCTGCATGAAATCTACATCAATACAAGTTTACTCCACAGAATACGTTTTTTTGGAAGCCTCCTGCAAACACGAATCATCCAAGAAGATCATCAAGCCCAAAGGTCGATCATCCAAGAAAATCAACGAGTCCAAAAGGCCGATCATCCAAGAATATCATCAAGCCCAAAAGCTGATTATCCAAGAAGATCAACAAGCCCAAAAGGCAATCATACAAGAAGATCAACCAGCTTAAAGATTATAGTTTATTTTTAAAGCATCAAAGGATTATGTATTAGGGATTGTACTCGCTATACTAAAATTAATACAAAAATCAAGTTCAACTCCACGAAATAAGTTTCTCCGGAAACCTTGTGCGAACAATGTTTAATATTTTTTTTAAATATAATTCATAATATAATAATTGTCTATATTAAATTTATAATAAAATTGCTAAAATTATTTTTTAAATTATTTAATTAAATAGATAAAACTCCAGTTACCATCCCTAAATTCCGTCAAGCAGAAGAGATAAAAAGAAAAAAAAAGGGAAAATTTTTTTTTGGTCCCCTAGATTTTGAGTCTAGTTTCTTTTTTATAATTTTCAAATGTTACTTTTTTGTCCTTAGATTTTAGGTTTGATTTCATTTTAGTCCCTAAGTTTCAAAATATTATAATTTTACCCTTGATATTTGAGTTTCATTTTTAATTTGGCCTATAGGTTTCAAGATTTGCAGTTTTAACTTCGATTTTTCATTCAATACTCACTTTAATCTTCATGTTAATGTCTATTAATGAAGAAATCGAACATGAGATTTTCATGAGCAGCGGAAATAAGATCATTCCAAATATAATCATGAATGAACATTATATTTACAGTCGTGTATAAAACATGCGGTTATACAATCAATATAGAAATTACAGCATGAACAACAAATGAACAGGAGAAAACTCTAAGAACATTTGTCGACTCATTTCCACCATCCTTGCTCACGAATGATTGAAATACAACAACCTCGAAACGCTCGAACAACACAACTGAAACACTGCACGAACATTTCGTGCTCGTCCTCAGCGATCGCCTCGGTCATGAATTCCTCAACAACATGAATGGCCTCCACAAAACCTCGACGGTGTCGAGTTGAGTAAGACACCAACAAGAAGATTACCTTGGTATTCTTAGTATGAGAATCCAGAGGGTGGGCTCTGTTCGGACTTATTATGAGGCAGACGAAGAAGGAAAGAAAATCATGTACTCGATCGGGCAAGTGGGAGAAGACAGAGACCTAATTCATATAGGTCGATGCCCAATCATTTAGCTAAAGATAAGGGATCGTCTAGCAAAAGTTAAGCGATCGTTTAGCTCAGTGTCTATCGCCTAGAGACACTACACGATACTTTACTTTAGGCAGGCTGTCGTTTAGTAAATACTTGTAACGTGTTTGGGTTGATGATATAAATTGCTCACAATGATGTGATACTACTTCTAATTATGCGTTAATTATGGATGTTCATGTAGTATGCCATGCATTGTCACAAGTTTCCTTACGATGGAACCATGTGTAATTCCATCGCAAGTTTCTCGGTGTGATCCGAGGTCGAACACGAGGACTGGTTTAGGTTATGTGGTATGTTCATGATACATGCGACCAGGTTTTTAATCTTTAAAAGTATGTTTGTACAAGTATATAAATTGCAATAAAATAAAAGAAAGCATTAAAGATGCGATAAAAACATAAAAATACAGTAAACCTAAGCTAGATGATACAAGATACAGACTTCATGTACAAAATGCTGGGATTAAGGCTAGCTGTAAAAGTTATGCAAAGACATGGGATGCGGCGACAAGTCTTATGAACAGAATAGAAAGAGAAAGACAAATAATACAAACAACGCAAGTTCTTAATTGGATTGAAGGTACAAATACTGTTTCGCTCTTCTCTTGGCGTACACCTCTCAGTGATCGACCACGCTCTCATATGTCTGTAGTGAAACAAAGACTAACGTAATGAACGCAAGGTTACTTCCATGTCTGGAAGTACTAATCGCTTTAGTTAACACATTCTTCTGACCTTCTCTCGATAGATCAGAATGACACCTTCACTTCTGCTCTCACAGGTGAAGATGCCGTCTAGCATGCTTTAACTAAACGTATTTTATATCTTTAATACAGATTAAGTTCTTATTGATTCATATTGCTCATCAGGGGATTAAGAGACATCATGGAGAAAGTGATTGGTGGGTGAACAGAAGTAGACAGAGAATGGTAAATAGAATTTATCAAAACATTTAATATTTCTACTAAGTGTTTGATACATGGTATGTGAATGAAAAGATAAAGAAAACATGAAATACACAATGAAAGAGAGATAGAACAGATACAAATAAGTGCCAATGTCTTGACACAGATTTAATGGAGATCTGCTTGCCGGTTAGGATGGATTTGATGGTAGGAAGAGCTTCCCTCTCAGGCTTGCTCTACCGGTAGCAGGGATCTTTGCACAGAGCTTCCGATCGGGTGTTTGGTAGGTTGATTCTGAGATTCACCCCTTGGCAGGTTCTTCTTCTTTCTCTTCTCTCTCAAACTCTTCTTCAAACTGCTTAGAGGCTAGCAAAAGGCACTGTTCCTCTTCGCACTTCTGAATCTCTTCAAGTCGGGCAAGCTCATTGTTACGTTGCATCTCCTCAAACTCCAATCTTCTTCTTCTATTCCCCTTTGTGATGATGAGCTTGCCCCTCTCTATCTTTTCTTGCTTCTCTTTTTTTTCTTTTCTTTTTCTCTCATCTTCTTCCAAAGCTAAAACAAAACTTTGAGGGTCGATGTTGGACCGTTGTGGCGCATTCTCTCTGCAACACCGCATTTGGGGGGTTCCCTCTGTTTCTTCTCCTTCATCCATCGCAACCAATTGTGTTGCTATCGGTTGCGGCGGTTCCATCAGTTACATCGTTTCCCCTCCATCCTCCTTTATAGAGGTTGATTCTCCATCCTTCTCAGGGCTCGCAGCCTCTGCCTTGTCTTTTTCTCTTCTCTTAGGTTCCTTTTTCATGTCGGCACAATTTTCCCTCCTCTTTCTTCTTCTTCTTTTTCTCATTCTTGGCCTCTTCGCCTTTATCATCATCCTTTTGATATTTTTTCTTTCTTACCTTGTGATGATGTGAAGACTCCGCCTCTCCAACCTTCTTTCCCTTGTTGTTGTTCTTCTTCTTATCTTTCTTCTCAGCCTCTATTGGCTGCTTCTCTCTCTTTTTCTCTTCCTTCTTGGCCTCTGCTGCCTTCTTCATATCTTTCTTCTCGATCTCTTCCGGCAGCGCACCCCCTACAACCTCCTCCATCGCAATGTCAGGGGTTACTAATGCAACCTCCGCTTCTCTGGCCTCCTCGACTGCGATCTCTTATTCTTCTCTTTGCTTGATCGCAATTTCCTCGTCTTCTCTTCTTAGAGGCTCTTCATAATTTTCTGTGATGAAAGTCGCCTCTTGGGTCTCTGGGAGTAGGACATCATTTTTCTTTTCTTCTTCTTCAACCACCACTTCTTCATCCTTTACTGTTTCATCTGCCTTTACCGCCGCTTCCTCCTCCGTAGAAAGTGGTTAATTTACAACCACTGCCTCGGGCAGTTCACCTCCTTGCTCAAAAGTACTGAGGATGTTGCCAAACACCTCCGTATCATCTCGTCTCTTCTTTTCGCTTTCAGTGGAGACGGAAGGTGTAGGCATGCTGTCGGTGCTTCCTCCTCTCTTGAACACAGGAGGCCTAACGGCCAAAGGGTTTCTCCGAGTTCTTCCGGTGAGTCTGGATACAGTGGGGGCTTAGGCAGCAAGTCGGCGACTGGCAGCCAGGAATGCTGCCTTTCGCATGGCTGCTTGGTCAGGGGTGGAAGCTGAAGCGAATTGGTTTGGGGTTTGGTCAGCCATGGAATCGAGCTTGGAAAGGTCTGATAAGAGTTTGATTTTCTGGGGAGAAAGAATAATTCAGAATGCAAAACGCTAGGGTTTCTGAGTTTGCCAATGTAGGGTAAAAGATTTCCAACAAAGGGGGATGATGTATTTATAGGTTGGGCCGTAGTGGGGCCCACGCGATTTTCACGGCGACTGGTCTCGAGCATCTCAACAGGCACGTCGTTCCACCTCTCTCATTTATAGATTTTCAGATAAAGCATCCTTTCGTCTACCAAGTCATAATTGCATAGAGATACGAATCGATTGGACTTCTTCCCACAATGCCAAACGACTTTTTCTTTAATATTTTATTTAAATGGACGCATGATAAAGCATAACGCATTGTGTTCACTAACGCAACTGTATCTTTGCAGAGGACGGGCAACAACACATATATCCCTACAACACACCCCTTAACCAATGCATTTATGGAGGATACCTCAACATAGTGTATTTGGCTAAGAACGGGCAAAGGACACATACGAGCGCAACACACCCCTCAACTCAACACAGTTGAGTTAGGTGAACGCAAGGCATTCCTAGTTGGTTTGGGATGCGTCCAGTGTCGTCTTACTTTCTTGTTGTTAATTGTTTTATTCCCTTTTTTTTTATTAGCAGCATAAGTGCTAAGACTTGCAGCGGTACATTTTTCTTTATTACTCAATCATTCACAATCTAAAGCACACGCAATGATTACAAAAAGTCAAAGAATTAAAGATAGGACGAAATTAAATGCACAGAAGTAAATGGAGAAATAAATTCATAAAGTCAAAATTTGAATTAAATGAAGCATTTAAGACAGAATTCAGAATTTAAAGAGAAAGGAATTCAATAAAGCAGTTTTAAACATAGTATTGAGATATGGACTGAAAATTACGTAGTCTTTGGTGATCGCAATCCACATCTCCGCAGGCGGTCAGGCTTGCCTGCTCAATGTCTTTAGGGACATTGCTCCTTCCCTGTAGATCCGGGGCTTTTGAATTGCTAGGCAGTGTTCCAGGTGTTTGACTTCTTAGCTCAAAGGCCAGCTGGCCCACTTGGATCTCTAGATTCCTTATAGAGGATGCTTGTGCTTGCATCACTGCATCATTCTTATCCATATATTGCTTTAGCAGCGTTTCTAGCGAGCCTCCCGAGGTGTTTGATAATGATGATGGTTACTGGTTTTGCGGTCTTGATTGCCCCTGACTGTGGTGAAACGGAGGATTTCCTCTACTGCCCCCTTGATGGTTCGTTGGCCCCACTAGGTTGGGATTGCTACCCCAACCGAAGTTAGGATGGTTCCTTCAGCCCGGATTGTAGGTGTTGCTGAAGGGGTTGCTCTAGATAGCACACACTTGCTGAAGATTCAATGGGCATCCATCAGCTCCGTGAGCCCCTCCACAGTTGACGCAACTGATTGCGACCACTTGAGCCGGTGCAACGGGTTGCGCTGATTGTGGAACAATGGCTCTTAGATTAATTGGCATTTATTGGAGGATCGAGGTCACCGTGGCCATCTGGGCGGCAACATGGTCATTGTCTCCGCAGGGACAATGACTGTTTCAGTTTTTCTTCTATCGACACCTCGGCCTCCATATCCATCATCTATTCAGTCATCCATATTCCGCGAGATGCGGTCGAGGATGACTTTGGCCTCTGTGTATGTCTTGTCCATAAAACCTCCTGCCGTGGAGGCGTCAGCAACAACCTGCGTTACTCTATTTAGACCATTATAGAATTTTCCATCAACACGCAATTAGGTATCCCTATATGCAGGCAGTTTTTCACCAATCTTCTGAATCGCACCCAGGCAGTGCTCAGGTCTCATTTTCCTTCTATTCAAAGTTCAACACATCCTTTCATCTTCTTGCATTGACGGCAAGTGGGAAGAACTTCTTCATGAACTGCTCCACCAACTGCTCCCATGAAGTGATCTCGTTGGGCTCCAGTGAATAAGCCCACCTCTTAGCCTCGTCCCTCAAGGTGTAAGGGAACAGATAATCTTATATTTTTTGGGGTGATGCCAAGTAGGGAGAAATTGCCGCACATCTCGACAAAACTGGTTAGGTGGGCATATGGGTCTTCACCTTGCAGACCCCTAAATTGCCCGGCGTTTTGAATCATCTGCAACATGACCGGCTTGATCTCAAAGCGCGCATTCTCCTCCACAGTCGGCCTCGAGATTCCAGGAGAAAAATATACAGTTGGGTGCTGCATAATTACGCATTGCGATGTTGCGATCGCCCGTCAGAAAGACAGGATCCTGAGTCGGTCGAACAGCCCCTTGGTTTACCACTGGCACTGCGTTATCGTTATTGTCCACCATGCTGGCTGCCTTCTTTCGCCGAATCTGTTCTGACGTACCCTTGCGCAGAAAGTTCGATCGATCCCAGGGTCAGCTACGATTTTCAGTTCAGCACTAAGACTCATAAACCATTAGGCTGCTCTCCACATTGAACAGCCAGTACAATGAGATATGCCCTGCAAAATACCAAAAACACACTCAAAACAATAAACCATTAACCATTTCCCTGGCAACGTCGCCATAAACTTGTATTGTGTTTGGGTTTATGATATAAATTGCTCACAATGATGCGATACTACTTCTAATTATGCATTAATTATGGATGTTCATGTAATATGCCATACGTTGTCACAATTTTCCTTACGATGGAACTAAGTGTAATTCCACCGCAAGTTTCTCGATGTGATCTGAGATCAAACATGGGGACTGGTTTAGGTTATTGTGGTATGTTCATGATACATACGACCAGGTTTTCAATCTTTAAAAGTATGTTTGTACAATTATATAAATTGCAATAAAATAAAAGAAAGCAGTAAAGATGCGATAAAAATATAAAAATACAGTAAACCTAAGCTAGATGATACAAGATATAGACTTCATGTACAAGATGCTGGGATTAAGGCTGGCTGTGAAAGTTATGGAAAGACATGGGATGCGGCGACAAGTCTTATGAACAGAATAGAAAGAGAAAGACAAATAATACAAACAATGCGACTTCTTAATTGGATTGAAGGTACAAATACTGTTCCGCTCTTCTCTGGGCGTCACCTCTCAGTGATCGGTCGCGCTCCCATATGTCTGTAGTGAAACAAAGACTAACGTAATGAACACAAGGTTGCTTCCATGTCTGGAAGTACTAATCGCTTTAGTTAATGCATTCTCTTGACATTCTTTCGATAGATCAGAATGACACCTTCACTTCTGCTCTCACAGGTGAAGATGCCGTCTAACATGCTTTAACTAAATGTATTTTACATCTTTAATACAGATTAAGTTCTTAGTGATTCATATTGCTCATCAGGGGATTAAGAGACATCATGGAGAAAGTGATTGGTGGGTGAACGGAAGTAGATAGAGAATGGTAAATGGAATTTATCAAAAAAATTTAATATTTCTACTAAGTGTTTGATACATGGTATGTGAATGAAGAGATAAAGAAAACATGAAATACACAATGAAAGAGAGATAGAACAGATACAAATAAGTGCCAATGTCTTGACACAGATTTAATGGAGATCTGCTTGCCGGTTAGGATGGATTTGATGGTAGGAAGAGCTTACCTCTCAGGTTTGCTGTACCGGTAGTAGGGATCTTTGCACAGAACTTCCGATCGGGTGTTTGGCAGGTTGGTTCGTAGATTCACCTCTCGGCCTTATGTCGTCTTCTTCTCGGATTTCTTTTCTTAAGCACTTAGCTTAGTCTTCTCTCTACAATCTAGCAGTACTTCGTCCCGTATCAAGTAGCATATCTTTTCTCTGAAATCAATGGGGTATTTATAGGTGCAGATCTTTGACTGCGACCTTGTGGTCCCCACTAATGGTTATGGTAATTTAGAAGATGGAGGGATATTATTCCTTCTGTTATGCAATCAGATCGTTAATTCTGCACAATCATTAGTTGTACACGTGTCTCAATCCTCCGCTCTTGTGTTGCTCAGCTATATCTTTCGATCATAGGTTCGCATGTGGTGTTTGTTTTTATTATCGCATGCGGTTGAAGTGCAGCTCTCGGATCAACTGTCGCATTGCGCCGTAATTGCGGTAATTGTCTCTTCATTGTTGATTGACGGGCGCAATGTGACAGAGATGGTTGATTAGTCTCTCGTGAGCCTTGAGCGCAAGTGGTGACTTGGTCTCCTACAAAACAGAGTAAAATTCGGCTTATCTTCCATCTTTTTAGTGTTAGTGGGTGTAATCGAAAACATTTATAATTATTGCAATACTAGGCTAATTTTCATACAATTGGCGCATAATTTCTAACTTTTGGACACAATATCTAGATAAGGTGGCATAAATAACTTGTATTTCTACAAGTTATCAATAATGCACGATTGTTTAGCTCGCCCAAGCTGTCGTTTAGTAAATCTATATTTACTTGACAACTACTGTGAGTTTTCTTTTTGAGAGAGAAAACTCAAAACAAATTTTTTGACCAAGACTTATTAAAAATAGGAAAGCCATTTTTCTTTTATCTCACGGTTATCATGAATCACCAATAACCACCCACTCAATTGGTTATTAAAGAAAAAGATTTAATTATCCAATAATAATATTATTATAAATATAAATGATAACCAACTTATCATACTATATTTATAACCTATAGTTTTAATATTTCATCTCATGAAACATATAAACCATAGTTCTTTTTCTATTCCATGGTACTTAATGTAAATCTCATTTACATCAATCCTCCACAAGATGCATCTCATACACCAAAACGATTATATCATATATAATAAAAATACCTCTTGTCAATTTGAACATTTCAAATCAACACGAAGAACTAATCCTCAACTGAATCCATTGAGCTACCAAAGGGACCTTATAGACTTGTAGCTCGAAGCTTCAATAGAATGTGAATAACTGACTAAACTCTTTAGTCACGGGATCCACCATCTGTTAACTGCCAGACACTCCGCTAAAGACCGACAGGTGAACTCTCTTTACCAAGATATATTATGTGTCGATCTTTACCAATTAACAGTGTGACAACCCTTTACAGATCACTTGTAAGTACAGCTGGGCCAAGAACCATTATGTCTCTGTAGTTATATTTATCTCCTTAAGTACCACTAATCCCTCTAATGAACATAAATCATAGTCCTACTATGACTGAGTCTTCTCTTCCAAAAAGAAGCTGTGGCCACTATGTTCAAGTCCCGGAATCAGCCTTTAAGGGAGCAATCTCTCTACTTATCCCTATTTTGGGAAAGGAGTGAATTCCATCTTGTGGATTGAGTTCCCAGCTCCTAGATCAGACAAGTCCCAAAAAAGGCAGGCATATTGAGTTGACAATCTGGCCACTCACACCTATACTAATCAAAGGACCGCCCTCAAAGGCAGGAGTTCCCAAAACACTCAGGATTAAGGTCGTGTCACCTATGGTCGTTTAGGTGAGATGCAAATCTCTAGTATCAATGGCATTATATACAGAGTCTAGTCATTTCGTGGTCCAGGTCTTATACAAACTCTTTGTATAGGACATCCTCGCTCGCATGTCTCCACATGAATGGTCAAGATCTACTATCTGTAGTAGTTTACAACACTTGCAAACCTCTACAAAACGGGTCGTATCCATAGTATCACTAGGATCAGGTATCCTATCTTAATTCTTATACTATAAACCTATTTAGGTTATCACTTAAGGCATGATCCACTTGTATATCACATATACATGCTTAAGTTCACATAAGATATCCAAGGAGTTTTGTTTATTGGATATGAGTAAATGCCAAAATTAAATAACACTTATTTTATTCATTAAATAATGTGTATCTTTACAAAACAACGAGACTCCGGGAGAATTAGGACACCAATCCCAACAATTAATCCATTTAATTTAAAAGAATTAAAAGAACTATAATTAATTAAGTTTGACTATGTTTTATCACTATTAAAACTATTTTTAAAATTTCACTTCATTATTATTTTAAAATAATTAATAGATATAAACGCCAAAGACTGAAACGAGTAAAGTAAAAAAAAAAAAAGTAGTTAAAAGTATAAATCTTGAAATCTAGTTATCAAATTGAAACAAAAATAAATCTTGAAATATAGTTATCAAATTGAAACAAAACTCAAATTTCATTAGTAAAATTGTAACATTTTAAAACCTAAGGACTAAATTGAGATCAAACTCAAACCTAAGGACTAAAAATATAACCTACTGACCAAATGAAAACTAGACACAAAACCTATAGATAAAAAATGTTGTTGAGGCCAAAATTTGAACGAAAAACTCACCTAGCCTTTACGTGACAATAGGGATAAATTTGTAATTTGTTAGATGTAAAGATCTGCACATCAGTGTGGCTCTTACCACACAAGCTCCAATGCTTAAATCAGAGAAGTGTAATTGCATAGCAAATAGAAAGTTTTAGTATTAGAATGGATTTACTTCTTCTGAGATCATAATAATGTACTTATAGTAAAATCCAAACCTAGGGCATTATTCTCAGAGTTTCTAAATCATATCTAGTTATCTCTCGAGTTAAATGGATCAGGGTGTACATTTAACATGCCCAGTTCATCAAATTTGAAGACTCAGCCTTGGCCTCATCTTTGGTCAAGAAAGTTGTTTTGGACTTTTGACCCAAACTATCCTCTTTTCAAAGCCTAGATAGGTTGTAGTAAGTTTTATTCACCAAACGGAGATGATTTGCCTTGACTTCATCCTTGGCAGAGGTCAAGGCCGACTAGGCTATATTGGCTCAAAGCCAAATTAATCCTTTTCCATAAGTCCATCTTATCCCTTTGGACCACTTGCTCGATTTCATTTCATATATAATTTATGTAAAAGATGAAACCTTTCCTGACCGAGATAAATCTAAAACATACATCAGTTTTGCCCGAAAATTAATCCCAAAATTTAAGACAACATATTTTTTTTTCCTTCTTTTTTGAGTTATTTGAGTTAATTTTCTTTGTTATCCAAAATGAATGGTTGGGCAACAACAAAACTGGGGAAGCGGCGATAGGTAAAGAAAGTTCGAATCTTTGGATAAAGGAAAGAGGACTGTCCGCGGGTCCCACTTCCCAAATCCCCCTCTGCTTTTTCCATCACTCGCCCACTGTTTTCTTTCCTTCCTTCAATCCTTCCGCCCGTTTCTTCTTCAATTTATGGCGTTCGATCTATAAACTTACGTCCCCTTTTCCCCCAATTCCCTGTTACTTTTATCTCATCTGCTTACCTTTGATTCTGTCTTTTACGAGCTGAGTTGGTAAGTTCATTCCATTCTTATCCTAAGATTTGACCTTCAGATCTAGTCATGGGGGTTTTTTTGGGTACCCAAATCGCTTTGATATTCTTCTTTGAATTGTTTTGACGGATCTTGCGTAACTTGTCCGATTGAGCTTCTTCAGCTTCCGAATTTCTATCACGAATTGGGTATGCTGGAAATGGGTTTTTATTGATTGATTAGTGAATTGAGACAAGATAGCTTTCTGGGTATTTGTGGTGTGTTAATAATTTGGTGGGGTTTTCTAACAATGGTTACGGTTAATCTTGGAATGCTTCATCATGTGTTGGACCATGTGTATGGTGCATTTATGCACAGAACCAAAATCAGCCCACCGTTTTTTTCAAGGGGATGGGGTGGTTCAAAGCTTGATTTGCTTGAGAAGCTGATCAAACAGTTGTTCCCAGATATGGCAGGCCAGAATTGGCCCCCCAGTTTGATCAGGCCCATTTGGAGAACGGTTTGGGAGAATGAGACTGCTCGTTTGAGGGAAGGGTTTTTCAGGACCCCTTGTGATGGGCAGCTCCTTGCTGCTTTGCCTCCTGAGAGTCATAATGCAAGGGTTGCATTTCTCATGCCTAAATCTGTGCCAACCCACAAGATATCTTGTGTGGTTCATTTGGCAGGTATCACCTTTTACGTTTCTCTGCAGAACTTCAGTCTTACATTTAGTGAATTATTATGTTATTTACTGCTAATGTTATCATAGGACATGGATCTCTTCTTTAGTGAGTAATTCTAGGTGGGGAGGCTATAACACCTTTCTGTACTTTGTGTTTGGGGTAGTTCAAAATTTTATATGGTTCTCTTTGAATGAGATATCAATTATAGCAACTGTTTCATTGTGGAGGTTAGATGATAACTCTGCACAATGATTTTGCAGGGACTGGGGACCATACATTTGAAAGAAGATTACGTCTTGGTGGGCCATTATTGAAGGATAACATTGCAACTATGGTGCTTGAGAGGTATGTTTTATCCTGCTCTGTTAAATGAAACTGGAGTCTCTAATGGTGTTATGAAAAACTTGTAAGTCATTAATTTTATGTGAAATATTCGACTACAGTCCTTTCTATGGTCAGAGACGACCCATGCTGCAATATGGTGCCAAACTCTTGTGTGTTAGTGACTTGCTTTTGTTGGGAAGAGCAACCATTGAAGAGGCTCGCAGTCTTTTACATTGGTTAGACTCTGAGGTAGGGTTTGGAAGGATGGGTGTTTGTGGGCTTAGCATGGGTATGCCTCAATCTAGATACCTTTTTATTATGATTATGGAGCTACTAGTTCTCAGCTCCAGTTTTTAACACTTCCTGAAAATTTAAGTGAACGATAAAAAATTATTTTGCAATATTAATCTATTTGCATCATTAGGAGTAGAAAAGTAAATTTGGTCTTGTACTTTAATTGAAGTATCAATTTAGACTTTAGTATGTAATAATTTAATATCTATAGTTTAAAAAAACATTTAGTCCATTGGTAATTATTTGATCCCCAATCTTCAAGAAATCCCTACTTTAATTTAACTAGATTTGTAAGGACAAAGTTGCTACACGTTTAAACCGTATAGGCTAAATTGTTACACACTAATCTAAACTTCGAGGACTAAATCACTACAAACATCAAGCCATATGGACTAAGTCATTATGTACTAAATCTAGGGTCTAAGTTCCTAGTTTAAGGACCAGATATATTCTATACCCTAGTTTAAATTGTTAATCTGACACATAGTTTCATATAAGCAGTCATTTAAGAAACAAATAAAGTTAAACATCCTCCACACCTCCCCCAACCCAACAGAGAAATCCATAATAAATTTCTAAGTTGGACCCATTTATGACATTTAGGAGGAGTACATGCCGCGATGGTTGGATCTCTACACCCTACACCAATTGCAACGCTTCCTTTTCTTTCTCCACATTCTGCTGTTGTGGCATTTTGTGAGGGAATTTTAAAGCATGGAACTGCTTGGGAAGCATTGAGAAAGGACCTTGCATTGCAGAAATCTACCATGACTCTTGAGGAGGTTAAGGAACGGATGCGGAATGTACTGTCTCTCACAGATGTTACACGCTTTCCAATCCCCAAAAATCCCAATGCTGTAATACTTGTTGCTGCTACTGTAAGTTCATGATCCTGCACAACTTCATTTTCTGTCTTAATTACAATTATCAAGTGTTCAGTTTCAGCAGTTACTTTCATTTATTTATGAGACCCTTATTAAACCGTTTCTTGTATCACGTGCTGGTATTTAGTCTTACCATACATATATATTAGCTTAGGTTACTCCAGCCTAGTTTATAATGGTAACTGTTCAAGAGTTCTTTCAATTTTCTGTATTATTTGGTAAAGGCTACTAGTTCTTACAAAGAGCTCCTGCATTTTATGGTATTATTCTGTTTCAAGTGAAGTGATCTTATAGCTTGTATTTGGTCTTGGATATGCTAGTGCCAGATTGTTATCGGGTTATAAGCTTTTTTAATGGGATATGATTTCCAGACCTAGTTGATAGTTTCCTGAATCCTCGTTTTAGGAGGTGGAGAGATTTCCCTCTGGAAAGCCAGGTTTTGTCTTCTCCATGGGGCTCTTTGATTGAAGAAGCTATAGGATGACTTTTTAGGGTAGGAGCATTCTGAGGGGAGGTTAAGAGCAGTACAGGCTTCAATGTCTTCCTCTTCTAGATCTTTTTCAGAACGTTCCTTTCAGTTACTGATACTATCGACTTTCAATTCTGAAGATTCATGTAGGAATATTCTAATTGAATGAAATGTCCAAAGATGTACAAAATGATGGCCCGTAAGGTATACAAAAAAATGTTTCTAATTTGCTACAATGAAAGGGAAACTATGAATTTTAATAGCCTGTAAATTTTTCCACCAAAAGAATGTTGATAATAGCCAATTCAAAGATTTCGTCTGAAGATTTGGATGGGGGAGTGCTTGCACCTGGCTTACTCTATCTTGGATTATATTTGCTTCTAAAGGAGTTCGGTTGAGGGACTGTCTCTCTCCTTTTCTCTTTATTGTGGCAGTGGCATGGGTAGTGGCTTCGTTGAGGATTTCAAGTTGGGAAGTATTCATCTTTTTCGGAGAGGGATTGCAGTCATTTGTTAATTTATAGGATTTTTATGGCTTCTCTGAGCTGATTTTGGAGCAGGGATGACATGGTCAGTCTTAACTGGCAATCCTTTGAAGCTTTGTAGATGGCCTCAGTTGATGGGTTGTGAGGTCTTCTTGTTTGGTTTCCTGGGGAATAATCCTAGAGCACTGTTGTTTTGGGGTCTAGTGAAAAGCAAAAAAAATGAAGGAAATCATTCTGCATCCTCTCTTAGAAAAATAATAATAATAATAATAATAATGGAGTTTTATTTTGTAAGTCGGATTCTTTTCTTTATTATAGTATATTTGGTTACGGAGGAACAACAGAGCGTTACTACTGTAGATGGGACATGGAATAAGATCTCGAGTTTAGTGCATTTCTACATGTTCATGTAAGCTAATTAATACTTGTAAATTTTGTTCGTCATTGATGGATAACAAATGGAGCACTCTCTTGAAAGCTTTTGTGGTCTGTCTTTTGTTGTCTTTTTATTCGTCTGGTAGAAGTTTAAATTCTTATTAAAAACTAAAGAATAAGAACATGATGATGAAAAGTTGAAAATAACGAAGAAGTTCCAATCCGAGAAGCTTTAAATGTCTTGAACTGGTTGTGATTGAACTCTGGGAGATGTATTCTGAAGCATGCCATAGTGCCTCTTTACGACGCAGTCTTTTCGTTGCTATTTTGGTCTCTCTCCTGATTATTACATCATAGCTTAGTCAATTACTTTGGGGTTTCAGGACGATGGCTACATCCCGAAACACTCTGTGCTCGAGCTCCAGAAAGCTTGGCCTGGTTCAGAAGTAAGATGGGTGACTGGTGGACATGTATCTTCCTTCATTCTACACAACGATGAGTTTCGCCGAGCAATTGTCGATGGCCTCGACAGACTCGAATGGAGAGAGTCACCATTATGACATGAAGCTTTTCACCAAACATTTTTCTCTTCTTTTCTTTTCTTTTCGTTTATTTTTTTTTCACCCCCTTGGTTTTACTTCTCTGTGGATACTCTTCTTGTTCTTCACCATTTGTATGATTCAACCTGTAAATCTAATCTGGTATTGTTCTTTACCATTAGACAACTCCATTCAGGAGCAATGCATGAAACTTCCATAATGATTTGTTGATATTGCTCATGAAAGTTCCCTTTCAGTCTCTTGTTTTTATTCAATTTTAAATGTGGTTCTATATAATTTGATAACACGTTTGAAATATAATTTCTCCTATGCTAACCATTTTAATTTTGTTTTTAATCTTTGAAAATTAAGTTTATTTTCGTTTGATTTCTTCAATAGTTTGTATATTGGTTTTAGACAAATTAAGAAATTTAAAGATGAAAATAGGGTTCACAAAATTTTCCACGGAGAGCCCGACTAGAGATGTCCTAAAAATCCATGTGATCGGAGTCCCACGGGAATCCGTCCCGAACGGGATGGGGAATCCCCGAATATAGAGGGAATGGGGGAGGGAGGGTGGATTTTCTTCCTGTTTACAATTCGGGACCGGGACGGGCAATATATTACCCGACCTCGACCTCCACCCCTCTCCACCCGCGACTTTTATATATATATATATATATTTGTAGACTTTGTTAGGATAATTATGGAAGTTTTAATTATTTAAATTTAAAATTTTATTATTTTAATTCCTTAAATGTTGTAATATTTAAGATGTGATATTCTAATTGTTGAAGTAAAAATTATAAGAATTTAACATTTTAATTATATCTTTTTAAAATTGAATGTGTATTATTGTTTTTTATTACCAAAATTGATAATATTTATTTAAATAAAAGTTGTATTGGATATTTTTAAGGAATTGTTAAAAATATATATTTAATTGAAATAAAAATTTGTTACAAAAATGATGGTGGGGAAAGTTTCCTCGCGAAGACCAATCCCACGAAGAAATTCGTGGGGAAAGAATGGAATAGGGGGTGGGGCACGAGGAGGTGGACATCTTAAGCCCGACGATTTGATCGGGGGTGAGATCAAACTGGGGACCTCTAATCGGGAACGAGGCAGGAATGGGGAGGGTATCCGCCCGTCCCGACCTCAACTCCGTCTTGATTAGATTTTTTAAAAATATATATATATATAATTAGGTACTTCACTTTTATATTTAGTTAGTTTTTCTTAGTCAAATTTAAGTTCAACTAAAGTGTCTAAACCCAAACCAAAGAGAATTTAGGAACAAAAATAAAAATAAAAAAGTTTTCGTGGGAAACAAAATGGAAAACGGGGAATCTTCGATGAGGATAAATTTCCCATCAGCGACGGGTACGGGAACCCCTTCCCGCTCCGACTCGGTTCCGTTGTCAATCCTAGGTGAAAAGAGTATTTATAAACTTAATTTTTTGAATTATTTTTTTTGTCATCTTTAAAACTACAATTAAGAGAGGATTAAACTCAAAATGCATCACTAACATAGAAATTAACCTTCACCAAGGATTCATTTATCTCATCGACCTTAAAATTCTTCATGTCAAAAGATTTCTTCAATTCTTTAGCCAATCATATTTCAATTCAACATCCAATTATTAGCATATTATATATATATATATTTAGTAGAAATTAAAGAATATTACAATTGTACTACCTCCATGATATCTCCATAAAATATGTGTCTAAACTTCCTTTTTTTTCCCCTATATATAATATCATGATTAATTTTGAATTATGCTTGTAATTGAGAGAGGCATTATTATATAATGTCACCAAACATGAAGAATTAATAAACCCACTAATTCTCTTAGTGGTCCTTAATTTCTTAATAATCACACATCAATTACCAATCTCTTCAATAAAATAATATCTGCTCCATTTGACTCTCAAATTAAATATCTTCAAGACAAGTCTTCTTTAGTTTATTAACCAAGAACAACTACTCCATTGAATATAAAGAAAGAAAATTGCACAATCATTAATCTTCTCTTTTTATGATTCATCTTGTACAGATTTTTTTTTTTTAATTGAATGTTAAAATTGGTTAAAATTTCTAACATGTTTGAAAAAAAAAAGAAAAGCTTATAACATAAAATTTCTCAATTTCATAAAAAAAAAAGCTTATAACATAAAAAAAAAAAGACTAAAAACGTTTAGATTGGGAGGTTTTATTTAATGTGCCTATTTAGCCATTGAAATTTCACAAAGGTATTCAAATTATAGTTTGGTGTAGTCTCTACTATTATTTTTCGGTTACATGACATGACGATTATTTTTTTCTATATTATGTAACGTGATTTTTTTTATTAATTTATATTTTTTCCTCTTTTTTTTTTCTCTTTTTTTTATTTTTTATTTTTTAATTTTGCAACTCCCTTCCTCTTCTTCGTCACCATTCTATTGTTTCCGTGCATTTTCATAGTTAATTTTTTGCAATCGATATCATTGTTGGACTTTTTTTTCCTGATAATATATAGGATGGATGAATCGAATATCTGAATTTGATGTTGATAGTACAAGCATTATATTAATTGAGCTGCATTTTGATGTTATTATTGTATTTACCATTTACCATCCATTGTTGTAGCTAACACATAAAAATGACGACATAGTTTTACTATTTTGTAAAATTTAGAGGCTAAATTTATAAATTTAGAATATTTAAAGACCAAATAGACAATGTATAAATACTTGGACAAGTTAATTGTAGTTAAAATTTTGGAATAATGACATTAGTATAGATTCTCTATTGTTTTTTTTCTTCATATTCTCAATGGTATATTTCAAAATTGTTACTATATTGTTTTTTCCTTACAACCCGTTTTGATTATATTCTTCTCTCTTTCTTAAGTATAGCAAACTTATTTAATACTAATTTGCTTTATATATAATCTCAATCTTAATACAAATTCAAAGTCTTAGTAAAAATTTAAAACTACACGAAAAATAATATTCAAAATTCAAATTCTATTTTTTTCCCAAAAATATATCTATAATTTCAAAACAAAATATCGAAATCTTAAATAAATAAAAATAAAAAAGCAAAGCTTTTAAGAAGTGAAAACATGAACAAAAACACACTTCTCATACATAAATTAATTAGAACAAACACATTGGCAATTATTTCATTCCCAAAATGTGTCAAGAGAGAGCTTCCTAATTAAAATACTAAACATAGTTCCACAGTTAAATACATATAACTTCCACGAAAAAGAACAAAGATTCAAATTCTCCCTAAATTTTATCACTTGTGAACAAATATCTTTGTTTTTTTTTTTTTTTTTTTCGTACAATAAGTGAAGTACGAGAATTTGAACCTCTGACCTCAAGAGAAGAAGTACATGTAAAAGGTGAGAGACAATGCTAAAACACTATATATTTGGTGTTACCAAATCTATTGTTGTAGATAGAAATTCTAGAGGGGGAGAGAGAAGTACTTAATTTGTGCTATTGTTATGACTACTGCTGTGTATATATATAATTATATCTTAAAGAGAAAAGAGAGAAGAAAAAGAGATATTTGGGTGGAGTTAATTAAAAGGGGTTGTAAATTTAGTAAGATATAATTATATAGTGCTTATAATAATAGTAATAATAATAATAATTAATCTTGCCTTGGACGAGCCAACCATAAGGAACTCAAGGCTCGAAGCCTATGAAAATATTCAGCAATGGCTAATAAACATCTTGCTGCCTGTCGAGTTGTCAACATTTGTTGCAATCGGTGAATCGTTTGGTGTCTCAAATTCTCTGCCTAACATTATCAAAATTCATTCACAAAACAAACCTTTAATTATATACTTAATAATATATACATAGAGATTTGGTAAATAAATTACAACTACTACTATATTATATAAAACAAGCCTTCATTTGACATCTCAACCATATACATTCACTTATTACTTATGGCCATGCATGTATAAGAGAGAATATATTTATTCAATTACTTTGGTCTCTGTCTTATTTATCTCTTTTTTGTTGTTGTTGGGGTTGTTGTTATAATTATATATATGTAGTATTTAAATTTTTGGTTTTGTTGTTTAATGTGACTCGAATGATTTGATATGTTTGAATTATATAGTTCTAACATTTGGATTTTATGTAGATGTAATTTAATGGGTTAATTATGTTGCTTTATTAAGTAATTTGAGAAATTTCTATTTAATAAAGAACTTACAATAGAGTTTATTTGATTTCAAAGAATTATCTAATTTTTCATCACTATTAAATTAATCTTAATATTTTACTTTGTAACTACTTTTAATTAATATTAATGCCAAATTTTAAGGTGAGTATTTAGTGAAACATCAAGACTAACATTATAAATCTTGAAACCTAAATTTCAAATCGAAAAAAAAAAAAATTTAAAGCTCAAAAGGTAAGATTGTAATATTTTGAAATTTAGGGACTAAAATGAAATCAATTTAAGATTATAACATTTTGAAATGTAAATACTAGGTAGAAGATATTTGACCTAACATCTAAATACCAAAAAGACATAATAATAATAATAATAATAATAATAATAATAATAATAATAATAATAATAATAATATGTCGCTATTTACTTATGCAATATAAATTATCTATTTATTAAAGACAGGAATTATAATGATGTAAAAAAAAAAAATAGACAAAAATAAAATTCTTAAAAGCACATAGACAACTAACACAAGTAGCAATACATCGACAAAAAATATAATTTAATCCACCAAATATTGTTAAGTTTAAATTATACAAAAATGTCCCTTTTAATTTTGGGATAAGTTTTATTTCGTCTTTAGATATTAAAAAGTTTAATTTTAATATATACTTCGAATTTGAAATTGTTCTGAAATTTTTATTAACCTCCTCTTTTTTCCCCCTTGAACTTAATACTCTTTTTTTTAAAAAATATTATACTTCTAATTTAATATATTTTAAATTTTCATGTAGAAGTTATCCTGTGGTTTAATATATATTATTTATTAAGAAGTTTGAAGTTTACATGTGGGTTGAGTTGGAAATCCTAAGACAATTGTTGGTCAAGCGGTTACAATCTTAGGAACTTGTCTTCATAGGGAAATGAACCAAAATCAACAATTTCTTGAGCGACCAACATCCTTTTGTGAATGTCGTGTTTTCATATGTTGTTGCTATTTTGTAAGACTTTTCGACTCAATTAGTTGAAAAATATCTTTATTCGAGACAGTTGTGTATTTTTATTCTTATGTTATACTTAAATCTCTTTTTTCCAGTTCCATTCAAATTCAAAAGTTTTTGTGTCGTTCATTATTTTTTTAGTAAAATTCAAAGTTTATAATTACGGCAGTAATAAGGTAGGTTCAAAAAAATCCGACAATCCGAAAAAACCAATAAATCCAGTCCAATCTGGATTGGGTTGGGTTCAAATAAATGAAAATTTTATGGGTTGGGTTGGTT